>NC_090824.1:61425833-61746666 GCF_028021215.1 Eschrichtius robustus | reverse complement strand
TAGTTAAATTTCATTCCTTCCCTTATGCAACTGCTGATTTATTTGGAATTCCCTGCTCTCTATTAGTTCAGGATGATTTTTTAAATCTCTAATCAGTTGAGAAATATAGTAGAATTGATAAACTCTTACTTTTCTATTCAGAGAAAAGTGAGAAGCAAAAAAAAAAGGGGGGGGGAGAAAAAATTAAGTACAAAGAGATTAGAAGGGAAAAGAAACAAAGAAGGGAGATGCTACATATAGGTAGTTCATAGTTCGTAGTGTCCTTTTTGCTGAGTGTTTTGAAAGAAATGGACAAGAAAACAGTCTTAATGAATTTACCCTATCATTTGGTGCAGCCCATGTTATTGCATTATTGTAATGAAAAACACATCAGAATATGTCTAGACACATGACATACTCCTGGTAGAGAGTTCCCTGAACTTCAAAAAAATTGTGGTTCAATTTCCTTCTGGGAAACGCTCCAATGGCAACATTTCAGGTTCTTGAAAGGCTCTTCAGAATGACCGCCTAAGGGGAGGCCACCTCCACAAGAAGACTTAAAGCACCAGGGCACAGTAAGGGCTGGCAGAGCCTTCCATGGGAAAATGGTCCAAACACCATGGCCCCCCTGTAGAAACCCCATGTACAATAATCCACTGATAGCTCTTGCCATGTACAGAGTAGCTGTGACAGTCTAAATAAAACACTAAAAAGAACCTGTAAACAGAACAGAAGTAATGAAATACTTTGTTTTGGTGATTCTTTAATTTTAACTACATATGGATTAAACAAATCCAATTGGTATAACTTTCACCAATGTGTTGATTTAAAGCAAATTCTATAGACACTGAAAGTCAGGAAAGGAAAACAATACCACATCCCCATGGTACACTACCTATTATAGGGTAAATGATGCTACGCCTGTGTTCTCACAGAAAAGTCAGGAGAATAGGTCCTAAACGGCAGTCATCATGCTTAGACTATAATTCTGGCTGTGCCACTCCCAGACTTAAATCTCTAAATGCCTGAAGCTGAGCAAACCACATAATCTCTTCTCATATATTTGTAAAACAAAGATTATAAAACAAAACAAAAAGGACTGTCTATTCAATCCAACTCCTAGAATCTTCTGGGATGTTATCACATACAGGACAGGGAATTTGAGAGGTATGGGGATGCTCCCTGTCTATACTCAACAGGTCAAAAAGTATTTCTTGAGCAATGAATGGCCCACCAGGGTGAATACAATAGTCTTTAAGGAGTCAACAATCAAGATTGGGAAAGAGGAGTAACCCTTGTGAAATAATTAAGAAGCATGACAAAACTGAATATAATTACATGCAAAATGTTGAGAGTTCAGGTAAGTTCATAGAAGTCTGGTCAATGGGCTGGATAACAGAGAGGGTATCTAAGCAGAGGTGGAATTTCAGTTGGGCCTTGAACCCTGAGTAGATACAAAGAAAGGCATACTGGAATGGGAAAATATTTGTGCAAAGGCACAAATTGGTGAATTTGTTATGGAGGGAGGGCTAGGAGCAGCAATTACTCCTAGGATTTTGGGACACTTTGGCTCTACTGGCACTTATGGAAAGGTGACAGATGAATCAGGCTAGAAGGAGCCAAATTTTGAAGTCTTAAAAGCAGGCCTGGTGAAAGTAAAATCTTTCTCCAGAGAATTTAGTCCTCGATGCAATAGCTAACCCAAAAGAAGTTTGCCTTACCCTAAAGAGCAGCCCGTGTGTTGCTCAATACACACAACAGTCGCATACAACAATCAAGTCTCAAGACCAGAATGCAAGCCAAAGAAGACCCTTCCTGAAACCACCTCCACTTGTGCCATTAAGAGTCGCCACCTAACTTTCTAGTTCTGGAGTTGTTTGAACTATGACTTCTATCTGGATCCTCTTCCCTAGCCTGTATCTCTGAACAATTGTGAATTATAAATCCCCAAACATTCCAAATTTGCTTCTGTTCGGCTAGATAAACCAGATTGTATCCTTTCAGGACTCACAGTATTTCTACCACCATTGCTACCACCATCACCAACAACCCATTCTATGAATTAACCTGCTTGGGTCCCCTGGCCTAGTATACTAGTATACTGCACTGGTCATTCTGTCCCATAGCCTATCTCAATCCCAGGGTGACAAAAAAGTTCTTTCAACAAATAGTTATTAGACACCTACTATGTGACAGACACTATACTAAGCACTGGGAACACAAAGACAAATAAGACACACCAGTTCTCAAAGAGTACGGTCCAGAGGAAAGTTGGATCTGCTTTCATTCACTCATTTGACAAACATCTATTATGGGCCTATTATCTGCCAGCCACAATACTAGGTCCTGGGGATACAAAAATGAACAAGATATGGCACCTGCTCCCAAAGAACTCATAGTCTCTTTGGGAAAGACAGACAGGAAGGCAAACTGGAGTAAGAGAATAATCTATTGTACCTTGGGAGAGGGATTTGTTCAGGGAAGTCTTTATGAAGGAGGTGACACTTGAACTGATGAAGAAAAACACTCAATGTAGAGATTATAGCATGGGGGAATATTGCAGCTTAGGTTATTCAAACCAGTCTTCCCACTGAAAACAATATAAGATAATGCAGAAAAATACCTTAAACCCATTAAAAAGCTGACGAGTACAGAATAACCAGGTTAAAATCTAAGTGAAGCAGGAACTCAGAGAGGTGAGCAGAGCTCTGGAGTTGCTTTTGCGTCAGGACATTTGCCAATTAGGTAACTCTGAGTTTTTATTTGTAGACCTCTTGGGGTGAGGAGAAATGAAATCAAAGCTCAGGTCCTTTAAGGTGGGGAGACAAATCAAAGAAATCCCTACATTCTGCTGTTTCCCCAAATGGCTATATCCTCAAAGGAAAGGGTGAACTAGAAGTAAATGTACCCTATCCCACCCCCAACCCCAGAGGACTATAAAGAAACATGTCTTTGCTGAGCAGATTGGGGGGAAAGTCCCTGAGAAGTTGCAACCATAAGATGACCCTTGAGTAAATGTGAAGACCAAATTCACATCACTTAAAGAAAGGTACCATGAGCAAGAACCAGCAGAAACAGTAAAGTGCAGAAATAGATTTTCAAAGGCTTTAGACAGCAAATCATTGGACATATATTATAAAACAGTTATTCCTACTAGTATATTGAAAGAAATAAGGAAAATGTAGAATAAAATTTAAAAGGGAAAGGAAAATATCAAAATGCACCCTTAGAAAATTTGAAAAGAATAGATCTTTTACAATTGAAAAATAAAATTAATTTAAAATGTTTTTGTAACAATTGCAGTAAAGATTAGATCAGGCAAGAATCATCAGTGATTGCTAAATCTAGGGGGAGATTTTGATAAAAAGCAATCTATTTGGGTTTGTTGTTTTTGTCTGTTTGTTTTTGCATGCACAGCTAACTTATTTACTTGATTTTATTACCTTCTCCAGACACAGGGTTTATTTTTTAATTGACGTTAGAACACTTAACATGAGATTTACCCTCTTCATTTTTAAGTCTACAATATGATATAATTAGCTGTAGGCACAATGTTGTACAGCAGATCTCTAGAACTTATTCATCCTGCATAACTTAAATCTTATACCCACTGAACAGCAACTCCCCATTTCCCCCTCCCAGAGGGAGGATATTTGTATGATCTTAAAGTGTTACCCCACAAACTACTTATTAGTTGCAAGAGAGAGGAAAAAGTAATTATACAGTAGAGAAATCAGATAAATTAACTGATTGATCAAAATTACTATCACCACCTACAGATATGATACCCTGAGAAAGACACAGCATCACAGATGTAGTATTCTTGCCAAGAATGCATAACCTGACTCTAATCATGAGGGAACATCAGACAAACCCCAAGTTAGGAATACTCTATTTATAAAAGGTGGGCATAGGGGCTATAGTCTTCCAAAATATAAATATCATAAAAGACAAAGAAAGGCTAAGGAAATGTTCCAGGTTAAAGGAGGCTTAACAGACATGACAAGTGAATATAATACCTGACTCTAGACTGAACACTAAAGTGGAGGGGAAAAAAAGGCTATAAAAAACACTCTAGAGTCAACTGGAAAATGGAATGCAGCAGATTAGACAAAAGCCCTGTACCAATACTTTCTAATTGTTGAATTTAAATTTACCATGTAAAAATTTATTGAAATTGATAACTTTACTATAGTTACATGAAAATACCCTTATTCTTCATAAATAAACAGTGAAGTAATTGGGGTAAAGGCCCATGACGAATGTAACTTACCCACAAATGCTTCAGAAAAAAATGATTTACATATATATACATACATATATGTATAACTATATAAAAATTATTACCTATAATTTATATAATATATAAAATTATACATAAACAGAACACAAATGAATAAACAAATGGAGTAAAATCTTGATAGTAAGCATATCTGGGCAAAGAGTTTACAGATGTTCTTTGCACTGTTTTTATTCTTTCAACTTATCCATATGTTTTAAATGTTTGAAGGTTATTTCTAAATAAAAAGGTTAAAAACGAATCTCAATGAATGGATACAACTGCAATCTAGACATAGATAAGGGGAAAATTAGTACACTAGAAAGTAGGGAAAAGGAAATTTTTCAGAATGCATCATAGTGGAAAAAAATGGAACTATAAGAGAGGTTAGGATACATGGGCTAAGGAATAAGGGCAAACATATGTTTAACTGGAGTTCCAGAAAGAGAGGAGAAAAATAATGAGGCAGGAACAGGGACAAAATTGAAGAAGTAATGACTAACATTTTTTTTAGAAGTGATAAAAGCCACCAATACAAATTCATGAATCACAATGAATAAAATGAAATGCACCTAAAGGAACATCATAGTAAAACTGCATTACACCAAAAAAGTGAAAGTAGAGGAAAAAAGAACAGATTACTTCCAAAAGAGCAGCAATTTGACAGCTGACTTCACAAAAACAAAACTGAAATCCAAAAGACAGTGGAATTACAATACAACTTCAATGTGCTGAGAGAAAACCCCCAACCTAGAATTCTATATACAGCAAAAGTATCTTTATTATAAAGATGTTTTCAGGCAAATAAAGAGATTTTTTCCTCCAGCAGACCGAAGATAAAGGAATTTTAAAAGAATATACTTCAAGGAAAGTAATCTTAGAGGGCATTTGTTTGCATATAACCTATGAGTGATTTCATGCTACAACAGTTGTATAGCCCATGAGGTCTAAAACATTTGCTACCTGGTGCCTTACAGAAAAAGTTTCCAACCCTTTGGCTTGAACATGGGCAGGCACAGGAGAGGCATAGGCTCATAAGTCACTATGCTGTGGACAGAAACATACAGACAATGCAAAGTCTTCAAAGGATTTTAAGCAGGAGAAAGGTCACTCTAGCTGCCATGTGGTAAAAGGAATAAAGGAGATCAGACACTAGGAGATTTTTTTTGTGATGTTGATTAAAGTGCTTTCTCTGAGACCAGTTTCCTTGTCTATAAAGTGGGAGTGATAATTCACACAGAGTTCTTTGTGGGCCAAACAAAATAATGTATAATAAAGTGTGTCTTAAACTGTAAAAGCACTATAACAAATTAAGATATGATGATTTTACCTACAGTAGATTTTCATTAAATGAATGTGTCAGAAAGAGTTATATATGTTTTGCTCTCTCAGTTCTGGTTGCATTCTTTGATATTAATACATCTTGTATATTTGTATCACATAGCTATACTGAAATCATTTAGTACTATCAAATTTTAGATGTGATTTAACTGTGTTAATTGATTTAAACTCATTAGTCACTTGCCTGGAAAAATGCTTCCAGATGCTAATATTCAGTGTAATGTACTTGCCTCTTCAGTTACAAATGATGGTCCTCAGTTGAAAAATATATTGTATAGGCATTGACTTCTTCTTGACACCTAATAGGTATACCCCATGTAAAAGACATAAAAAGGCCATAACGAAATAGTACAGCAGAAAAAGAGCTATAAACACAGTCTTAATTTTCCCATAATCTTTGAGACTACCAAAACATTAGGAGCTAAATCAAGCAATTCAAGTCTTTAAAAAAAAACTTAAGGTACTTCTCTTATAACTTTTTATAATACTTAACTGTATGATCATATTAGTTGATCATTTTTGAGACTCAAGGATATGGTTTTCAAGAGCAACTATATTTATCCATCATCTCATAAGATAAAGTGCTGAGAGCATAACTTGGTTGTGAGTATCGGTGGCAATAATAGATTATGCCTTCATAATTTTTATATGCCTCTGTCCCTCATGCGTGTACAAATATGTGCTTATGAACACATGTGGAGATGTCCTTTTAAAACATGCCAGCAAATTGGTGAAAGAAAAAATACATTATTATCATCACTGAAGATAGAAGGTGAGAAACAGTACCACATGCATCCTAACAGAACTGCAGGCTGTTTTAATTTAAATTAGTTTCAGCCTTCTTTGTTGAAAACAGAAGTAAATCATGTAAGGAACTAATTCATACTGGGAGAGACAACAAAGAAGGCTAATAAAATTTATTTGCAAAAAAATTACTACAAAAATATTTCTACCACATTTCCAGTTTTGTTTTAAATAAAAGAATAGAGGCCCCCTTCCAGGAACATTTTAAAAGGATATAGCTTAAAGGAAATTTTCATTTCTTTTTTTATATATATGGCTGGGTCTCATTTATTATGCATTAATTGCAGACAAAACCTTGGTTCTCTGCAGAAAGAGGCCTGACACAAGCAACATGGTGGTCTATGAAACAGAAGGTTACATGATCCCTAATTCTGCCTGTATCCAACATATGCACATTATTGTTCGCTCCTCTGATAACAAAGATCAGATGCTCCTAGTGTACAAAGTACACTCTTTCACAGAGGCTTTCCACCACTAATGCCCTAGAATTCACATGCGGTTATTTTATTTACATGTCTTTGGAACCTGGATAATTTAATGTGTCCAGTTTTTCCCACATTTTTGCAGTTGTCTTACCTGCCTAATCCAACTGTAATATATATCTTCCCCATGGCCCATTCAGCATGATATTCCTTCTCTGATGGGCATACCAAGGGACATAGAAGAGTATGTCTGATCTCCTTCAAGAGTTGTGGACATACCCCAAAGTGTCATTGTTTCCCCAATCTGTTATTCATGAGCTTATCTAAACTTTTAATAAATCTGTTTATATTTTCAATCTGCACCACATCCTCGGATAATGCTTTCCACAAGTTTCTACTCATTGCAGACCTCTTTTAAGTTTCTGAGAGTGCTCTGAGTTCTAGTATACCAGAATTCAATAAATGAGAAAGCATAGCTTTCATAATTTTATAGATTTTAATCATATCCTCTATCTCAACCTTCTTCCTTTGTAAATAGAGCCCTCCTCCTTTTATGCTACACGCAGAAAAATATTTAGTGAATGAATTCACCAATTTAAGCTAATTAATCAATATAGAAGCCTACTCCTTCGCCCATGTTAGTTAACTTTCTCTGGACCCGCTCACTTTAATCATGTCTTCGTTGAGGGTTGCTGACCAGAACTGCACACCATGTTCCTGGTACAGTGCATAATGAGGTACAAAGAAAGATTGTTTATTCTAAAACAATTTATAAGCACGCCTGGAAATGATTAAGACACTTGTGGAATCACCACATACCACCACACTGGAATCAAGAAGGGCTTTGGGTGAAATGGTGTTTGTCAGTGAAGATAGGGTGCAGGGGTGAGAAGCAAGTTGCCCTTGTCAGGTTCACCTCCTCTTAATTCTGGGCTGCCTTCCTCACTGGACAAGCTGTCACATCAATTTTTCCAGGATAAGACCTCTTCACACAAGGCTCTGAAACAGCAAGAGTTTCCTTGAAAGCACAATTTTCAAATAATTTTATAAGACAAGCTAAAGTACAGTGACCATACGAAAGAGAAAGAAGAAAGATACTAGGATATTTGCCCATTTGTGCTCATATTAAGCCACATTCCAAAGTGATTACCCATTTATAAAACATCCAATAGATCTTCAAGGGCATAAATCCCCTGGAAAGCTAATTCAGAAGGTTTCTTGGCAAGCATAGAATAAAAGCAAAGATGTTTACATGGTATTGATGAAAATGAAAAAGTATGCTAAATTAATCCTACTGCAGAATATATCACTATCATTACAGTGATACAGACAACTTGTGCCCATCAGATACTATTTTTCAGAGACCTGGACAATGCCAGACAAACAGTTATAAGTTAGCAATTTCCAATTCCCTTTTTAATATAAACTCCAGGTAGACAATTCTTTTCCAATTACTTTATACGAAAGAAGATAAATGCCTGGCTCACATGCAGCCATCTTTCTATCCCCTACCCATTAAAGTCCTTATAAATGGAACAGACTCTGAGTCAGAATGCAGCTTCAGAATGTTTCTTAAGTCAGTATTTTTGGTAATCATTACAAAATTATTAATAGGTTACTAGTAATTAACTAGGTTTCTGCCTTTTTGGGTTATATTCTAGTGCCAGAGATACATTCCGGTCACTCAAGATAGAGAAATACCCAAATTATTTTTACAAACATCCTTTCAAGGTTCAGTTTTTCAAAGACTCTAAGAGTCCATCAATCATCGAATGCACCATTGTTTTATGCGGCAGCAGGAATATGCAATTATAAAATACACCTGGGTTTCAGAGATGTTAAAGTGTGGGGGGGAATGTATGTTGAAATCTGTGAAATATAGTATTTTCATTTTCATATTTTTCTCAGACCAGTCCCAAATTCTGAGAACACTCTTCATCCAGGCCCCATGCTCTGATTTCCACAGGCTGTCCTAAAGGCAGCTTCAAATTAGTGAATTTTGGGAAATTGCATCACTGTCAGCAGCCTCCCACACTCAGTCAGAAGTAGGGGACAAGCAGGGTTTTATTTGAGGTAAGGCTTCTGGTTGACTGCAAACCAAAGAGCAAGAGTCATAAGGAGAACAGTTTCTGGAAATATCACTTAAAATAAGAAGTCAGGAAACTGTCTAGCAGGCTTAAAAGAACCACTGCTTACGAAGCAGTCCTTTCAGTCACACGTGCACGTGTAGAAAGCACAGTCACCATCAGATATATTGTCTTTCAATACCAAAAATAGTAACAATAATAATAAAAAACATATACACTTATGTGACAACTTAGTCCTGGGACAAGGCATTACCCTTGAGCTTGGTTCCCAGGTTGATTCTGTACAGCCTGCCCCTGCTACCCAGGTTCTCTCCTGGCATTGCTCCTGAAGCCAACAGGATCTCTTAGTGTCCAGGTTAAATGCTCTGTTACTGTGCACTCTGGCATCAGTTCAAGATAAAGTGCTGACCTGTCTAATTTGAGCATAACCCAGGGTGGCCTCCCGGGAATACATCAATCATTGGTTGACCATGGAACTTAATCATTTCTCTAGACTTATATACTCTTGAAACACATCTGTAGTGTCCAAATCACCTCCTGCCTTTCTTCTACATAAAAAAAAAAAAAAAAAATCCCTTTGCACATCTGAGATACAAAATCCCCATAAAGCTCTAGAAAGAGGCTCAGAAATCTACTCTTCAATTCTCTTGAGAACCAGTCTCCTTATCTCCCCAGTTCACCTCTGTCCAAATCAGTCAGGCAGCATCTTACTTTAGAAAATAAGGAAAGAAGAAAGAAATATTACTCCAAATACAACTTAATACTTAATGGATCAATCTTTAATATTTTCTGTAGCATTGCCAACAATAGAACATCTCAAACGCATCAAAAAGATAAAGTGTTCTCTACAACAAAGATGGTTGTTTCTAATGACTTGGTACTCTTTTCTAGGGTTGAAATCAATGTTTTCTATATTTCCTAACATATACTTTATATCCATTATTGAATGAAATTGGACAGCTCTCCATTGTGGAATTAGAAATCAGGATCCTCAGTTACGCTAGATATTCTTCATTTGCCCCTCTACATCCTCTCTTCTCCACCTTTTACCCAGGAGGCTAATTTCTAAGGACTGCATCAACGGTACTCCCTTTTTGCCTTCTGGCATCCAGTTAGGTTCGACCAAAGGGAGGTACCTACAAGAATTCAAAGGCAAGAGGGGAGAGAGGGCTGAATATTTCTTTCCCCAGCTCTCTCCTCTCCAAACCTGGCTTAGAATTGTTTCTGTTGGTTAAGGCCACAGATCCTCTAAGGCAGCCTTCTCCTCCTGCTTCAGCTATGGCCAGGGCTGGTAATGGTTTCCCACTGTTGCCAGGCCCTGGTGCTGCACTCTCCCCTGTTGGTTCCTTAAATGTACCCAACTTTTTCAATAGTTCTTCTATTAATCTCTCTTCAGTTATGCCTTTTAAGTGTGCCATTTCCTGCTGAGACCTAATGGAGACATCAGAGTTTACAACAATACATGTTACCTAATGCTTCATGTGGCTCTGTCCTTCAGTCTAAAGTGAAGGATATCTCTTCCTCAGATACTTGCTAATAATCTCAATTTTGAAAAATTAAGAGAACTTTAACCATTCTGTTACTGTCAAATCCTGCCTGAAACATCTGATAGTCAAGAGGATGGTATATGTTAACCACTCAAGCACCCAAGTGTTATCCTTATTTTAGGCCAGATCACAAGGAAGCTATACCTCAACCATGTCTCTCTGTACACATTCTGCAGCACTGTTTTGCCTGTAAAGGATTTTGACTCTCCCATTTCCTTGGTCTGCATTAGCAATTCTTCCTATGGGCTCTCACAGCATCCTGAACTTATCTATTTGATTATCTACATTGTAGCTGTTTTTTTAATTTTACTTATCTATCTGCCCCACTTGATTACAAGCTCTGTGCGAGCACAAACTGTCTTAAACAGTTCAGTATTTACAGCTCCCAAAACTGTGCCACTAGGCACTCAATAATACTTGTTTAAAAAAAAAAAGAATGCACTGAACATTATGCTTTTGAATTTAATGGGTGATGAGACAATAACAAAGAACAATCATAGGTGGAACACATATGCATTATAAATAAACTGCTAACAAGTACTGTGGTCACTCTCTCATTGTTTTATTCACTGCTTCATTCATTTATTGTTGTATAAAATGTGTTTAGGGTCTGCTATTGGACAGCATGGTGCTAGGTCCTAGAAACACAAAGTTCTGTGAGGCACCGTCCCTACCTGACAGCAGCATTGTTAATCACATAGACCCTGTGAGGATCATGTTTTGACCATAGATGGATGCCTATGCAAATTCTTCTCAAAGGAACTGGTTTCCTTTTGCATTCCAGTAAGAACTGGGAAGACCACTCTGAAACCTTGTGCAATGTTTTTTATCAAACAGTACAGCTTTCTACCACTCCAACTTCTTGACTTAACATTCCCCTCTTCTCTGAATATTTCTCCTTTCTTTCTCTAATTTACACTTCATGAATGGTTCTTGGTTGTATTTTCCTTTGCCCTAGTTTGTATTGTAAGCTGTTTCAAACGCTTCTTGAAAAAAGTTGAAGCATAAATAACAAAACAAAACAAAAATCGCTTTATTTTTCCCCCTTAAATTTTATCTACCTTTGAAGTTTTTTTATTGATTGATCCAGCTAATTTTCCACTTAAATTAATTTTAAAAGGCCAAAATTGCATTAGTAAAGTATTAACAATAGAAAGTTCCATTAATGATTAAGTGGTTGATACATACCAAACTGTTAATAATACATGTCAAGTGAGGGGGAGGAGGTGAGGCCACCACTGGAGATTTTAGCTTTTTATATTATATAATTTTCAAAATTTTACAGGCATTTTACTTATATATACAGAGAAAACACATTGAAAAGAAACAAAATAAAGAGAACAGCCTAAATTATTTTTGTTTTCCCATGTCCATATGGTGGTCAAATGAACGTACAGATTTAAGATATATAGGGTGGTAATTTGATTATTGAGTCATATGTGACCCAGCTGAATGGGTAATAACAGACAGATGATGGTTCATGTCGTTGATAGAAACTGATTTCCCTCGTTCCATATTTTAGCAGCCAGTCAGTTCCAGAATTGGCTTAGACCCTGAAAATATCCTCAGCAGGGATGCTGTTTTGAGCCTAGGACATTCTCTAACAGCTGGAAGACATTCAGTGACTCCAAATGATGAGGGCCAGCAGGAGCGTGTGAAGATGGGCACCTGTCCTGGAACTTCCCTGATCTGGCAAACACCTTGCTCTGGCAATGAACTCTCCCCTGGGCTCTTTTAGGTATTAAGTTTTAGAAGCAAATCTGAAAAATGACAGTTCCTTTGAAATGGACTTCATATCTAGAGACCACATTGTAAGACTTTTAAAAGTTGAATAAGAGTCTGCCTTAGAGAATAGTAGAAGGGAGGAGAGTGGCATAAATAGCCTTATTTTCAAATTCCTAGCCCACCTTCTTCAGAATAATTCCAAAGATTCATAGAGTAGGTTCTCTCTATTACAGAGTAAAATAAAGTCTCCATAAAATATAAAATTAAATGTAAATTGTATGAATAATGAAATATTGGGGTTCCATGTTTGTACTCTGATAGCAGCATATCTGAGCTGTTTAACATTAAACCTCAAAGATCTAATCAACAATATATCTAAGTGACTCAGACATTGTAAGTAATTTCAGCATTGCAGCATTGTATTTGCCAGGAGATACAGTCAGTTCTTTCACCAACTGAGATATCATTTAGTCTATAACTTAAACAAGCATCGATAAAGTTTTTTACAAAAGATGCTATCAGCAAAACAAACAGAGGACTTTGTATTACTTCAAAGCTTATTTATAATGTGTTTAGAAAAAATTCAATGGAAACAGGAAAATAATGTCTTGATTTTCTAAACTTTACAACATCTGCTTTTACTTACTTTTCAGCATTCTAAAGGTCTGTGGATTTCAAGTGAATTACTTTGCTTTCCCTTCGTCTATTCCTTTACTTGACTATCTTCACACTATGTTACACACCCAGGCACAATCTATGAACCCGTGGAAATTTCTGTGGAATGAATAACAAAGGAATTTTAGAACATGTAACACAGTACATGGAAATATGCCTCAGAAGAAAGACCAGGTGTACAAGGAGCAGATCCCTCTATAAAAATACTCAAAACCTGGTATTATTCTTTCTCATACCATCCAACACTGGTTATTTACATGCCATTCATAATCTTTGCTGGATAGTATTAAAAATATTTCCTAAAGGAAAAGAAAGTACTTTTACATATGTGTGTATATTTGAGTATGTTTGTGTGTTTTGCCCAAATCTAAATGAAAGTATTAATGTAATATTCAGTTAAATATACAGGTTTTGACCAAAAAAAAAAAAGCCACTAAAATCTGCCGGGAACAACACTCTCAATGTTAATCTACTCCATCAGGCTTTGCTTTCCTTCTTCCCAAACTAAAAGAACTTAAATCCAAAGACATTTTAGAAATGTTTTCTAAATTTTTTAAAGAAAGATATTTCTCTGTACTCAGTGAGAGTTGCCCATAAAACACACTAATATCCAATTATTTTGGAGGGCGTGTAAGTCTCTCATTCCTTGACCTTTCCCTGTCCAACTAAGCATTCATTTATTTCATTTAAAAGTAGTTACTTCAGAGAAATACAACCATTCCTTCTGCTACATTTCCTGATTTCTTAAAATTTGACATTTCAGTAAATTTTGCATCAACAGGAGACCGTGGGTAAAAAAAAAAGAAAGCTGATACATTGCTCATCATACAAACACAATTTCATTCAAGACTTTCTTGGAAACCTTGTTGAGATGCCTTAAACATTTATTGGTGGCTTCTTGTGAAGCTGATTTAAAGGCTATGGGTTATTTGTGGTTAATATACAAAAGGGAAAAAAAGAAAAACAGGGAGAAATGGGCTTTATGAAGCACACTCCTGAGGTTTCACTGCTGGGTTAGCTGACATTCTTTCCTTCACTTCCCCAGTTGGGCTGACCTCAACATTCTTGGTGTCCAAGACTTCTGAAAGAATGTAAACCACATTATCTTCCCCAGGGGGGGAAAACAGAAACAAAGTTGGATGATATGTCAGGATAAGGAATAGGTCCACCATGTGTTTAAGAAGGAGGAAGAGTTCCACTACAATCTTACCAAAAATCAAATTTTTGTGGACACGGGTTTGTCCACATAAAAAAGAGAGTGGCTTTGCCAATTACTCAAAGGTCCTTTACAAGCAGTTAAAGAGCAAGTTGGGAGCCATTATTCTTGGTTTCTGCCACACACCTGTGAGATCAAGATGGGAGAGAATACAAAGAGATCCAAATCTCTAAAGGATTTTAAAAATGGAAAGATACTGCAAGTCAGCAGTGAAAAGAGGGAAAGGAAGCAAGGTCTTTCTTTGGCCATCACTGAATATTGGCAACACTGTTTTTTATGGTTGCTTTGATTATGCGCTAAATTCAAAAGTTTTAGCCATGGATAATTTGATGCTTTGGTTTTCCTTTATTCCCCATTTTTTTCATCGCATGTTTGAAAATGGTTTGTGTTCAAGAATCAATTTAACCACAACAGAAGAGACTCTGATTTGGAATTTGTATGACTTCACTTGAGGTGCAAGTAAACGGGAAATCAGTTCTGAAAAAGGAAGAAAACTCTCAGGCTTGCAAGCCTTCCTCTTTTCTTTAAAAACATTTTTAAGATGTTTTCATCTAATATTATCTTTAAATCATCACTTTGAAAAAGATCCTTTCAATGTCAGTGTTTCTCTGAGGGCTCAGTCACAGGCCCTCTGTTGTTCTCATTCCAGGCACTTTGAGTAACTGCATTGACTTGCAGAGCCTCAGTTAGCATCCATGTACTGGTCACCCTCATATTTTATCTCAGTCCAGATCTGCTGCTCTTTGGACCCGCTTATCTAACTGCCTAATGAACAACAGCCTACTTGGTATCTCATAAGCCCTCCAGCGCATCACGTTCAGAAGTGAACTGACTGCCTTTCTTTCTTCTCTAAGTTTTCCTCTGCATTCCTTGTCTTTAGTGTCTACCCAGGTAGCCCAAATAATTAATCCAAGGATCTCTTTGACTCTTCTATCTCATCCAACTAATGACCACATCCCATCAATCTGCCTCCCCAATATCACTTTAGTATCCTTTATCTCCATCTCCACCGTCATCCTAAGTCATTGTTATCTCTGACGAATTTTCCTGAAACAGCATCCTAACGGGTCTCCTTACCACTAATCTTACTCCTATCCGATTCATTTACCCTCCACACAGCCCTCGGAGTAATCCTTCTTGAAATGATCCTCATCAAACACAAATCTGATCATGACAGCCAGATGTAAAGTCCATCAATAATTTCTCATTATCCTTCCAGTCAAGTCTAAACATCTTAACTTGAAAGACTCTTACTGTCTAGCCTACGCCTACTTCTCCACTGATGAGGTTTCAGTTCCCCTTCCAGTCACACTGAGCATCTTTTACTCCGTAGAACCTGCCATGCTTTCAGTTGGAACATGCAGCTCTCACTGCCTATCCTTAACCCAAATGTCAATTTCTTAGGGACACACTTCTTTGATCTAAAATAGATTAAGGTCCCAACTGTGCTTGTAAAACACCCAAACTTCTAGTGCAATACTCATCACATACTATTTAATTGTGTGCGTGTCTCCTCCACATTACTGTACTCTCCATGAGGACAGGGACCACGTTTGTCTTATTAATTACTACTCAGCACCTGGTACTTGGGAGGTATTTAATAAATACTCTTTGAACAAATGAATGTACTTATGTATATATTTCTTTCTTTACTGGCACAACAGGCCACATGACCTGCTATATACTTATCAGTGACTGGTTCATTCACCACAGAGGAAGTGTGAGCCATCCCAGATAGAAATTAAGATTCAGGATGCGCCATAATCAAGACATCTCATAGAATTTATAGGCATCACTTGCCCCACATTTTGCCTACTTAACAGGATAGTAGCAGGGTCATCTAAGCTTAGCCAGACCCAAAGACATGCTTGCCTTTGGCTAATCCAAAAGTTGTGAGTAAAATAAACAAAGTTGTTAAATGGTTATTTACTACCTCCATTTATTCTCCTTCATCCTGTCACCTAGTTTAGAGAAAGGTGGGGGGTTATTCAAGATGCTATTAAGCTGGAGGAATATTTTACCCATCCCCAGAGTCTAATTGATAGTAACTACCAATGACACACTGAGACCCTGACCATGTTGCCAGTAAGGTGCTTTTGTGAACTTTTTCAACCTTGAGAACATGAGAAAAATCATGGGTTTATACAGGCATTACAATGATACCTAAATTAGAAGAGTTTTTTTAAGGGCCATTTTAACTCTCTCTAACCCTTGGGTATGTTTCCTCCTGATGTTAGATAAAACATCAGATATAATCTCTTACAATAGTTTAACTGACAGAAGATGCAATGTTAGTGATACAGCATGGAAAATGACACAATTGTGCCAAAGTTGGGTCAGAAGACATGATCCAAACAAAAGGCATGCCACCTGCAGTGGTCTTGCCTCACGACTAGCACTCAGTCCACTTATAATGTTCTGCTCCTTGCTGCTATCAATATGACCATCTCCAAATAAACGGTCCCTGTCTCCCAAGTGTTACATCAAACAGGAATTTCTTATTGTCTTATTTATTCTTAAGACTTACTGATAGAAGACTACATTATGAAGCCAAAATCATTACTGGCTTAACAGTTTTGTAACTCTATATTGCTTACGTGATGAAATATAGTAACAATTAAAAATTAAAACATTTTCAGTGGTCTCCTTAATTCTGCACTTCAACTACAGATGCTTCAAATTCCAGCATTGTAAATTATATAAAGTAAGATACTGTATAGAAAACTATGGAATGAATTAGATCAACTCTGGCTAAACATAAAGGCTTAGGAAGAATAATCCTATTCAATTACCATACTAGAATCTCTTCAGTATCTAAGGTTCTTAGTAATGAGCCAGGAAACTACGACAATGCAGCAACTTTTCTGGAAAGCCACATAGCAACTTTCTATATAAGTGCCCTTTCCAAAGGTAGTAGTAAAAAAGAGAATGGGTTTTATAGGGACACCTGGAGAAGAAATTTGGCCCACTTATTTCTCTTTTTTGTCTTTTTAAAGCTTCAGTCCTCAGAAATGAAAAGAGAGTGATGATACCTACCTCGCATGATGGTTCTGAGCCACGAATTAGTACATGCATATCTCCTAGCACATAAGTACCTAGCCCATAATAGGTATTCAGAAATTTTAGTTCTCTTCCTTCTTCCTTTCCCCACCCACACTCAAGTACCTATTTCGTGCTGTGGCAATCACACAGCCACTGGACAAAACAGAAACCATTCATATCTGATATGAGTAGGTCCCATTCTGTAGGCCTCTCTTTACAGTAATTTGGTCTATTATTTTTCCTATAGAAATTAGGGTTGTCATTTTTTGAAGTATTTCTTCCATGGTAGTGAATAAAGTGCATTTTGTAACTCTGTGTTTAACTCAGCAATAATTCGGCACAACAACCTAAATAAAACTAATTTTAAAGTATATAATTCTACAACTACCTCTATTTGAAGATAGTATAATAAGTTTAAAGTTCATTGTATACCCAAACACCAGGGAACTCCCAATGTAACAGTCTCATCAATTTCAAGTTTAAATCTATCCTAACTGGCTTAATACATCAAATTGTTTGCAGCTGTGAGGCAGGATTTTTCTTATGCTTATGTTTTCTTATTTTCTTATGCTTATGTTTCTTATTCTTACACTTATCAGCAGGTAAGGTAGGCTCTAAGAGTAAAAGAGGTGTAATAGGATGGAAATCATTCTTTCAGTCCACACAGTACTATTAAGTGGATTCAAAATTCATTTACTCAGTCAACAAGTATTAAAAGCCTGCTACATGCCAGGCACTGATACACTGTTCTAGGGTATACAGTTGTAGGTATATACTCCTAGAGCTGATTCACAATGCAGCACCTAAAACACGTTCATAGTTTTATCTAATGAGAATTATCTTCTTCCTAACTATAATAATAACATATGCTAAGTGCTTATCATACTGCTAGACACAACGCAAGTGCTTTATCCCATTAACTCTTCACAACACTCATATGAAGCAGGGATTATTATAATCCTTATTTTACCAGATGAAGAAAAGGGCTATGGAAAGAATATTTAACTTGCCAAGCTCACCCTGTTGGTAGCCAAGAAATCTGAAATTCAAACCAAGTCGAAAATCCCATTAACTAACAGTAGTCATGATATAATTAACAGTGGCCTCTTTCACTCTCAGCAGTGCTACGGGGCGGACCACAAGTCACATGGTAGTCCCAGCAGTAAGATACTACTTTCCCTGGCTGCCAGTCTCTCCAACCTCACATGCCCTACCACTCACCCCCCACTTCTATTCTTTAGCTACAATAATGGCCTTCTTTCAGTTCCGTAAAGATCTCACACTCATTCAAGGCCTTAACATTTCTGTTCCCCCTTCCAGGGCAGCTCTTCCTCTAGATCTCAGAATGATCTGCTCCTCCTCAGTAGCATCCCAAGTGTGGGCCGGTGGAGCACAGCACACAGGCAATTTTGAGAATTTTAAAACAATAGTAAAGCCAACTAAAAGTCAGTCTACTTTTTATTTATCACCATGCACCAGCAATTTTAAACAGTGTTAGTGATAAAATACTGCTCCCACCCAAAATATTTCGTTACTTGTCCTTTAATAAACATTGTATTCTACAGAGAAGTTAATATGGAGAACTCTCAGGTATATAGGTGGCCCCCAACAGACACAAACACAGATATTCAGCTTGCATTCATCTGAAGAGTAAATTCCCAACAGTTTCAGAATAGTCATAGTTTATTTGGGATAAACTATGTGTTACTACACAACCCCTTTGTTACTACATATTTCTTAATTTAAGCAGTAGATTTGAAATAAATTGTGGAAGTGACTGTAAAGATGAAGACATAGAACTTGACTTACTTCAATTCTGTCATCTTATTTGACTTCTTGGAATTCTGATTTGTAGTTAAGATTTTAAACATAGGGAAATTCAAGGGGGCCAGAGCAGCCAAAACAGTCTTCAAAAAGAAGAACAGTTGGAAGATCACATTTCTCAACTTAAAAACTCACTGCAAAGATACAGTAATCAAGGCAGTGTGGTACTGGCATGAAGACAGTCACATATGTCAGTGGAATACAATTGAGAGTCCAGAAATAAAGGCTCATGTTTACAATCAATTAATTTTCAACAAAATTGCCAAAACAATTCAATGGGGGAAAAAGTCTTTTCAACACATGGTGTTAGGACAACTGGATATCCACATGCAAAAGAATAAAATTGGACCCCCATCTCATATCAACTCAAAATGTACCAAAGACCCAAATGCAAGACCTGAAACTATAAGACTTTTAGAAAAAGAAATAGGTGTAAATCTTTGTGATCTTGGATTAGGCCATAGTTTTTAGATAATACCAACAGCACAAACAACAAAAGAAAAATAGAAATTGGACTGTATCAAAATTAAAAACTTTTGTACTTCAAAGGAAACCATCAAGAAAATGAAAAGATGGGACTTCCCTGATGGTCCAGTAGTTAAGAATCCGCCTTCCAATGCAGGGGACGCGGATTCCATCCCTGGTCAGTGAACTAAAATACCACACGCTAGGGGGGCAACTAAGCCTGCGTGCCACAACTACTGAGCCTGCATGCCACAACTAGAGAGTCCATGCGCCACAACTACTGAGCCCGCACACTCTGGAGCCCGTGCGCCACAACTAGAGAGCCCACACCCCACAACTACTGAGTCCGTGCGCTCTGGAGCCCACGCACCACAACTAGAGAGAAGCCCACGTGCCACAACAAAAGATCCCACGTGCCGCAACTAAGACCTGAAACAGCCAAAAAGAAAAAAGAAAATGAAAAGACAACCCATAGCACGTGAGAAAATATTCGCAAATCATAAATCTAATAAATGACATATCTAGAATATATAAAGAATTCTTACAACTAAATAATAAAAAGACAAAGCAACTAAAAATGGGCAAAGAACTGTGGAAAACAGTTCTTCTTCTACGGAGGTTTCTCAAAAAACTAAAAATATAACTACCATATGACCCAGCAATTCCACTCCTGGGTATATATCCGAAAAAAGCAAAAACACCAATTCAAAAAGATACATGCATCCCAAATGTTCACAGCAGCATTATTTACAATTGCCAAGATATGGAAGCAACCTAAGTGTCCATCAACAGATGAATGGATAAAGAAGATGTGGTACATATATACAATGGAATATTACTCAGCCATAAAAAGGAATGAAACAGTGCCATTTGTAGAGATGTGGATGGGCCTAGAGATTATCATACTAAGTGAAGTAAGTCAGAGAAAGACAAATACTATATGATATCACTTATGTGTGGAATCTAAAAAATACAACAAACTAGTGAATATAATAAAAAAGAAGCAGACTCACAGATATAGAAAACAAACTAGTGGCTACCAGTGTAGGGAGGGGGCAATATAGGAATGGGAAGTAAAAGGTACAAACTATTGGGTGTAAGATAGGCTCTAGGATGTGTTGTACAACATGAGGAATATAGTTAATATTCTGTAATAACTATAAATACAAAGTAACCTTTAAAATTATATCAAATTTTTTTTTAATAAATTTTAAAAAAATTTTAATGGGCAAAGAAAACATACACATAGCCAATAAGAAAATGAAAAGATGTTTAGCATCATTAGCCATCAGGGAAATGCAAATCAAAATCACCATAAACTACCACCTCACACCCACAAAGATGGACAGAATCAAAATTTTAGATAATAACATGCATTGGCAAGGAGTGTTGGAGAAGTTAGACCCTTCATACATTACTGCTGGGGATGTAAAATGATGCAACCACTTTGGAAAACAGACTGACGGTTCTTCAAAAGATTTAACATAGAATTGCCATATGACCTGGTAATTGCACTGCTAGGAATATACCCCCCAAAATATAAACATATGTTCAAATAAAATCTTGCACATAAATGTTCATAACAACATTATTCATAATAGAAAAACTGTAGAAACAACCCAAATGTCCACCAACTGATGAATAGATAAATAAAATATGGTATATCCATGCAACGGAATATTATTCAGCAGTAAAGAAATGAAGTACTGATAAATGCTATGACACAAATGAACATTAAAAACATGATGCAAAATAAAAGAAACAGGGCACAAATGAGAACATATTTATGATTCCATCTATATGAAATGTCCAAAACAAGCAAATCTATAGACCCAGAAAGTGGATTCGTCATTTCCTAGCACTGGGGGGAAGGATTGGTGGTATGGGGAAACAAGAGGTGATTGATAAAGAGTATGAGGTTTTTCTTTTGGGGTGATGAAAATGTTCTAAAATTGATTGTGATGATAACTGCACAACTCTATGTGTTTACTAAAAACCACTGAATTATACAATTTTAATAGGCGAATTTTACAGCCTGTGTATCTCAATAAAGCTGTTCAAAAAATAAAAGATTTAAAACAGTGAAACAGTGCAAACCGCATATGATGTATGTTATTTTTTCCCTTTTTATAAAAAAAAGACGTGATAAAAAGTACTAATCCATTACTTCCATCCCCTTTTTTGTACAGTATGTTTATTCTATTTTTAAAAATAATTTTGTTACTAGCATGATAATACATGAAGTTCAGCAACTTTTTTTCATTGCTGTATTTTTCTGGCCATTATTATCATTCTTTCACTGCATGAATATTACTAAAAACAATTTTGTCTAAAGAGGAGAGAAATGTTAAATTATTTATCCCAGGTGACAAATATACTAGAAATGCCACTGTTGCTCTGTATTATTTGTTTAGATTTTTGTTCAAAAGGAATCTCAGGGAAGCCTTCCCTAACCACTCTATTTAAAATAGAAACCACTCCATGTCCCCAAATGACATCACTTTCTATCCCCTTACTCAGCTTTACATTCTTTACAACTCTTACGATTATCTGACATTATATTACTTGTTTATTCCTGTCTCCTTTGCTAGAACGTTAGTGCCCCTCTGTCTTGCTCACTCCTGTATACTCAATCCACAGAACACATTCAATCAGTTTTGGTGAATAAATAAACACTAAAAATTTTATCTACTGCTTAAATTTCTTCAAATAAGTTTTATCTTTGTGCACACTTTCTGTTTTTTTACTTTGAGATGAAAACGCTGATTCTCACCCGTCTCCTCATCAGAGTATTTCCTATATGGACATTGTATTCTGCTAGATAATTCAGAGGTGTCAGGACAATCAAAATCTCTTTGTCTAGGAGTCTGAATGCCAAAAAAAAATTACGTACTGCATTTTATACCTTTGAATTCTCTTCAACGAGGTTTATGAGCTGTAATTCACTCAACTTTGCAATGTCGCTTTCTTAAAGTTACAAAAAAACCCATAATTTTTTAACACTTAATCACTTAGATTATCCCAGAATTCATTACTCCACTCTACTGATAAAAACCAGCCTCCTTTATTGAACCTAAATATTGCTGGACTTTGTTAAACAGACTTCAAAACACTTACTTCTGAAAACTTGACAAATTTTTATAGAAACTACTTCTTGGAGCCTAGATTTTTTTTTTTTTTTTTTTTTTTTACTGTTGTTTCTTTATCTCCTTTTCAAAATAATGGTTGGGTTTTAAAACAATGCAGAACGCTGTTATGATATGGCTCAATATTACAACTGCTTGGGTAGGCCATAGGTCAAATCCTGTCCCTCCCAAAATGCGACAACCACACGTGGTATAAACTTGACCACACTGTTAAGCCTATAACCCTTTTGTTAGTCATGTGCCAGGATACAAAAGTTAAGAAAAAAGGATATTACTATGTGCATAGGTATATTAACATTAACCTTCTAGAAAAGGTTTCTAAACATAATGAAATATTCTTTGGAATACCATTCCAAAAGTCTTTTGAATAATAAATTTGGGGAATTTAGATGTTTATGTATAGATCTTCAACTACTTAAACAAACTAAGGACTGCATTGCAGAGTGGTTAAGAGCCTTGAATCTGGAGTCAGGATGCCTATGTTCAAATCCCCAACCTACCGTTTACTAGCTGTGTGACATTGTCCAAGTTACTTATCCTCTCTATACCTCAGTTTAATAACCTTTAAAGTGAAGATAATAATAGCACCCAACTCAAGGGGCTGTGATGACTAAATGTTAACCATGTGGAGTACTTAGAACTGTGCTTGTTACATAGGAACCATCAATAAGTGCTAGCTATTGTTTTTAGGTTGAAAGGAAAAAGCACTTAAAATTAAAGTCTTAGTTACCACTTATATATCAAGTAAAAGTTTAAAACATAATTTCACACATTTTAATATAAAATTAGCAGGAAGACTTGACTTTAGCTTCAGGCTTTCCATGTAAAATTATATTTTATTTGTGCAGCTAAAGTAATGACTTTCTGAAGTGAAAACTTATGCAGAAGCCTAAAAGATGCAAGACTATTTTCTTATACTGTTGCAGCCTCCTAGGAAAAGGATCCATGGCCCTCCTGCTAAGTTTAGACTAGACGCTTTTCTTAAACAGTCACATATTTCCTCATTAAACTGTTTTTAATGGTTCTTTTGATGACTGCCAGTTTCCTTCACAATAAAAGAAGTTTTGACCTGTGAATTCATTTTTTTAATCTAGTAATAACTGTGAATACATTAACTGAACATCGTGGACCAAAAAGGCAGCCAGTTACTTGTATCTTCCATCATCTGAATGAAATACAAATGAATCAACTTCATCACTAAACTTAAAAGGCTGTCTTCATTGGCAAAGAAGTCTATTTTCTGCTAACTCAAGTTCCTTTTAGAGAATAAGGAAAGTTGAATTATCTGTGACCTGAAAACAACCAAGTTTCATTTTCCCTCTCCTTCTGTGAACACCCGTCAAGTGACCTAGTACAGTTTTACAGTAGCACTCCCCATAAAATTACTTTAAGAGCCCATTACTTAGAGAGCTGCCTGTAAATTATGACCCAGCATGGTCTTCATTTTCATAAATAGATGCTGTTTATTTTTCCTTCCTCATTCATTCTTTATTTTCCTTTCTCACTCATCTAGATATTGGGACAACGTGATGAATGCACCTACTCATCAAGCCTCCATCTTTGGCAAACAGACCTCACAGATAATCACCTCATCAACTGGTTATAACAAGTCGGAAAAAAGACAACCATGAGTGAGTCTGAAATCCTAGTGCAAACGCTCTCCAACCATGTCTGCTTTTTGTAAAAGCACATCCTTTCTCCTCAAGTGTTTAGTTTTTATAGTTATCAACCGAAAATATTTCAAACTGCACACACCAAACACCACATCACCGTTCTGTGCCTCTCCAGATAGTGTGTGAGAGGGACATCAAGCCTAGAGGAAATACAGTTCGTCTCACCAACGCATGGAAAAGATCCCCGTTTTCAGCATTTTCATGTGTACTTTCTTTGGAGTTTAAAAAGAGAAAGTGAAATACCAGTTTTAACTTTAAACGTGTCATCACAGCTTTGGGGATTTTCATATTGTAAAAGTAAAAACACAATTGGATGTATTGGTTATTCACAATCAAATGTTTAAATGTATGTATAATGCATTTTTTCTCTTGAAAATGTATCTTTAAATTCAGATGGCCTTTTGTTTTCCTAATTATTTCCTAATTATTTGCTTACATTGTTGCTAAAATATCATAATACATACAAGTTCTAATTTTAAATACCCTGGTTTGAAAATATTTCTACAGCTGTTGCTTTTGTAGGACTCACTTTTTTTTTTAAGTAGAGGAATAATGCAGTTAACGAAATAAAGATAATTAATAAACCATTTTATGTTTAAGAGCAATTCATTAACTGGGCAGCTAACTAAAGAGAGTACAAAAACCTTACTTTTAATAGTCACAGGTTCTTATTTTGAATATTTGTTCTCTCGCATACTTTTCTGTCAGGCAAAGTCTCCGAGTTGGGAATGGGCCCCTGCCAAGTCTCTGAAAATCAATTGTTCAAAAAGCTTAATTATAAGAAAGTAAACAAAGAGCGGGTTGAAGCAGTGCAGAGTTCTAATGAGTTAATGTAACAAAACTCGGCAAAGTCAACTCTCTTCAAAGCCAGCAGGGTCGGCTCTGACAGTCATCCATCAAACTGAAGGTCTCCTTAATAAATGCCAATTATAGGGCATATATGCACAAACATGGCTAGCATAGCCCTAGGATCATTTCCTTCCGAGAAAACTAGCGACCAAGAAAACACCCAAGCAGTACAAGCAACTAGCCCACCGACAGTAAGGTTTGCTCCTGATCAGAATAATAACCAGCATTATTTCTCTCTCTTTTATCAACTTTGTAAAGTTCAGAACCACACAGAATTTTGTTTGGGGTTATACAAATTCCTTCACAATTTGTATAGAAGTCTAACATAACTTTTTAAAAGCCATGACATGCCCATAATGTATACAGAGTCTCCGACTTCCGCCGAAAGCGAGGCTTTTTCCTAACTTAATCATACTCAAATTTCACCCCTTTTAAAGATCCTGATTCAAAAATGTTCACTCATTCTCCACAGTCCACAAATTTATACCATCTCTTCCTGTGGTATTTTATGTGCATAAATTAAAAAAGAATGGCCTCCAATGAGGATTAAAAGGTTGAAAAAAATCATAGGCTTTTCTAAATTTAGTTTCATTTTTTCTTATTTTAACTCTCAAAATGTGTGTTAACAAAACATATATATTTTCCTACACTCTTACAAAATAATCCATTTATGTTAACCTTATTACCCAGAGGAAATGCTGGATCGACTCAGATAGGAAGTTACATCATAGGCTTAGCATCATATCACTATGTAACCCAGCATACATGAGAAATAAATATATGAGAACTCTTGAGAAATAATGAAAATATTCCCCCACTGGTACATTAGCTCTTACTGGGAAATTCATACCATTATATGAATCCCAAGTTTCAAAAATGTTTCTCTGCTGCCTTTTTCACTATCTACCTGGCCAGGCACTGAGTCCACCATCAAACAGGTTTCTTAGAGGCATTTGATGACATCGGGGGTGGGGGGTGGGGGTACTTTCTTAGCGAGATGGCCACAGATCTTTTGTCCAGAAGCCTGAGCCCAAATTTTATACCACAGCACTACTTCTTTAATGGACATAGATGGATTTTCAAAAAGAAGGACTATATCCTCCTATGATGACAGAGATAATTAATGGAGTAAATGAAAACGTTCATGTTTGATATTTTTATGCAAATGGATTAGACTAGTCTGCATTAGCCCCAAGTTGATGTCTTATCTAATTGCCCTTTAAAGTGACATCTTCCATTACACATGCAGACCCGTGCTAAATTCATTTATTTCCATCTTGCCTGAAATTATGATGAATGGTCTGAGCTCCATTCAATTATTTAAAATGTGCAAAGAAACAGAAACAATGAAACTGGCAAAGCCCTCTACATTCTTAGGAACAATTTAGGCTAATTAGCATCAACTTCTCCCCCATTCATCATACCCCTTTAGAAATATAAACAAACTGTCAGCTCTAACCTAACAAACAGATCACTGAGCTACTTAACACAAATTATTCTTACATGAAAAGCTCCTTCTCAGGCAATATTCTCCTTTAGGGCATCTGGGAAGCTGAGCTATTAAAATTGAAGACATATGTTCTAGTCAAACTCAACTCCCAGATTGTAATGATCGCTGTTGTGACAGTTTTCAGTCAGCATACTTGCTGCTGGCAACACAGCCCCAAGCTTGAGCGAAACAAAAGTCAAATGGAATGATGCAAGCAGAGCCCTAGATGCAGAAGACACCTCCTTACCCTACCCATCACGATTTACTTAGTGGGTCTCAACTCATGATCTCCTGGGGCAGCTCAAAGTTTTGTGACATTTGGTTTGGGGGCATTAGGGAGAGGAAGATAACAAATGTGGTCTTTGACAAGACAGCAGATTTCATCATGTGTTATTGTTTATTACATCCTGTGAATGAGGCTGAAGCTGTAAGTCACGGCCTATCATTTCAGAGAAGGTGGAGAGGAGGTAGGTGGAAGAGTCCAGGTGGAGAGAAATGTAACTTGCAGATAGATTGGATATGTCTCCTCAAATGGACTACTTAGAAACTCTGAACTCTTTCCCTTTAACTAACAGGAATTAAAAATAAAGCATTTATCCCTTTACATCCTAGAATTCCGTGGTTGAATCCTTGCCTGGATATAGCACCAAGATATTTTCTTCATTTGTTTGAATGCAGTCACACATATACAGTCGATTCTCATTACTTGCAGAAGTTATATTCTATGAAGTCACTGTGAACACTGAATTAGTGAATACGAAACCCATTGCTCCTAGGGAAATAACAAGGCTGAGTTCCTGAGAGCCTCTGGTCACATCCTTTTCATCAACCAATCAGTACATAACTTTATTTTATGTGTGTCTCAGTTTAAAGACACCTTATTTTAATACACAGTTGATGTATTAATATTGAACTCACAACCAACAGCATTATAACTCAGTCCTGAACACAGCTTACCTAACAGATGTATTTTCTCATAAGGCACATCACAGCCTTCTTGCATTTAGATACACTGGACAGCACTTCAGCACTATGCTTGGGGGCCATTTTAAACAGTGAGATCACCAACAAAAGGCACGAAAATGTGAAGAACGTGGCACTAAATAGACTGTGAAAGGGACACGTGTTTACAGCACGAGAGCTGAAACAGGAAGGCAGAGCATCGTCTAATTCGACCCCAGCTGGGAACGTGGGCTTCAGATGACTCAAATTTTTCACCACTCTGCACATGTCTGCAAATGACCGTGAAAGCACCACGAGTACTGATTTTGAGGTTCCAAATAAATTTTAGCAAGTAGACAAATTCACAAATACTAAATCTGCAAATAATGAGGATCAACTGTGTATACATTCATACATTTTTTTCTCCCTTCAGATTTCTCACTGAAGGTCTCAGAGTTTTTTCTCTCCGTAAACTAGGGTCATAGCCTAAAAGTCAAGCAAAGCCTTCATGAGCTAACTGATAAAGTAGGTGGCCACAGAATTCCTAATAACATGGTAAGCTACAAAGTCCTTCAAATATGCTCTGTTCTTTAGCATCCTAGGAACATGAACATTGATGACACCTATAACTACTGCAGTAATAGTGCCAACCCACACCCAGCTCACCTTACACAGTACTCTGTACTGTGCCCCTACCTTATTGTAGCACTTGAATTATTGTTATTTGCTGTAGTGGACAGTTTTTGTTACTAGCATCCATCTCTCTCCTCCCCCTACCTACCTAGGTCTCAGATTTTCCACTCATGCTGTTTAAATGGAGTTGTCTCTAGGACTAGGCTACTGGCCTTTAAGTCAATTAGGGCATCCATCCCCTTGGCCACACCGATTCATTTAGGAACAAGTACATGACTCAGTCTGGGTTAATGACACACAAGGAGATATTGGCTGAGTTCATCTGGGAAAAACAGTTCCTCTCTGTAAGGGCCATGGTGGGAACCGGCCTCAGGATGAAGCAGGCACTATGGAAAGCAGAGCAGAGAAATGCAAAGAATCTGGGTCCTTGGTGATAGTGCTGTGCTTCTGGAAAAAAGTCTCACATTTATCCCAATCTATTTTGTAATATTTCAATTCAATAACTAATAAATACTAATAAATATCCTTCATGGTTTAAGGCAACTTGGGTGAGATTCTGTTTTTCCTGTACCCAAGAGAATCCTGATATATTTACATGCTAGTTTTTACTCTCCTGCTCCTAACATACACACACACACACACACACAGAAACATTAATTACCTGATTTATCTTTTATTCATCTTTTTATATACGCTTTACTTCCTGGCATCATGACTGACAATAGCAGCAATTGATAAATATGTAAAATTTAATTAGTAGAATGGAGAATACCTTCTGTGATGTAATCATAACAGTAAGCCAAGTTAACCACACAATGGTTAACCAAAATGGCTGCTATCACATTGCTGCCCACCCGTGAGAACAAAGTTCTTCTTATGCTTACTTTAAACATAAAGTGATTCATTTTACATTACATACATCTGTCCGACAGAAGGCTAAAATCTTAATATAACTGATCAAGAATCATTTTTTTACTTTCAAGTAAAATTACAAAGAAAACATGATCATATCTCCAGCACACCCCTCCAAGTAGGACAACTTCGGAATACATTTTCTTCAGTATCACTAATGTCAGATTCTGTGCATTGGGATAAAATGAATAGGGCTGAGTGTTACCCAAGTCTCGTTCATGAATGTAAAGCAATATGCTAACTTTTTTAAAGTTTCTGTCCACCTTTTCTTTCTCCATGGGTGGTTTAAAAAGCCACGGTTATTTGTGGATGCAAAACTGTGCGTATAATAAATTGCAACTGCAATTGACTAACTTCAGAACGACTGACAAGTGACTAATTACTCCCACAGGTAGCCAACTGCTTTGGCAATTAGCCCATTGTGGGCAAAACTCATTGCATGTAAGAAAGAGGCTTCCTTTTCAAAATATCCACACCTCCTTTTTGGAGGATGAATGGAGGGGAGCGGACTTGCAGGAAAAAAAGGGGGGCGGAGGATGAAGTGATAAGGGATAAATGGAAAAATTAATGGTTTCTTCAACAACAACAAAAACCCATTTAATCTGAATTTTTCTCCCAAGATGTTGAAATTCTACCCAACCACCCCCCACCAAAATAAACTCAGTAATAATCTTAAAGAGAAATCAGGACATCTAGCTAAACATTTAAAATAATTCTAAGGCCATCTGCCGTGAACAAGTATTTCTTCTTCAGTTTACTATATGTCTCAAAAATGTTTGAGTGATACTCTAGCAATTTTGGAGACTGTTACAGCCCATTCTTCATAGAATATATCAGATAGCATAAAAAAATTTGGGTCTAAATGTACATTTTTCTCAGTTATATATCTATGATTATACTATTTCATTAGCTTCCTACTAAAATGTCTCTAAGTCCTAGATAGCATTCCTACATCACAGCAATGTAGTCGAGAATGGAATTTAGATTTTAAAGATTTCTTTCCTAAAAGATTTCAATCAAGAATTAGCTATTTAAAATGTTCATACTACCCAAAGCAATCTACAGATTCAATGCAATCCCTATTAAAATTCCAATATCATTCTTTACAAAACTAGAAAAATCAATCTTAAAATTCATATGTTACCACAAAAGACCCTGACTAGCTAAAGTAATCTTGAGCAAGAAAAAGCTGGAGGCACTGTTCTTCTGCCTGATTTCAAAGTATACTACAAAAGGTATAGTAATCAAAACAGTATGCTACCAGCATAAAAACAGATATGTACATCAATGGAACAGAATAGAGAGCCTAGAAATAAATCTACACATTTATAATTACGTGATATTTGACAAAGGTGCCAAGAACAGGCAAAAAGGAAAGGACAGTCTCTTCCATAAATGGTGTTAAGAAAACAGGATACCCATATGCAAAAGAATGAAATTGGACCCTGATCTCATACCATGTACAAAAATCAATTCAAAATGGATTAAAGATTTAAATGTAAGACCTGAAACTGTAAAACTACTAGAAGAAAATATAGGAAAAAGCTTCTTGACATTGGTCTGGGCAATGATTTTTTGGATATGAAAACCTAAGCACAGGCAACAAAAGCAAAAATAAAAAATGGTACTGCATCAAACTAAAAGGCTTTGCATAGCAAAGGAAACAATCAACAGAGTGAAAAAACAACTTCCAGAATGGAAGAAAATATCTGCAAACTATCTGATAAGGGATTAATATCCAAAATATACTAGGAACTCAAGTAACTCAATAACAAGAAAACAACCCAATTTTAAAAATGGGCAGAGCAGAAGCAAGAAGAACTACAATGCTGCAGCCTGTGGAACAAAAACCACATTCACAGAAAGATAGACAAGATGAAAAGGCAGAGGGCTATGTACCAGATGGAGGAACAAGATAAAACCCCAGAAAAACAACTAAATGAAGTGGAGATCGGCAACCTTCCAGAAAAAGAATTCAGAATAATGATAGTGAAGATGATCCAGGACCTCAAAAAAGAATGGAGCCAAAGATCGAAAAGATGCAAGAAATGTTTAACAAAGACCCATAAGAATTAAAGAACAAACAAACAGAGATAAACAATACAATAACTGACATGAAAACTACACTACAAGGAATCAATAGCAGAATAACTGAGGCAGAAGAACGGATACATGACCTGGAACACAGAATGGTGGAATTCACTGCTCCAGAACAGAATAAAGAAAAAAGAATGAAAAGAAACGAAGACAGCCTAAGAGACCGGTGGGACAACATTAAACGCAACAACATTCGCATTATAGGGGTCCCAGAAGGAGAAGAGAGAGAGAAAGGACCAGAGAAAATATTTGAAGAGATTATATTTGAAAACTTCCCTAATATGGGAAAGGAAATAGCCACCCAAGTCCAGGAAGTGCAGCAAGTCCCATACAGGGTAAATCCAAGGAGGAACACGCCGAGACACATAGTAATCAAATTGGCAAAAAATAAAGACAATGAAAAATTTCTGAAAGCAGCAAGGGAAAAACAACAAATAACATACAAGGGAACTCCCATAAGATTAATAGCTGATTTCTCAGCAGAAACTCTACAAGCCAGAAGGGAGTGGCATGATACACTTAAAGTGATGAAAGGGAAGAAACTACAACCAAGATTACTCTACCCCGCAAAGATCTCATTCAGATTCGATGGAGAAATCAAAAGCTTTACAGACAAGCAAAAGCTAAGAGAATTCAGCACCACCAAACCAGCTCTACAACAAATGCTAAAGGAACTTCGCTAAGTGGGGAACACAAGAGAAGAAAAGGACCTACAAAAACAAACCCAAAACAACTAAGAAAATGGTCATAGGAACATACATATCGATAATTACCTTAAACGTGAATGGATTAACTGCTCCAACCAAAAGACACAGGCTTGCTGAATGGATACAAAAACAAGACCCATATACATGCTGTCTACAAGAGACCCACTTCAGACCTAGGGACACATACAGACTGAAAGTGAGCAGATGGAAAAAGATATTCCATGCAAATGCAAATCAAAAGAAAGCTGGAGTAGCAATACTCATATCAGATAAGATAGACTTTAAAATAAAGAATGTTACAAGAGACAAGGAAGGACACTACATAATGATCAAGGGATCAATCCAAGAAGAAGATATAACAATTGTAAATATATACGCACCCAACATAGGAGCACCTCAATACATAAGGCAACTGCTAACAGCTATAAAAGAGGAAATCGACAGTAACACAATAATAGTGGGGGATTTTAACACCTCACTTACACCAATGGACAGATCACTCAAAAAGAAAATTAAAAAGGAAACCCAAGCTTTAAATGACCCAATAGACCAGATAGATTTAATTGATATTTATAGGACATTCCATCCAAAAACAGCAGATTACACTTTCTTCTCAAGTGCGCACGGAACATTCTCCAGGATAGATCACATCTTGGGTCACAAATCAAGCCTCAGTAAATTTAAGAAAATTGAAATCATATCAAGCATCTTTTCTGACCACAACGCTATGAGATTAGAAATGAATTACAGGGAAAAAAATGTAAAAAACACAAACACATGGAGGCTAAACAATACGTTACTAAATAACCAAGAGATCACTGAAGAAATCAAAAAGGAAATCAAAAAATACTTAGAGACAAATGACAATGAAAACACGATGATCTAAAATCTATGGGATGCAGCAAAAGCAGTTCTAAGAGGGAAGTTTATAGCTATACAAGCCTACCTCAAGAAACAAGAAAAATCTCAAATAAACAATCTAACCTTACACTTAAAGGAACTAGAGAAAGAAGAACAAGCAAGACCCAAAGTTAGCAGAAGGGAAGAAATCATAAAGATCAGAGCAGAAATAAATGAAATAGAAACAAAGAAAACAATAGCAAAAATCAGTAAAACTAAAAGCTGGTTATTTGAGAAGATAAACAAAATTGATAAACCATTAGCCAGACTCATCAAGAAAAAGAGGGAGAGGACTCAAATCAATAAAATCAGAAATGAAAAAGGAGAAGTTACAACAGACAATGCAGAAATACAAAGCATCCTAAGAGACTACTACAAGCAACTCTATGCCAATAAAATGGACAACCTGGAAGAAATGGACAAATTCTTAGAAAGGTATAACCTTCCAAGACTGAACCAGGAAGAAATAGAAAATATGAACAGACCAATCACACGTAATGAAATTGAAACTGTGATTAAAAATCTTCCAACAAACAAAAGTCCAGGACCAGATGGCTTCACAGGTGAATTCTATCAAACATTTAGAGAAGAGCTAACATCCATCCTTCTCAAACTCTTCCAAAAAATTGCAGAGGACGAAACACTCCCAAACTCATTCTATGAGGCCACCATCACCCTGATACCAAAACCAGACAAAGATACTACAAAAAAATAAGATTACAGACCAATATCACTGATGAATATAGATGCAAAAATCCTCAACAAAATACTAGCAAACAGAATCCAACAACACATTAAAAGGATCATACACCATGATCAAGTGGGATTTATCCCAGGGATGCAAGGATTCTTCAATATATGCAAATCAATCAATGTGATACACCATATTAACAAATTGAAGAATAAAAACCATATGATCATCTCAATAGATGCAGAAAAAGCTTTTGACAAAATTCAACACCTATTTATGATAAAAACACTCCAGAAAGTGGGCATAGAGGGAACCTACCTCAGCATAATAAATGCCATATACGACAAAACCCCAGCAAACATCATTCTCAATGGTAAAAAACTGAAAGCATTTCCTCTAAGATCAGGAACAAGACAAGGATGTCCACTCTCACCACTATTATTCAACTTAGTTTTGGAAGTCCTAGCCACGGCAATCAGAGAAGAAAAAGAAATAAAAGGAATACAAATTGGAAAAGAAGAAGTAAAAGTGTCACTCTTTGCAGATGACATGATACTATACATAGAGAATCCTAAAAATGCCACCAGAAAACTACTAGAGCTAATCAATGAATTTGGTAAAGTTGCAGGATACAAAATTAATGCACAGAGATCTCCTGCATTCCTATACACTAATGATGAAAAATCTGAAAGAGAAGTTAAGTAACACTCCCATTTACCATTGCAACAAAAAGAATAAAATACCTAGGAATAAACCTACCTAGGGAGACAAAAGACCTGTATGCAGAAAACTGTAAGATACTGATGAAAGAAATTAAAGATGATACCAACAGATGGAGAGATATACCATGTTCTTGGATTGGAAGCATCAATATTGTGAAAATGACTATACTACCCAAAGCAATATACAGATTCAATGCAATCCCTATCAAATTACCAATGGCATTTTTCATGGAACTAGAACAAAAAAATCTTAAAATTTGTATGGAGACACAAAAGACCCCAAATAGCCAAAGCAGTCTTGAGGGGAAAAAACAGAGCTGGAGCAATCAGACTCCCTGATTTCAGACTATACTACAAAGCTACAGTAATCAAGAGAATATGGTACTGGCACAAAAACAGCAACATAGATCAATGGAACAAGATAGAAAGCCCAGAGATAAACCCACACACCTATGGTCAACTAATCTATGACAAAGGAGGCAAGGATATACAATGGAGAAAAGACAGTCTCTTCAATAAGTGGTGCTGGGAAAACTGGACAGCTACATGTAAAAGAATGAAATTAGAATACTCCCTAACACCATACACAAAAATAAACTCAAAATGGATTAGAGACCTAAATGTAAGACCAGACATTATAAAACTCTTAGAGGAAAACATAGGAAGGACACTCTTTGACATAAATCACAGCAAGATCTTTTTTGATCCACCTCCTAGAGTAATGGAAATAAAAACAAAAGTAAACAAATGGGACCTAATGAAACTTCAAAGCTTTTGCACAGCAAAGGAAACCATAAATAAGATGAAAAGACAACCCTCAGAATGGGAGAAAATATTTGCAAACGAATCAATGGACAAAGGATTAATCTCCAAAATATATAAACAGCTCATGCAGCTCAATATTAAGGAAACAAACAACCCAATCCAAAAACGGGCAGAAGACCTAAATAGACATTTCTCCAAAAAAGACATACAGATGGCCAAGAAGCACATGAAAAGATGCTCAACATCACTAATTATTAGAGAAATGCAAATCAAAACTACAATGAGGTATCACCTCACACCAGTTAGAATGGGCATCATCAGAAAATCTACAAACAGCAAATGCTGGAGAGCATGTGGAGAAAAGGGAACCCTCTTGCACTGTTGGTGGGAATGTAATTTGATACAGCCACTATGGAGAACAGTATGGAGGTTCCTTAAAAAACTAAAAATAGAATTACCATATGACCCAGCAATCCCACTACTGGGCATATACCCAGAGAAAACCATAATTCAAAAAGACACATGCACCCCAATGTTCATTGCAGCACTATTTACAATAGCCAGGTCATGGAAGCAACCTAAATGCCCATCGACAGACGAACGGATAAAGAAGATGTGGTACATATATACAATGGAATATTACTCAGCCATAAAAACGAACGAAATTGGGTCATTTGTTGAGACGTGGATGGATCTAGAGACTGTCATACAGAGTGAAGTAAGTCAGAAAGAGAAAAACCAATATCGTATATTAACACATGTATGTGCAACCTATAAAAATGGTACAGATGAACCGGTTTGCAGGGCAGAAGTTGAGACACAGATGTAGAGAACAAACGTATGGACACCAAGGGGGGAAAGCCGTGGGGGGGTGGGGGGGTGATGAATCGGGCGATTGGGATTGACATGTATACACTGATGTGTATAAAATTGATGACTAATAAGAACCTACTGTATAAAAAGTAAATAAAGTAAAATTCAAAAATTAAAAAAAAAAAAATGGGCAAAGAACCTGAATAGACATTTCTCAAAAGAAGATATACAGGTATATGAAAAGATGCTCAACATCATGAGTCATCAGAGGAGTGCAAATCAAAACCACAAAGAGATATCACTTCACACCTGTTAGAATGGCTATTATGAAAAAAACAAAAGATAACAAGTGTTGGTGAGGTTGTAGAGAAGCTATAACCCTTGTACACTGTTGGTGGGAATGCAAAATGATGCTGCTATGGAAAACAGTATGGTGGTTCCTCAAAAAATTAAAAACAGAACTACCATATGGTCCAGCAATCCCACTACTGGGTATATATCCAAAGGAAAGGTAATCAGCATCTTGAAGAGATATTTGCACACCCATGTTCACTGCAGCATTATTCAAATAGCCAAGAAAAGGAAACAATCTAAGCATCCATCAATGGATGACTGGATAAAGAAAATGTTATATATATATATATATATATATGTATATATATACATATATACATATATATATATATATACATATATATATATATATATGTATATATATATATATATATATATGGTTGGCCAAAAAGTTCCTTTGGTTTTTAAGTAAAAATAAAATACACATTTTTCTTGTTCACCAAGAACTTTATTGAACAACATATTCATCCTTTTGTTCCATTATCTTCTGCCATTTTTCAGGCAACTTCATAATTCCATCTTCCCAAAACTTTTTATCTTTTTGAGCAAAGAACTGTTCCAGGTGCCTTTTACAGTCTTCCAGGGAATGGAAATTTTTTCCATTAAGAGAATTTTGTAAGGACTGAAATAAATGGAAATACGAAGGTGCAATGTCTGGTGAATACGGCAAATGAATCAGAACTTCCCAGCCAAGCTGTAACAGTTTTTTTGCCTGGTCATCAAAGAAACATGTGATCTTGCTTTATCCTGATGGAAGATTATGTGTTTTCTGTTGACTAATTCCGGATGCTTTTCGTCAAGTGCTGCTTTCAGTTGGTCTAACTGGGAGCAGTATTTGTTGGAATTAACCGTTTGGTTTTCCAGAAGTAGCTCATAATAGACGACTCCCTTCCAATCCCACCATATACACAACATCACCTTCTTTTGATGAAGACCGGCCTTTGGTGTGGTTGGTGGTGGTTCATTTCGCTTGCCCCACAATCTCTTCTGTTCCACATTATTGTACAGTATCCACTTTTCATCGCCTATCACAATTTGTTTTAAAAACGGAACGTTTTCGTTATGTTTAAGTAGAGAATCGCATGCGGAAATATGGTCAAGAAGGTTTTTTTTTGCTTAACTTAGGTGGAACCCAAATATCAAAGCAATTAACATAACCAAGCTGGTGCAAATGATTTTCAATGCTTGATTTGGATATTTTGTGTATGTCGGCTATCTCCCACGTGGTATAACGTTGATTGTTCTCATCTAATGTCTCGATTTGATCACTATCAACTTCAACTGGTCTACCCGACTGTGGAGCAACGTCCAGCGAGAAATCTCCAGCACGAAACTTTGCAAACCACTTTTGACACGTTCGATCAGTCACAGCACCTTCTCCATACACTGCACAAATCTTTTTTTGCGTTTCAGTTGTGTTTTTACCTTTCTTGAAATAATAAAGCACAGTATGCTGAAAATGTTGCTTTTTTTTCCATCTTCAATATTAAAATGGCTACACAAAAATTCACCAATTTTGATAAGTTTTTTTTTTTTAATGCACGCTGATATATGACAGCTGTCACAATACAATCTAACAAAATTGTTTCGAATGAAGTTAAAGACAACTAAGTGCTACCAGAGCCATCTTATAGAAAAAAACCAAACGAACCTTTTGGCCAACCCTATGTGTGTGTGTGTATATATATATATATGTATATATATATATACATATATATATATGTATATATATATACACACACACATATATATATATATATATGCAATGGGATAATATTCAGCCTTAAAAAAAGAAGAAATCTTGTCATTTGTGACAACATGTATGAACCTGGAGGACATTATACTAAGTGAAATAAGCCAGATTCAGAAAGACAAATACTGCATATTCTCACTTATAGGTGGAATCTAAAAAAGTCCAACTCTTAGAAGTAGAGTAGAATGGTGGTTTCCAGGGACTGCAGGGTGGGGGAAATGGGGAAATGTTGTTCAAAAAGTACAAAGCTTCAGATATACAAGATAAAGAAGTTTGGGAGTTCCAATGTACAACATGGTGACTACAGTTAACAATATTGTACTGTATACTTGAAATGTGCTAACAGAGTAGATCTCAATCGTTCTCACCCACAAAAAAGGAAACTATGTGAGGTGATGGATGTGGTCATTAGCTTGACTGCAGTAACCATTCACATATACCAAAACATTACATCGTATATCTTAAATACATACGATTTTTGTCTATTATACTTCAGTAAAGCTGGAAGAAGAAAATAATTAGGCATTTTTTTCTAAAGATATAAGTAGCCACCCTGTGATCAGTCTCTCCGTTCACCAGAGGTGGGTCTTGGGGAGGACAAGATGAGTAGCACTGCAACAATCAAACAAAACCAGGCACTTTACATGCCAGACCTGGAAAAAGCTGGACTATCCAGCTAAAATGATCCCAGTTAGTATGGAAAAGATGAAAACCTTTGACAATGCCCAGTGAGGATTGGGAGAAATAAGCACTGTACTGAGGACAAAATACACTGTACTGAAAACAAAAACTAGAAGGAAATGGTAGCATCTATCAGAATGTAAAAACCCAATTTGTTTGATTCATAAATTCTTTTTTTAGGGAATTATTCCACAGATAAACAAGTTTATACACACACATACATACTTGCTGAAACATTCACACATACCCACAAATACACACAAACATTCATACATACACACAGATATACATACCTACACACATGCATCTAGATGAATATACCACATTGCAGGATGCTTATGGTAGCATGGCTGGTAATAGCAAAAAAAAAAAAAAAAAAAGGTGGAAACAAGTTAAATGTCATTAGTGGTGACTGGTTGAGTAAACTATGGACTATGGTACATAAATACAATAAAGTAGAAAACTAGTATCCAGTTTTTTAAAAACGGAAATAGCTCTACATATGGTAATACAAAATATATGTCCAAAATAACATGTAAGCTCTGTAAGAGCAGGAATTTTGCCTGTTTTGACCTCTGCTATATCACCAAGGTCTAGAACAGTGTTTGGCACATATGCACTCCATAAATATTGTTGAATTGAAATAACTATGTTATTCAGTAAAAACATATGGAAGAAAGGGCATGAATAAAAAAGATATCTATAAACAACACCTTAATTGGCATCACAAATGAGGCGCATATGAATGTTTGCCTCTGATACCCTAAAAGAACACCGTATCTCTTATATAGTATTCCACCCAAGAATGTATAGCCAGTAGCTAACCATGAAGAAACATCAGACAAACCCAAAACGAAAATCTATTAAATTCTTCAAAAATGTCAATGTTATAGATAAAAAAGAACAGCTGAAGAATTATTCCAGATTGACAGGGACTCATGAGATATAACAACTAAGTGCAATGCAAGATCCTAAACTAGACCTGATGCTGATGGGGGAAAAACACTATAATATATATTGTTGGATCAATCTGATAGAAGTATTGTATCAATGACAAATTTATTGAAGTTGATGACTGTATTATGCTTATGACTATCCTAATTCTTAGGAAATACACACTGAAATATTTAGGGGTTACTACAGACTGAACGATTATGTCCCCCCAAAATTCACATGTTGAATCCTAATGCCTGATATGATGGTATTTAGAGGTGGGCCTCTGGGAGATGATTAGGTCATGAGGATGGAGCTCTCATGAATGGGATTAGTGCCCTTACAAAAGAGACCAGAGGACTCCCTCACCCCTTCTGCTCTGTGAGGACAGAGCGAGAAGACAGACAGCCATTTGAGAACCAGGAATCAGGCCCTCACCAGACATTGAATCAGCAGATGCCTTGATTTTGTACTTCCCAGCTCCAGAGTTGTGAGAAATAAATTTCTGTTATTTATAAGCCATCCAGTGTACAGTATTCTTTTATAACAGCCCAATGGACTAAGACAGAAATTAAAGGGCCACAGTGTTAACTATCTACTCTCAACTGGTTCAGACAAAAATAATATCAATGGATGGATGGATGGATGGATGGATAGATAGGTAGATAGATATATAGACAGACAGAGAGGCAGCTATAAAGAATAAATGATAAAGCAACTGGGCCAAAATGTCAACAGCACTGAATCTGGATAAAAGTTTCTTTCTATCATTCTTGCAACTTTTTTGCAAGTTTGAGCTTTTCTCCAAATAAAAACTTTTTAAAAAGACACACACAGTTTCTGAAGGTAAATACTAAAAAATGTTTACAGTATTTACCTCTAGGAAATGAAAATATAGGGCTTGGTGGGGGGCAGAGGGGATAGGATCATTGAGAGGGAGGAGGACTCAGTTTTCATTTAATATCCTTCTCTACTGTCATAATGTAATATGAACATATGCTACCTTTGTCAAAAGGATGCCTCATTAATTTAAAGCAGCAGTGTGGAGTCGTAGAAAGTGTGTGGCCTCTGGAGCTAGACAGATCTTGGCTGAAATTTCCTCAGTGCCCACTTTACCTAGGGTGTGGCCTTGATGAAGTCAAGTAATTTTCTTGAGTGTGAAATTCCTTAGATGACCTTGTTTCTTGTTGCAGCTCTGTCACGAACTCATTGGGGAGTGTTAGGCAGGTCATTTCACCTACTTGGGCCTCAAGTCTCTTGTCTATAAAAGGAGAGAACAACCATATTTCTTTTCAAGTCCATTTCTGCTACAAAGGAGGTTTGGTTTTCCAGGATATTACAGTTAACCCCCGCTTTTCAAAAGTTCTCTATACTCGTCTTCACTGTCATCAAAGACCTACGTTAGTACCTGTTTTCGGTAACTGATAGAAATCCGAAGATTTTTGCTTTTAGGCAAAAAAGGTGAAAAGCGAAAATAGTGTTCATCATTTGTTTTTCAGGGAGTGTAACAGCACTCCCAGGCGGCGAGAATGGCGGCAAGAATGTCACCGCCAAGCTCCTTCCCGGGAAACTACACTCAGCATCTCAGCATCAAGCCACCACAGCTTTGAACTGTTGTGTCTGTGAGCATCTGAGCCTTATCTCAATTTTTTGTGTGCATCCGTTAGCAAGATGTGTCCTAAGATAACTGCTTCTTTCACTTCACACCACTTATGAAAGGTTTCATAGGAACTCTCTGCTTTTGGGTGCCTGGGGAATCCTCTCTCTTCTTTTACAGGAAGAGCTCTGAATTTTACCATTCACAAGAAGAAAAAATGATCTACCACTTTCTGGGCCGATGGCTATTACCTAAACTCCTAATAGGACTTAGAATGTTTTTCAAGCCTTTGGAGTTGAGGCCACACAGATTTGTAATCATTTGGACTTCACCAAAGTTGGGGCCGAGGGTCCTTCTCCTCTTGACCTTCCCCAGGGAGCATCTCTCAGCCTTTGCTCTGTGAGTCCACCTAAAACCCTCCTGAGGCAAACAACAGAGTTCCTAACCCAGGAGGGGCTCTGTTCTTGCATCTCTTTCTCGTTAACGTTGAAACCCATGCATTGCTGAAAGGAAATTTAATCAATATGCTTCTGAGTAATTTACACTTAACACATCAAAATATTCTGATGTAACAGTCATTTGTTGTCCCAAGAATCCTCTCGAGTCTTTTTAAGGCCTTTTATTCTTAGCAGTCTCCATTTAGCAGTCATAAATGGAATCTGAACTCCAGAAGGACAGTGTTTTATCTTTACTATTCTGCACTTATTTGGTAGACCTTGCCAGGCTTCATTTTCCTCCCCTTAGGTAAGAAAGTCTTTGTTCTAAGATGCTTTTCACATTCTTTTAGTTACATAATTGGGGTGTTAATAATTAGTATTTGCTGGGCATCAACAATGACAGGCTCTATACTAGGAACTCTATATCTTCTTTAACCTTCGTGTTGAGGTAAGCATATTTTTTCTTACTTTTCCAGATTCAGAATTCTAAACTCTGAAAGACTAATTTGCGTAAAGCCATATAGTTGGTAAGAACCTAGGTGTGACTAACTCCAAATGCTGCATTGCACTCCTTCTTAATTAATTTAAAAAACGAACAACAGGTGGTGCTCCAACTTCCATAGCTGGAGGCTCTGCTGGCAGGCCCTCTCACCCCTGTCTCCCTGGCGATCTTTATTCCTCCCAGTTCAAATGTCACTTCCTCCCTGAAGGTTTCATTCTTCTTCGCTGTCTTATACATCCCTCTTTGTCATCCCACACCGTAATCTAATCATATTTTTCATGTCCATTTTCCTTTCAGACTATGAGCTTCTTGAGTTCAGGATCATGTGTTATTCATCTTTGTCTTCCCAGGGCCCAACCCAGAGCAGATACTTCATAGATGTCCGTCAAATTCGATGTATCTCTTACTTAAGACTGAGGTGGAAATGGCATCCGTTGAGTCATTATTCATTCTAGGCACTGGAGATATGGCCAGTTAAGACAAGCAGATGACCTCCTCCGCCCGACACCACTCAGGTTGGGAGCTTACTTCTCCACCCCCTATTGACTGTATCCAGATATACCCTGTGGAGCACCATCAGTAGAGTAGAGCTGTACAATGGAGACAGTATAATACAGTGGTCAAGCGAATGGACTCCGGAGTCAGCACACCTGACTTTGGGCAGTTTACGTAACTTCAGTTTCCACATTAATGAAATGAGGAAAATAACCTACCAGGTTGGGTGGCTGCAGAACACAATTTATATTGTAGACATTATATGTAAGCTTAGAATACTGCCTAAAACATAGAGTTCAATAAATATTAGCTATTACTATCCTTCCCTGGGTCATCCAGCTCATTTCTTCCTCTTTCACTGTTAGCCAACTTAATGAGCCATTACAAATTAAGAAATTAAATAAAAAGATCTAACATGATTATTTCACAAAGAACCCTCGCGGAAGGCCTTTATCATGTACTGCGAAGTAATGTATTAATCTTATCTAAAAATGCCTACACCAAACAGGTGTGAGGATTTTTATACAAAGCACAATTATTAACTGACCAGACATTCTCTCACTTGTACAATTTCTCCCAACACAGATATACCTCCTGTTTTCCACCTCTAAAACTTCCACTACTTAAACTCTACATTTCTCTGTTTATTTTTCTTCATTCTTACTTCCTCTAACTCTGCTTGTCTGACCCTGTGTGAACACACAAACGCTGATGTGGTCAAGGTCATAAACTCATTCCTTTTGTAAATCAGATTGTTCCCTTTTTGATGGCTATAGAATCTACCCTGAATATTAGCCAATGTTACTGATGAAAATCATTTATCACAAGAGACGCCAGTGGGTAAAGATACCACCCTATGCTTTAAAAACCTCAACTATCTATTAAAATGTAATAACTAGGTACATGAAAACTACTCACATGCAAAGACATTCATTACAATGTTATCATATTTTTAATTGTTAAAAATTTGAAAAAAGTAAATGTTCAATAATAGAAGAATGGTCTAACAAACTTTATAGTCATGCAATGGATTTTAAATTATGATTTGCCAAGGGGATTCCCTGGCGGTCCAGTGGTTAGGACTTGGAGCTTTCACTGCTGTGGCCTGGGTTCAATTCCTGGTGGGGGAACTAAGATCCTTCAAGCTGTGCGGCGTGGCAAAAAAAAAAAAAAAAAAAAAAAAAAAAGGTTTGCCAAGATTTTTAAGTGACATTACAATATAAGAATAACTTTAAAAAGCAGAATACAGAAATTCAGTTAATTATGTTAAATTACACATTTAAATATGTTTATACAAATACCCATATATGTATAGAAAAAACAAAAGAAAGACAATGCACTAAAATGTTAACAGTGGTTTTATTTGGGTAATGAGATGAACTATGGGTGATTTTATTTTCTTCTTTATCATTAATAGTTCCAGTTTTGACTTTTATAGACTGTGTTAAATGTCTTATGTGAGTTCCCTCACATTTCAGTCTCTTCATCGGTAAGAAGAGGACAACGAGAATATGTTTCACAAATATTATAATGCAGCAGATGAGATAACAGACATAAAAATAATTGACAAATTTTAAAAGTAATGATTAAATATTAAATTATTGGACAACAATATAACTTTATTATATGTATGAATTACAGCAGTTAGGACTGGAAATTTTACTTTCTTTAAAAAATGTTTTAAAAAATGTAATGTATGGGACTTCCCTAGCGGTCCAGTGGTTAAGACTCCACGTTTCCACTTCAGTGGGCACGGGTTCGATCCCTGGTCGGGAAACTAAGATCTTGCATGCCGTGCCGTGCAGTCAAAAAAAAAAAAAAAAAAAAAAAAGTAATGTATGTGCAGCTCTTTTTTCTGGGACTTTGTCCAGCTACCTAGGATTTCCTGTTCCTTTACCTCCCCTAGCTATGGCATTGTTATCACTGGGAAGGCAGAGAAAATATTAAGAAGGGTGGTAGTTTAAGGGAGGAGATAGAAAAGGGATCAAATAAAAAATTCAGAACTGGATGCCACCATTTTTCCCAAATAATGGAGAATAAAGCCAAATTTTGAAGCACAGGAAAGAGTTAGATTTGGACTCACTCATGCACCAAATAAAACAGATAGTGAATATCTCAGTGTTGTGGACATCAAATCAGTGATGGCTTTAGTCAGAGGTGGTCTGACTGAAAAGGTGCAAGCCTAAAGGGTTAAAGGAAAATGAGGTGTCCAATCCTGAATCCAAAACAGAAGCCCACCAGGTCCTGGGGGGCTGGAGGTGTGGGTCTTTCTCCTCAGGGCCAAATCACCACAATGCAAAACTGCAGGGGAAATGCCTTTCTGTGCATTTCCTATCTTAAACTGTGCTTTTTAATTTTATTTTCAATTTTAAGAAAGAAAGAGGAGAGTCAGTGTGGGGATAAATCAAGGCTATCCATTCCAAAAGGGAAAAAAAAACAGATATCCTGAGTTAGTAAAACGAAGAAACCAAGTGATCTCAACTATAACAGATTACTTAGCTTAAAGAAAGACATAAAGGTCTATTAGTAGAATAGAATAGAATTAATAGAATTCTATTAGCAAAATTCAAGAAATGGTAGATTATTATTAAATCTCATTTCATTACAAATCCAAAATGCTCCAAGATGAGAATTAGCTTGCTAATGCTGTCTTACCATGTACATGTTAATAGTGCTACATACTAACACAATAGTAAGATCGTGTCCCTTGAAAACCTTAGTATAGACATTAGTAATTTCAGGTATAGATATTCAAAGTACACGAAAAGTAGACAATATTCCAAGAATTTATTCAGAAAATGTGCTCTGGGCTAAAAAGAATGTTCTTAGCTAAAGAGCTTCTAACTTTTCCTTTAAAAAGTAGTTATCAGGGTCAATATTCAAATTTTTATTTATCAAGTACATAGTGCTTACTAAGTGCTAGTCACTATGCCAAGAATTTTACTCATTCAAGCCATATAACATCCCTATAATGTGAGTATTATTATTATTATCACCCCCATTTCATTGAGAAACTGAAGTACAGAAAGGTTAAGGTGCTCGAGGTTGCCCAGAGCCCACAGCTAATAAGTGAAGTTCAAACCCAGCCATTCCCTCTCATAATATATTATATTTATTTGTACATACTTAGCAAGAACAGAGGGGAAGTCTGAGAACCATTGAGAAATGGAAATATGTAAGAATCAGTTGTGGATCCTAGTAAAAGTGACAATAGGTCTCAGTTTCCCTGAGACAGTCCAAGATCATAACTATTGTCCCAATAATTATTAATAGTATCCCTTTCACTCTCAATACTGTCCAAGTTTGGGCAATAAATTACAGGGTCAACCTTTTAGAAAAGCCCTATTCTGCTACCATGGGCAAGGCTCTTAAGCTTTGTTACCCATAATTTCCCTATCTGTAAAATGGGAATGCTAATGTTTGCTCTCTTTCTACCTCCCAAGATGATATTATTGTGGCATTATAAAGAAGAGTATAAATGTAAGATATTTTGCAATGTTACAAATGTCAGAGAGCTGCATAGGAAGCTTCTGTAACTGCTGATCTCCCATCATGCACAACGCATGAAGGTGGATGCTTTACGTTTGTTAGCGGACTCATTGCCCTTGAGTATATAATCCTATCTATCTATCTATCTATCTATCTATCTATTTATTTATTTATTTATGGCTGTGTTGGGTCTCCGTTTCTGTGCGAGGGCTTTCTCTAGTTGCGGCAAACGGGGGCCACTCTTCATCGCGGTGCGCGGGCCTCTCACTATCGCGGCCTCTCTTGTTGCAGAGCACAGGCTCCAGACGCGCAGGCTCAGTAATTGTGGCTCACAGGCCTAGTTGCTCCACGGCATGTGGGATCTTCCCAGACCAGGGCTCGAACCCGTGTCCCCTAGCATTGGCAGGCAGATTCTCAACCACTGCGCCACCCGGGAAGCCCCTATAATGCCTTTTTTATTCTTACAAAACAAACATTTGTGATAGAAACCTTAGTGTCAGGATAGAGTACAAACAAACAAATCATTAAGTCACTCTTAACCATTATTACTGAACCAGAAACTATGTCAAGAAACTTGAAAAGGAAGCTTTGCTAATTTCATTATATAATATCCACTTTATGGTTGGCTTATTATTTCCATATAGGCAAGAAAAATGAGCAGAATGAAAAGAATAAACTGTTTTGTTATTTAAAAATACAGTTTAAAAGGCTAGTACTGCTAAGTAATTCATCAGAAAGAAAAGCTATAGTTTTTTAAAAAAGAAAAAGTATAATGAGACCTTGCTGCTATAGAAATGAGTTGAAATTCAGGAAAATAACGTACATATTAGGAATTAAAAGGTGTGAGTTCTATCATGGGGTGTAACTGTGTGTGTGTGTATGTGTGTGAGTGAGAGAGAAGAGAGAGAGAGAGAGGGACTATTCCTTTGTGTTCTGGCTTTTTGGTATGGAAATTCACAAATACAGGGAGAAGAAGATCATCTAAAATGGATAAAGGTATTATATCCTTTTTATCTTTTTGTATCTCTCCTCAGCTTTCAAGTTTTTGTTCCCTGATTTCTATCCATTCACTTCGCCACACTCTACTTTCTGACATATTGGCCATTATATCACAGTCTATCACTTCCTTTGCTCCTCTTTGATTTACTATCTCACCAAATGCACTCATCTCTTTGAAAATAAGGGAAGAAATCTAAGTATATTCCTTGCATTTTTTTCTTACATTTTGTCCTACTTTGCAAAAGCAGAGCTTAGGTTAAAGTTTCCTTACCTATAAATTAAGAAGTTTCATTCAGTTGATCACCATGAAATTCACAGCTTTGTAGATCACATTATATTGTGTGAGTTGGGGGGGGGCTTTTAATAAATGCTTCAAACTGAGACAAGGATACAATAATTCACACCATCATAATTTCTATCTTCCTTTGGGAAGAAAAATTGCCCTAACAACTGACTCTGCTTCAATTAAGCGATAAATCTCTGGTCAAATAAAAGAAGAAAGGATCAAGGAAGGAAAGGTAGGAAAGAAGGAAAGGAGGAAGGAAGAGAGGATAAGAAAGAGGGAAGGAGGGAAGGAAAAAACCTTTTGGTACATAAAAACGTGTCAGATTTGTGGCATTCCCTTAATTTTTTGCTCCAGTGAAATCTGATCTGTTAGTCATTAGAATGTGAAATACGAAGCCAAGATACATAAATGCAATTTCGGCTTTTTGAAAAATCGTTTTGTTTTTACCTGTCATAAAGAGTGGTTGTGAAAGTAAACGATGTCATGCAGTCAGGAGACTCATATGCTAGCCTTAGCTCTACTTCTAACTAACTGCCCAAGAGCAAGCAAGTCACTTGGTTTTCATAGGCCTGGATTCTGTCATGGTTCCTGAGGCATTTCTCAGAATGGGAAATAACGGTAGGGATTATACCTTCAGTGCTTCACAACTTTTTTCACATTGCAAAACTGCCATATAGTTGACTAATTCTTTTTTACAGATAATCTGAGGTCTTTATGAAAGAAAATAAAAACAGAAATTTAATAAATAATATTTTGCCAGTTAGATTTCTCACAGAGATGTGAAAATTATTAACATTGCATGTCTAAAACCAGAACAGCTTAAACATATATAATGAAACTAATACAATATTATTAAAATGTTTTGAGTATTCTTTATAACATCATAGTATTCCAAGAACCAGCGCTTCTGACTTTAAGTTGACCCATGCTTTCCATGAAGAACATTTTCATACTTGTGAAAAACAATGTATAATTGCTATAAAACAATGGTTTATGAACACTACTTCAGACTTTCTAACGATGCTCTAGGGTAACCATAAGCTCATTTCCTCTGAACTTCTATTACTTCTGTTTTACGTTAAGAGTTTGTATTGGTTTGCAAAGGCATTTGTTAGCCAGAAAACTAGTCCCTAGAGAACTTGCTTCATTATTAAATGCAAAATAAGATAGTAAATAGCAGGATGAAGGCAACTTTCACATTTACCAAAATCACCTAATAGGCTTACAGAGGACAGGTGAGTATCATTCAATTCTGAAGTATTAAATAAGCACATCCATTTGAAATATGGCATACACAGGCCCTTCTAAGCATGAAGGAATCTTCAACTTTTATTTCTCAGAACCGAAAACACAGGATATACAGACTTAATTTTTTATGATAAAGATACAAGGAAGGTACCTGATGCAAACACAGGATGTACAGACTTAATTTTTTATGATAAAGATACAAGGAAGGTACCTGATGCTTCGGTTGAAGAATGCAGAAGAGAAGGTGATGGGGTCACTTGTTTCTCTTTAGGCCAGTCCCTGGGCTGGGCCTGGGTCATCCCCACCCACAAAACCTCCCCAGCACCATGATTCAGTTATGTAAGGGACCCCACCATACTGCACTCAATAATTGTCAGTTAAAGCCATGGCAATGAAAATATTTCATTCCCAAACTATTTATCAATAATAACAATGGATAATATAATACTCACAATGGAGGAACAACCTGTTTGAATCAATACTTATCATACATGTTATTTGGTTTTTAAGAGACTATAAACTATTGGAAGAACTTGGTTTCCTATTTTATGCCAAACCTCACTAGATAATCCCAAAAAAGATAACTACTCATTTTTTGAACAACAATGCTAAATCACTGATATAAGGATGCTTGGGAACCAGTGCATGCACAGTGTAGCGGGAAGATATCCAGCCCAGGGGTAAGGAGATACAAATTCTGGACCAGGCTCTGCCTTTGAAATCTTTGAAAAATTACTTCTCTCTAGATCTCAGTGTTTTCAACTATAAATTAAGGAAGTTGAGTTCAATGGAAGGATTCTAAACTTTTGTTAAAATAAGAACCCCTTTTTTTTTCAACAAAATTTACTAATGAACCCAACCTGTTAAAATGATAAGAGTGAACCTGCTCTGGTTGAAAAGAGGGCAGGAAACCAGAGTTTCACCAATCACGCTCCTGTCAAAGGAGAGTCAAATTATGTTTAAGGTATAGGTTGCCTCCTGTGCATTTGCTCTTTTACATAATAATTCTATGTCAACCATCCCTTACAGAAACAACTAATTATAATGTTATTCAAAGATGAAATCCAAACTAAAAACAAAGTTAAGTCTGTTGGGGCTTCCCTGGTGGCGCAGTGGTTAAGAATCCACCTGCCAATGCAGGGGACACAGGTTCGTGCCCTGGTCCGGGAAGATCCCACATGCCGCGGAGCAACTAAGCCCGTGCACCATGACTACAGAGCCTGCGCTCTAGAGCCCACGAGCCACAACTACTAAGCCCTCGTGCCACAACTACTGAGGCCCGTGTGCCTACAGCCCATGCTCTGCAACAAGAGAAGCTACTGCAGTGAGAAGCCCACGCACCTCAACGAAGATCCAATGTAGCCAAAAATAAATAAATAAAACAAATAAAAACAAAACAAAGCAAAAAAAGTTAAGTCTGTTATTATGAGGCAGTTTGAGAATTTGCAGATAGCAAATTCCTACTACTTTGCACTCAGGGAAGATTTTTCTAATGGAGAACTAGTACATATGTTGGATGAGCTGAAAGTTTGAAACAAACTTGAAAACAAATAGTGAGATGGAAAAATAAATCCATTCATTCATTCATTTAACAAATATTATTTGGGTACCAACAATGAGCTGGGCAATATTCTAATAGTGGAGATACAGCTGTGAACAAAACAGACAAAAATTCCTGCCTTCCTAAGGCTTATAGTCTTATTTCATTTCCTTCATTTTCTTTCTTTCTCTTTCCCTTTCTTTCTTTCTTTTTCTCTCGTTCTTTCTTTCCTTCCTTCTTTCTTTCTTTCTTTCTTCCTCTTTTCCTCCTTTCTCTCTCTCACTTTCGCTCTTTCATTTCTTTCTTTTTCTACCTACTTCCTACAGGGCACAGGCCACTGATGAACACTAGCTATTTATGCTGAATATTAGCATTGTCATTACTACAGTATAAAATAAGGGAAAGGAAGCAATAAGCAAAGAAGAATAAGAATAAAGAGGGAGAAAGAAGAGTAAAGGGAAGAGAAATAAAGAAAATCAGGAATTTGAATTAGAGAAGATCACAACTGTTAGAGACCATTCTGGCAGAGACCACTTCAATACTCATTCTACTCTTCTTTCCTTTTGGTAATAGAAAACCCCACCATTACCACTTACTTTTAGCTGAACACATAATTGCCTATTCCCAACTACACTTCCCAGAGTCCTTTGCAGCTAGGAGTGGCCATATGACTAAGTTCCAGCCAATGGGATGTTAAAGAAAGTGATGTAAGCAATTTCAGGTCATATCTTTATTAAGGAAGTTGCTTCTCCTCCTTACTTATGACCACACCACCACCAGTTCAGGCTGGGATGAGGACATAGTGCTGGTAACCCAGCTTTTACTATGCAGAAGGGGATCATACTCTAGGGAAATCAGGGAAAAATTGAAGTAACCTATATTCCTTGACCTTACGGAACAGAAACTCCTGTATGCCTTCTTCCTTTTTTGAGTCTCTGTATTTTAAGATCTCTTTATTACGGCATCTTAGATTATATTCTAATTAACATAAGTTCCTTCTACCTTATTATGATTAACAAATGGAAACAAAAATATAGGGATAGATGCAAAGAGACAACACCCAACAAGCGGCTCTGCCTCGACGTTATGAGGGCTAAAATCACCAGGGAGTCTTAACTTAGCTCAGTTCCTACAGTGTCAAGTCACACTAAGAAAGCTTCATAAAGTGACTCTGAGGGTTTCCATAGACACTTCAGCTAGGTTCAGATTTCAACAGACCAAAAGAAATTTCAGCAGGAGGCTGAAATCATTCACCATGCTCCTATGTTCACTATGGCTGTCTACTAGTTTCCTATTACATGGAGCTTAAAAATACACCTTTTTTTCCCTATCACACAAACATCTCTACCTTTCCATTTTGTTTTGAGGGATGGATTTGGGGTGGAACTGACTAAATATTTCTAGTCTCTTAATTCTTTAATTTCATTCCTCGTGACAATAAAATAGAGAATGATAGTGTACACAAACTGGGCAAATACAGACACAGCACCAAGAATATATGCAGGCACAAAACCAATTATACGTTATTTTATCACTGACATTGACTTCTTTCCTCAGAGCCTTTTCTTTAGTTACTTGGAGAATACCATATATAATTATTGAAACTTTTGCTTTGAAATAATAATGCTAAACTTCTCTCTTCCAGTCAATATATTTTATACCTGCTTGAATATTTGCTACTAAGATATATGAAAGCTATTTTTGAGTCCAACATGAGAAGGTATTTATGTATTTTTTAATAATCCAGGTAATTAAGCATTAAAAGTGGTAGAGAAAAATAGGTTGAGCATGGTGATGTAATAAAAATGTTTAGCATGTCTTGACATTCCATTTTTCCTCAGACTCTTTATTGTTTGCTTTTCCTCCTATGTACGATAATAAAACATAGAGTTACAATCAACGTGTGATGACAAATGGTCTCAGGGTTGGGTTTGCATTCCTCTAAATATATTGGCATTTGTAAGCGGGAAAAGATAGATGTAATCAACCACCCTCAGACAAAAGTAGGATGACTGTTCTGGCAAAATGCTCAAACCACATTAAGCCCTAATTTGAAATGATGTTTAAAAGAAAGCAATGCAACTAGGACCAATTTATTTGTACAGCAACTAAAAACTGAACTCACTAGACATATTTAAGAGATGGAAACAATTAAATGTATTTGTTTTCTAAACAGACCAAGTATATTAGAAGGTTAAAAAAATCCAATTTTACTTGACACTATTATTTGTTGCTGCGCAATACTTAAATCATTTTCTTTAATGGCCCTCTGAGGTTCTTCTAATAAAACGTGCTATTTTTAAGAGTGAGTAAACAATCTGTTTAATTTCACATTATCAATATATCGCAGAGCTTCATTCTAATTAGCAGCACATGGAAGGAAGCAGATGTGAGGAAGTGTGGGACAACTTAAACAGAATGTCATTTTATTGGGGGGGGGGTTATTGCTGGTTTTCACTTTTGTTTTTCAGAAAAGCTGAATCTTGATGCTTTCTCCTTTATATTCAAATCAAGTTTCTATGGTATTCTGGTAAAATTATGTCAAGTGAGTTCTTTTGGGTACATATCTAGACACAATAGGCACTTCAGCTGAAGATAACAATTGTTCTGGCTCCAAAGCGATTGAAAGAATGACGTTTCTATCCAGAATAATATCCTGCTCCAAATGCGGGATGGCCAGATACCAGCATATCATCAAGCCTTTGGCTAATATATGTGCCCTGACCACTCAATCAAGGAGTTTCTTTAAGAACAAATATCCTAGACTCTCTGGCGTCTTCTCCCTTGGGCTATATCCTGACAAGCCTGGCTAAGAGAGGTGGCTCTTTACACACCATAATGAAGCACACGTCGGGGAGGGCAGCACTGCCAAGGCCCCACTGAAGTTTGGCAGGAACTGATGCTACAGAGTATTGAAAACAGGACAGGGCCATTTTTAGTTCTCCTCCTCTGCATCACTAGTTTATAGAAGAGTCTGATGAACATTTGAATGAATAAACATCAAGAGGATTTTTTTAATAAGGATCACACATCACTAGCAAAAGAATATAAGGCCTGCCCCTGCGTGGAAGACACAGGAAGGACTGATGGGAAAGGGAGAACACGCACCAATTTCTTCACCGCATTACTACATAACTCCAAAGTACTGAAAGGCTCTCCTCAGGGCTTCTTCACTTTATGTAGAAACACTAACAATTCTAGCGCACAGCATTTTCCTAGCACTTGTTCCTCCTAGAAGTCCATCTAGGATTAGGAGAGTGTATTTAACTTTGACATTGTACCTATTCAGGTTGCTGAGAAAAGTTAAGGGGATTCTGCTGATAACAGCATTCAGCCTCAAATATATTTAAAAGGTTAAAATGCTGGTGAGACAACTAAAGCATGACTGAAACATCATGTCCAGTGAGTTGCTTCATTCTATACCAGCGTAAGATATCATATCTAGCAAGTGTAAAGCACATTCTAATTAAGCTAAAAACCAATGAATGCTTCAGATACAGTGATTGTAACTATTCAGCACTTCAACTAAAATATTTAACTATTTCAAGTGTTTCTTCTACTTAACAACTACATTAAGAATTAAAATATAAAGGGAATTCCCTGGTGGTCCAGTAGTTAGGACTCCGTGCTCTCACTGCTGAGGGCCCGGGTTCAATCCCTGGTCACGGAACTAAGATCCCACAAGCCATGCAGCGTGGCCAAAAAAATAAAATAAAATACAAAAACACATGTAGCATAAATACATTTTAAAGAAATTCACATCATAGACTTATTTATTTAAAATAGAACTTGTCCAGAAAAACAATCCTACTCTAACACGAAGGCTAAGAAAGTTCAAAATGATTTTTTAAAGGATGAGCTGTGCTTTTAAAAACAAAGTTGAAATTACTGAGCAAGGATAGTCATAAAATTTAAATCAGCCAGAATATAGTAAGTGAACACATGTTATGCATAAGACACTGTGTTTCAAGCATCATGGCACACAATATACAATCTCTCACTTCTATCCACCTCACAGGATGGGCTTGGTACTGAATGTATATACCTTTGTCCCACCCAAAGTAACGAATATGTAAGTAGGCTACTCTTAATTGGAGTTCTGAGAGTAGTATAAATTTTCTTACCAGGCCTGTGCATTCGCCGTGTGTGCATCTTACAACACACAAGACACACTGGTACCAAAGGCATATGTTACATCCTCTAACTTCAGCATTACATTTTAAGTCCTTAGACACGCTATTGGAAGCCTTTACTAAGCAGACCTTTCCAAACTAACCAGAACATATCCTTTTAATAAAAAATAATAGCTATGTTCTCATTTTCAAAGTTTGCGATTAAAACCTACAGTGAAAGAATCCAGCTGAGAAGAAATTTCCTTTTGGTTCAAAAAAATAATAATGTCATTAAATTTATCGGAACAATATGAAATGAAGATGTTGTTGTTGGGTCCTTCACTTATAATGGAAACCAAATAGGCTTGCTGTCTTAGTTAAATCCATAAATTATTCGTCACGTAACATTTCAACAATAATTTTAAACATATAAAAATTAAGGCACAAAAGAAAATCCCACTATCAATGATAATCAAACTAAACAATTACACATCTTTTTGCATGTGGTTTAATTGCCCAGATTTCAAAGAAACCCACATAATCTCACGTGTTAAAATATTGCTTTTACATATTTTAAGCATGGTAGGACAGCTTTTCAAAATATAACTTGTAGTATTGGGTGCCATTCCAACTGCTGTTTCATATCGTTTGACATGGCAGCTTAGTTTGCTAATCTTGGCTTACACTTTTAAAAACAACTTATTACAACTGTACATGGTAGCATTCTATCTTTCTCAAAGTTTATAACCTAAAAATGCACTGTTAAATTGCTTTTGGTATTGACAAAGGGCACTGTTACGCATTTTATTTTTCAACATAGAGCTAAAAGGTATATGAATCATCCTTTTGAAACTTGGAATGCAGGCAAAACAGTGGATGTGAATGGAGAATAAGTAAATAATTCCTCTCATCATCTAAACTTTTTTTCAGGGCCTCAGCCCTGGAAAGAAGTCATTTTCTTAGCAGCAGCCTACTGCCCTAAAGAAAAGAAAAATTTATTCGCAGAGAGCAGCTTATTTACTATAAGATGTGGCTCAGCAAAGGTTTTGTGTTTTGGAAATGTAAAGTTAATTCTTCCTGTCAAAGCCTTAGGAAAACAGGCACATTGTCAACATATTTTTGCACTTAAGAGCTGGCCCTCATTGTATTTCGGAAGAGGGTTATTTCTATGTGTCCCATAAATCGGCGTTCTTAGATGTGCAGAAATGAGAATAAGTAATTTGATAGTATCTTTGTATGACAGATCTAATATAACATATATTAGAGTACTCTTTCATTCTCCATATGGAATTACAAAGCGGAGTGAGGGTAGAAAATGAAATCCCAAGAGATGAAACTGAATTTAGCTAAAGTGATACTTCTTATGAAGAATTTTAAACTCCTTCAGATAGTGTCAAGTGAGAGCCAAGGCTCAATACTGCCATCTCCTTCTTAAATGCTGAAATACAAGGAGCAATCTTAGGATAAAAATACAGGATAACAAAGCAAAAGGAAGTAGCTACTGGACACATAAAATTCACCAAACACATAATTTTTATGTTTGTCATTTTGGAGGAAAGGTTCAATTACTAAATATAGTATATATGCTTTACTAAATTAACAAATATTTTTAACTACAAAATGACTAATTTTTTTGTGGATTCCCCCCTCCCAAAAAGGCAATATATACAGTTAATTTATTCATCCTATTATTGATGACAATACAACTTATTTTTCTTATTTTGAAGATAAGGATCGAGACAACTACTAATGAGTCAATGAAGCCAGCCTCAAATTTAGGCAGAGTAATTCACTGAACTATATTTTAGGGCTTTTCTACTTATTCTTTGACTCTAATAGTCTCCTTTCCTAGAAAATGATATCTGAAAATCCATCATTAGGATGCTTTTTTTTAACTTAAAGATTTGAGCTCTATTAAAATGCAAAGAGCTCACTGAGAGGTACATTTGTAATGTATTATCAAGTACGTAGCTCTTATTGTGCATGATCCCACAGGGTGACAGTAAGTTCCTGGACAGTGCCAGTTGATACCTCTTGTCCTAGAATAATTATTAAAAACTCTGCTTTATCAATCTTGATAAATTATATGATTTTCCTAGTCTTAGGTCCTTCTTGAGGGCAGGATTTATCAGAAGAGAGGAGGCCACTGTGGCAAATGGGGGGCCACTACCAAAGTGAGTGGGTGGAGAGTAAGTAGAATGGGAAGGTTCAGGGTAAGAGGGCTTCTCGGGGAATTATTTAGGTATTACACTTATAGGACTTAAGAGGCAAAATCCACGTACTATGAAACGCAACACATTCTTAATTAACAATAGCAAAGAATTATTTAGCTAAAATAAATGTTAAAGCACCTGTTTGTTTTATCACTAACTTCTTGAGCAATTTATCTTTTCCAAAAGAATAAAAATGCTAATTTAGAATCTCTCACTCCTAAACTGAATAGATTACTTATGACTGCAGCCATGTCTCAGATCCAAAGCAAAGAGGAATACAACAGAATCAGCCTGAGAGAATCAGCGGCTCGGAGGAGGCACAGTTCCATCACATGTACTCCTACCCTGTTTAGCGAAACACCTTTTCTCCCCCTGGTATATTAGATCTATGAAAGACGTCTAGAAGGAACAAGGTAAATTTACCGTCTTGTTAGCTGTTAGACAGGCTACTCATTGACAAAACACCTCTGCTGCCCTGGCTGACACACCAAAAGCCCACATCCTTAAAGGTGGGGTTCAAGCTCAAGAAGGGCCATTGACCCAAGGAGGAAAAAGATGTGCTCATTCTTACAGAAGTAGTCATAAAGGACCAGTGCTCTAATAACATGAGTGGTAGAAGGAGATTCAGTGTTCAGACTTTAGAAATAGAAAGTAGAAAATAAGGGGAATTCCCTGGCGGTCCAGTGGTTAGGACCCTGCACTTTCACTGCTGAGGGCGTGGGTCCAGTCCCTGGTTGGGGAACTAAGATCCCGCAAGCTGCACGGTGTGGCCAAAAAAAAGAAAAAATTAGAAAGTAGAAAATAAGATAGAAACATTTTTGTGAACCTACCCAATGAAGAACACACTTCATATAAGCTATAAGAACTATATTAAAATTTAACTACAAAAATATAATAGACGTTTTTACACCTTGTAAATTTAATCACTCAAAACTTCAAGAAAGTTGTTCTTTAAGTAAACTGACTATGAAATGAATCAGAATTAAGAGACTTTTCCCCTTCCTCTAATAACTTCTAAGTTTTATATAAAAGTTAGTGGAGCAAACTATCTCCTCATCCACCACCTCCAAGTTCAATCGATCTGTGTTTTAAACAATTGGGCTTTAGACTTTTTTTTGGTTGCACTGGGTCTTAGTTGCAGCAGGCATGCTCCTTAGTTGCGGCTCGCAGGCTCCTTAGTTGTGGCATGCAAACTCTTAGTTGCGGCATGCATGTGGGATCTAGTTCCCTGACCAGGGATCGAACCCGGGCCCCCTGCATTGGGAGCACGGAGTCTTTAACCACTGTGCCACCAGAGAAGTCCCAGGCTTTAGACCTTTTGATAAGAGGCATATATTTTACATGCATTTAATGAAAGAAAATGTCTTGAAAAGTTATTATAAAATGTGTTACAGAAAGTAAAAATGACAAATGTTTTTAAATGACCAAAAAGGATTTCATGTTCATCAATACTGCCTTCAGTTCTCTGAGAATGCAATGCCAATTTTAAGTCCTCTCTGACTTTCATCCAGAGTCAGAAACAAAGGCCACCAAGCATAGCTGCCAACTCTGTACTGCAGAGGACGTAGGTGAGGCCACTGATGCAGCACAAGGAAAACCATCACTGACCACTTCACCTTGGTCCGTTGAATAAAAAGATGCTGCACACTACAGTAGGTCTGCCATCCTTCAAGTTTCATTACCAGGCATGTTGGCTCAATTTGGGGGATAAAAAAAAATTGTCAAGGAAAAGACCTGGGATGTTTTTTCTAAGGTCCTCTTCTTGGCGTTAATAAGTGGCAGCATTTCCAGCAGGCCCAGCAACGAGAGAACACTATGCAGAAGTTTTCCATGTATTTTATATAAGTAGAAAAAATATATTCGACACCTTGAAGAGTGAAAATGTCCTAATTGGTATAAGCACTACCAGTCTCATCCTTTTATTATTTCCTCTTATAAGGGGAAAATTGAGAGAGCTGTCGTGGGTGTTACAGAGCTGAGGTCACTCGTTAAAGGAGGTCAGGACAGTCTGAAGCTAATAAAAGGGGCAAATAAACATTTTTTTGCAAAAAGTATCGTGGCCAAGGTCTTTTAACCTTGGTGACTTCAGTAAACACCCCAAGGGAATAGCAGGTGGCCACGCACCCTTTAAAAGTAATTTTCAAACTTTTTCAGAACTCCAGACCACTTGTGCTGAGCAAAAAGTTTAATAACCCCGCTTGCTCTTAGATAAAGCTCAAGAAAATTATTGAAGACTGACCTCGATTTTCATGATATCCTTACTGGAGTGATCATGTCTTCAGTTATTGGTCCTTTCTTTTGGCTGATTACATGATGGGGCATGACTCTGACCTTGAGGTAAGTTGTGTGAATGTGAGCTCAATTAATTCAATGTTCTTAATCTCACTGACATTTTGGGTGGGAATAAAATGGCATATAAATGCAAATGAGGGGAGGGAAGTGTAAAAAAGAGTGAGAGGCACATAATAATTTAGCAGTATATGGATACAAGCACGCAATCTGTTTTAACTAAAAAAGTGCTGACTTCATTAAACATCATGAGTGGGGAATTCATGCTGGAGAAGCTGACACCCTTCCTTATACCCCATCTCCTCGCATGCTCCAATCTTTCTCTCTTTCAAAAACTAGCTCGAAAGTCATGTCCTTTATCATGTTCCCTAATGCCCAGAGACAGCAGTAAACTCTTCTGATCTCTACTGACAATAGTCTCTCTATCCCCCTTGTCATGCTCTATTATGTTAACATTTTTCTGTCTTTTTTTCTCCCATTTTATTGAGATACAGTTGACAGGTAACACTGTATTAGTTTAAGGTGTACAACATAATGACTTGATATATGTATATATCATGAAATGATTGCCACAATAAGTTTAGTTAACAACCATCACCTCATAGTAAGCATTTTTTTTTCTCATGATGAGAACTTTTTTTTCCTTGTGAGAACATTTTTCTTTCTTGAGGAACTTAACCATCTTGGTTATCTCCAGGACAACTAGGATGATGCCTTGCCGTAACAGGTCTTCAAACTCCTTCCTAGCATTTCTGAGAATGTCTCTTGTGACAAGGAATAATTATTTTTTTCTTGTTGAATTCCTCTAATTGTTTACAAGCCCTTCCTTATGTTAAACCACTTTGTAACTCTTACCCATAAATCCAAATTATACATTCTAGAGTCATGCAGAAGCCTAATCTAACTTTCATAGTATAATCCTTCATTATGTTTTATTTTCTGGACTAAACACCCCCTCCCCCAAAAGAAATGACTTCTAGACCCTTCATCATCTTCGTCATCCATTTAAATATATCTTCCATTTCATCAATATCCTTAAAATCTTCCCATCAGAAATAAGCCAAAAGGATATATACGAGAAAATTAATATGAGGACAAATGTATGAAATAAAATACTATAGAAGCACAACGGAAGAAACAATCATCTGAGAAGTCATCAATTAATAATCAGTAAAACAATTGAATAAGACTAAACCAAGGTCAGAGAATCCTATAGCACCCCCTCAAACACCTATCTGTGAGTCACTGTTTTCCAAAGTGTATAGCAAATAGTAAACAAATAACAGTTAACATTACTTGAGCATATAGCATGTAGATGGCATTGTCCATGCACTTTTTATGTATTAGGTCATTTCATCCTCACAATAATCCTCTAAGGTAGATAAATGCACCCAGGCTGAGTGAGCCAGCTTTGGACAAATTGCCCTTCCAATTCCTCACTTTCAATCATCAACAACTAAGTGAAAACAAGCACATATAACAAACAAGATAAGAGTGTTCAGGTGTACAGAAAGTAAAGAATGTGATTTTCCTTGTTATGGAGCAATTTTTAAAAACTAAAAGAAAAACAAAACAAAACAAACTCTGCGAATCAACATGCCACTTAATTCTGTTGCCCCACCAGACACTCCCTCTGACTAGGCTTTCAAATTTTCCTATTTAATACAATGATGTGTTTTTAAAATAGTGAAAAACTGGAAAGAACACGTAGTCAACAACAGGGAATTGATTAAATACATCGTGGAATACCTACATTAAAAAGTAGTGTTTACACTCACAAAATGACAGAAATATTCTTATAATGTAATTAAAAATATGAAACTTTATAAAATGAATCATGAGGATCCTATATATACGTTTATAAACACATAAAGACCAGAAAGAAATATATCAAAATAACCATGATTATCACTGGGTGGGAGAGTTATTAGTGATTTTCACTTTCTTCATTATGCTTTTCTATATTTTCCAAATTCCCCAAATTAAGTTGTGTTGGTTTTAAAAGAGAGAAAATAATAATATCCTCTTAAAGGTACTTCCTTCTCATTTTATTTTTCCTTCAGGGGCACTGATTTAGGACCTTGAATAATAACAGAATTTTCAATTTCTTATCACCTTTGCCCAAGGACATCTGTCAACAACCCTGTAAATAAAGTATCCAGTTTAAAGACAGCAGACCTGCGATTAATACCTAGGGTTACATCATAGGGCATATACAACACTAAGCAGATTTTCCCAATATATTATTGTTACCTGTAGCAAAGATAAAAATCGATTCCTGAGCATATGGCCATGTTATAATGATTCTTTTCTTAAGCTGGAGGGTTTGAATTCCAAGGCTACAATTATCAGTAAGACCTCTTTTGGTTATAGATGTCACTTATATGCAAATATAGGGTAAACTGTGAATGGGACCTGGATAGATGGCCACCCAACAGAAAGAGCTCTGCACTAGGTAAAAGTCAGGACACCAAGCCTCTTGTCCTGGTTATGCTACTAAAAAGCTGTGTGACCTTGGACAAATCACAACTTCTTTAAGTGTCAGTTTCCACATGTGTAAAATTGGGGAATTAGACAATTTACTTGCTCAAGGAAGGACCCTGCTAAAAAGAGGGCTGCAAATGCCTAAACACTGGAGAGTCACATACGGAATGGGGTGATACTTAGGTCAATGTAAACAGCTATGAGAAGATTCTCCAGGGGTCCAGAATCTATAATCTACAAGCCCCTGGTCTGCCACTCGTTAGCTGTATGATTTTCTGAAAATCATATGATCTCTTTTGGCCACTATAAAACAAAGGTGAGTGGACTAGATGATCTCTAAGTTCCATTCTACCTCTGAAAGCTATCATTTGGATTTCAAATATGCACCTAGAGAGGACAAAGGGAAACAAGGTAAGAAAGGATTGAAAGTCTCTAACTTCCTTGTTTCTACACTGGGTTAGATTTTCTTTAATTCTGTTATTTGGTGAAAGAATAAGTGGGAGTAACATACATTCTAGTTGATGGTAAGAGAGCAATTATTTTAAAAAACAAAACATAACAATTATGATTAGATTAAGAGGCAGAAAATCAGTTACCCAAATGCTAACTTATTACTTCACATATAATAATTAGCTTCAGAAGGCAGGACGATCTAGCACTTTTTCACGACTAGAAAGTACTTTATAAATATCTACCTTATGAGTTACAATTACTATTGTTCTATTTGAGTGAAGATAGACTAGAAACAGGCAGTCTTCAATGGAGGATTTAGTGTTTAGAAATCCCTTTCCTTTCTGTTTCAAAAGACTCCAAAGTCTTTGGACCCATTAAATATCCATTATGTGCTTATGGCCTAGCACAGTGAGAAGAAGTCAACTGGGATATACAGTATTTCAGTTACTTTGAAGGCTGTCCAAATATTGCAGCAAGATCTCATTGTATCGAGTAAGTGTCAAAAGGAACGCAAGGTACCTAACAATTCAAAAGAAATATTCTTTCTTCATATAAATAAGGAGCAATTACATTTTCCAACCTATAATCTGACAAATGATATCATAATTTTCAACAAAATGGATAATATATAAAGATGTGGTCCTAAGTCTTTCATCGCATCTCTTTTTATCCAACACACAACTTAGGTTAAAAATACTATCTATATTTTTATTTTAATCATAAGTCAGGGCATTGCTCCACTATGGACTGGCTGATGGCTTTCTTCCCTACACACCTGCTATGTGTATACTACAATCAGGAGTTATACAGCTTTGTCATCAATAAGGACTGAACTGAGCACTAGCTGTGCTGACTGTCACAGAACTGTTAGTTCACTAACACTGGCTCAACAAGACACCATTACAAAAGCATCAGCCAAAGTTTGGCAGCACTGGTGCTTTACTGGAACCACTGAAATGGAATTTGACCAGTATCAATGCCCTTATCATTGTATACCTAAATTAAGGAAGGAAAACTCATTTGTAGAATTTATTTAATACTACATATAGTATTTATCCTTCACTTCCTATTTGTGATGCCAGATTACTACTGTAAATGTACATTTCACATACAAGTTATTGAGACTACAAAAAAGAATGTTTAGCAAGGAAGAATGTACATGTGTATAATTTTATGTTTTTGGCAAAATTATTCGACACATGTAATGAAACATAAAAAATAAGAGGCTATTTGTCACCACGCTGATTTCCATAAACTCAACATGATAGTTCAATTACAGCAAAAAGTTTACAGGAACATGTACGTCTGATTCAATTTAACAAGCATGTACAAAGTGGCTGCTAGATTCAGGGCACAAAGGGACATTCAAGATGTGTTCATCACCTCCCTACCTTCAAGGAGCTTACAAGGACATTTTAGTCTCCCTTATAAAGAAAGTCCTAGAAAACCAATGGTTCTTTTTTTTCTTTAATAGAGTCCCCAGGAAGAGGTTTTTCTGGAAGTTAATGAATTATATTTTTGCTACAGGCCTGTGCTTGGGAAGATGCAACTGATATGACTTGAAAGAAAATAGCAGGGTCTACTGGAAATTCCTGAAACACATGTTTCTACAATACTAATATTAAAGAGATACTGCTTGCCCACCCTTGTTCTGAAAACACCAGGTTCCACTAAGGTAAAACTGAAAAGGAAAACAAGAGAGTGAGGACTTCCCTGGTGGTCCAGTGGTTAAGACTCTGGGCTTCCACTGCAGGGGTTGTGGGTTCGATCCCTAGTCAGGGAACTAAGATCCCAAATGTTGTGCAGCAGAGCCAAAAAATAATAATAATAATAAATTTAAAAATTAAAAAAAAGAAAACAAGAGAGTGATGGGGTAGCACTTTTATAATAATACAGCCCTGGGTTAGGCAGGATTAATAATAACTACCATTTATTAAGTGCCAACCAAGTCCCAAGCACATTGCAAACATTATCCTATTAACCTTGCAAAGTGGGCATTTTTACCTTTGTTTTACAAATGGGGAAACTGAGGCTCAAAGGGCTTAGGAAATTTGCCTGAGGTCACACAGCTAGGAGTAGCAGAACCAGGATTCTAAGCCAGGAATGTCTCACTCCAAACACCAGGAATTTCCACTCATCAGCTGCCTCTACAGAGAGATACCTGTATAGATACCTACATGGATACCTACCATTTGGCCAAAACAAATTTCTTTGACTTGAACTTTAATTAAATGATGCACATGAGGTATCACCTCACACCAGTCAGAATGGCCATCATCAAAAAAATCTACAAACAATAAATGCTGGAGAGGGTGTGGAGAAAAGGGAACCCTCTTGCACTGTTCGTGGGAATGTAAATTGATACAGCCACTATGGAGAACAGTATGCGGGTTCCTTAAAAATCTAAAAATAGAACTACCATACAACCCAGCAATCCCACTACAGGGCATATACCCTGAGAAAACCATAATTCAAAAAGAGTCATGTACCACAATGTTCATTGCAGCTCTGTTTACAATAGCCAGGACATGGAAGCAACCTAAGTGTCCATTGACAGATGAATGGATAAAGAAGATGGGGCACATATATACAATGGAATATTAGTCAGCCATAAAAGGAAACGAAATTGAGTTATTTGTAGTGAGGTGGATGGACCTAGAGTCTGTCATACAGAGTGAAGTCAGAAAGAGAAAAAAAAATACTGTATGCTAACACATATATATGGAATCTAAAAAATGAAAATGGTTCTGATGAACCTAGAGGCAGGACAGGAATAAAGACGCAGATGTAGAGAATGGACTTGAGGACATGGGGAGGGGGAAGGGTAAGCTGGGATGAAGTGAGAGAGTGGCATGGACATATATACACTACCAAATGTAAAACCGATAGCTAGTGGGAAGCAGCCACATACCACAGGGAGATCAGCTTTGTGACCACCTAGAGGGGTGGGATAGGGAGGGTGGGAGGGAGACGCAAGAGGGAGGGGATATGGGGATATATGTATACGTATAGCTGATTCACTTCGTTATAAAGCAGAAACTAACACACCATTGTATAGCAATTATACCCCAATAAAGATGTTAAAAAAAAAATACTACACAATGCATTTCCAGCACCCTCTCAGTTTTGACCCCCTCTGCAGCTAGATCTTTAAATTCTAGTGCTTTTCTGCCTTTTTTTCTCTCAATGAAGAAAGCCTGAAAGAGGGTGTGGCAATTACTAACTTGGCACGGAGTCAGAATGGGTCACAAATTGTTCTTTTTTACTTGTATAAACCTAAAATCCAGTATCTTCATTGATCAAATGCAAAGTAAAGTTTCAAGAGCAAAAAGGCCAGTTCTCTAGCTGCTACACTCAATCGTCTTGTCTGAAATAATACACACTGGCATATGGAAAACTCAAAACTAGAGACCTGGTTAGGAAGTGGACTAAAACCAACATAATTTCTTATTCCAGTTTTAAATGGTGGTGGAATTATTCTGGTAAAGATGGGACAGATTGACACTTGGTAAAGGCAATGACAAGCTGTCAAAAAAGAGACTGTTAAAATTTTTAAGGACTAGGAGAAACCAAATATTTTGCTATCAATCAAAAAGCTATGAGAATATGACTCTAAGATAAGGGACCTATGAATTCAAAAAGCAAACTTACCAAGAAAAAATTATGTTACAATCTATACTTAACAGTCGGAAGCTAGTTTTCTTGTCTGTTGCGTGCTAAACACAGCCATTCCTGTAAAAACAGAAATGCCCATTCCACATCTCCTTATTTTCATGTGAACAGGCATTCATCTTTAAGAAATGCCCACACTACAATGGTTCAAAAACATTATGTTATTTGAGCCAAGGAATGCCTAGCGCTATCAGCAACCACGAGAAGCTAGGAGAGAGAGGCTAGATTCTCCCTCACTGCCTGCAGAGGAACCAACCCTGCTGACACATTGATTTTGGACTTCTAGCCTCCAGAACTATAAGACAGTTAAGTATCTGTTATTTTAAGCCCAATAACATTATATTGTTTAGGAAGAATTTTATCTCTTAAAGTGAAGCATAAATTAGATTGAATTATGTTATTCTGATGTATTAACACAAAAGAATCTCCCCACTTCAATGTAAATACACAGGTCAATACGGTCCATTCTTTTACATTTTAAACATTATTTCTTGGTTTGCACAAACCCATAATCTAAATGGTGCTGTCCAATACAGTAGCTACTAGCCATATATAACCATTTAAACATAAATTAATTATAATTAAATAAAATTAAAAATTAATTTCTTCAATCCCACTGGCCACATTTCAAGTGCTCAACAGTCACCTGTGGCTAGTAGCTACTGTATTGGACAGCACAGATATAGAACATTTCCTCAATGCAGAAAGATCTACTTGAACGTGCCGGTCAAGAAGGACGCGATAGAGAGCAGAGAACCCACTGCTACAGCCACTGCTTCTATTTCAAGAAACTTCCGGCTTCTGATCCAACACTGATTTCACAGCACTCATACAACGACAGCTATACCCCACAGTCCCATAAATATCACCTTCTTGGATTTACATCCTAGAGAAACCCAACAACTGGCACTTTATTATGCACAGTGGCAGGTCAACATCTAGTTTGCAGATGCTATTGTCCTGATCTTTCTGTTGGCAAGAGTTATCTGTGCAGTTCCACTTGTCTGGATTAGAACACAGTTGGGTGAGAAAATGGAAAACATGATGCTCCCCCTTCAGCAATGACCCAGACCCTCCCAGTGTTCCTTTCAGGATTGTTCCTAAGTGACTATCACGTACATTTACACCAGCAACAATCCTGTACTTTTCAAAAACCATAATAAGCCCTCAAGATAATAAAAGGATTGATCTTGGATAGAGGAAAGCTGTGCATTTCCCCAGGTCCCATATTCTATCATTGAGATAGGAACACTGTACTAAATACATTTTACAGGGCTTCCCTGGTGGCGCAGTGGTTGAGAGTCTGCCTGCTAATGCAGGGGATACGGGTTCGAGCCCTGGTCTGGGAAGATCCCACATGCCGCGGAGCAGCTGGGCCCGTGAGCCACAATTACTGAGCCTGCGCGTCTGGAGCCTGTGCTCCGCAACAAGAGAGGCCGCGATAGTGAGAGGCCCGCGCACCGCGATGAAGAGTGGCCCCCGCTTGCCACAACTAGAGAAAGCCCTCGCACAGAAACGAAGACCCAACACAACCATAAATAAATAAATAAACAAATACTTTAAAAAAAAATTTAAAAAAAAAATACATTTTACATAAGAGTGCTCAAAACAGTCCACTCAGAAGGCAGACAATCAATATTCCATAGTGTACTCACATGTAGCTTTCAAAATAAGTTTACAGTCTTTTCTAATTATATTATACAGTTTCAAAGTTCTTATAAATATAATTAAGGAATCTATATTTATTTCTTGCCTGAATTAAAGTCTCCAAATACAGTTGAAAATTATCTCAATAATTTTTCTCAAGACCAGTGTCTTTGGCATTATCCAAAACTTTTAAAAGTCTTTTTTTAAAACAAGGACTCAATAACCACAGTGTCCTATTAGAATGACAAAGAATAAAAATAAAGCTGAGTCCTGCTATTAAAGCAGCCTAGATCCATTTTGTAACAGATTGTCCCCACTAAGAGAAAGCCATGGCTGGTGTGAGTCCGCAGAGATATCATGATATAGATCCTGAGATAGCAGCAAGACGTTTGCTCTGCATTAACGTGTAAACTGGATCTATCTTCCGATTATTTTTAACTTTTCTACTTACAACAAGCATATGCAGTATGTTATGTTGCTTAAAGCACACATCTAGAGAAAAATAATAAAGTGCATTACTACAACTACAAATATGATAGGAACTATGACCTAAGCAAAAATTTAAGAAAAACCTTTTTTTTAAATTCACAGCAGCTCATGTGCACGGCACGGCTCTTTTGAAAAGCACGGGTCCTGAAAGAGACTTATAGCCAAAGAAGATTTGGTGGTTTCTCATTAAGCCCCTGGCAGTGAGTATTTCAGAAAATTAAGTAGTTTATGGAGCACATACTCTTGAGACATTCCCTCACTTGATTAGATGAGGCAACAATACAATGTGGATGTGAATTCTAAACAGATGGGGAAAATAATCATAGAAAAAAAGCTGCTGGCTTTGGCCAGACTGTAAAAAGGTTCTCCTAGTGGGCAAGCAAAATACACCTCATTGAGAAAGAAGTCTGAGGGGATCTAGCCACTAAAAAGGAAAAGCCAAAGTTAAATGCCCTACCATTGCTGGGGAGGAAGAAGGTAATAATTGGAGGGAGGAGTAAAGGGAGCTTCTAGGTTGCTGGTAATATTCTATTTCTTGACTAGGGTGGTGGCTACACAAGTTTGTACACTTTGAATGATTCATCAAGCTCTATAGTTAAAATTTGTATATTTTTATGTGTGTTACACAAAATTTTTTTTAAATATAAAGAAGTTAAAACATGCCCCCTCCTCAACAGAGAGTCATTACAGACTAACCTCAGAATCTTTGTGGGTTTCTAAGAAAGCAGTAACAAAAGGAATTTGTTTAATGTAACACTAGGGCATGTCATTGAGTCAGACACATGTTGTGATGACATTTCATCTTATGAGGTCCCTTTGTGAACATTCCGGTGTGGCATCAGTCCAAGCTCATTGGTGCATACTCAACAAGATGTTTCATGTTTGACTGTTTGGTACTAACCAATGCAGTTGTCAGCCAGCAGATATATGCAGAAGACCTCATAATAGATGCATAGCACTGCCTACACTGGTAAGAGAAGTATTATGCCCACAGTGAAATAAAAATGACTGACCTTTTTTTCCCGTAAGTAACATATCAGCAAGTTGCTGATTCACACTAAGATTTTAAGTATTAAAGGGAGAATGACTAATCATTTAGATTAATCAAAGATCTCCAAGAATATTTAACTAGTTTAGAGCAATGATCTTAACCTTGGCTGCTTAATGGAATCACCTGGGGAATTTTTAAGAGCACTGACGCTTCAGTTCCACCTCCAGAGATTCTGATTTAATTAGTCTTGGGAGTGACCTGGCCATGGGTTTGGTTTTGTTTTATTTTAACTCTCCAGATGATTCTAATGTGAAGCCAAGGATGAAAACTACTGCTTAGGCTGGGACTTAGGTTGACAGCCTACTGCAAAGCCATTTCAGGTAAGAGTAACATCACCTAGAGAAACATGAGAATGAGTAGGAAGGTCCTATGATTAGGAACAGCTAGCACGCTTAACCAGAGGCAAAGGTTCATATTGAAAGATCAGGTTAGATCAGTGGTTCACAAAGTCTCAGGCAGTTTCCACCCTAGGGTAACAAAAAACAAGAATTCATTTTTGTTTCTTTTGGTCTCCATTTAGGCTTAGGAAGACCAGCATCATTCATCCTGGTCATAGCTATCTGTATCTATGATCTGTGATTTCTGAGGAGGAAAATCACAATTTTAGTCCAGAATAGCCCTTATATTCTCTTCCCCACCTTGAATGATGGAGATATTATATTGCTAGTGAAGTACTTTGAAACATGCTAAGGGTACTTAGGACAATACTGTACTACCAATGTTTTTAGGTTCAACACATAAATATAATTGAGTCAGGCACATTACTTGCATTAACTCATGTAACCTTCACAGCAACCCTATGAGACTGATAAGTTTTATTAATCCCAAAATGCAAAAACTGAACCATGGTGAAGTAGAACTTGACAAGGTCACCTGTTAATAAATGGAGAAGCTGGGATTCAAAGCCAGACAATCTGATTGTCTTCCATTCCACTATACTCACAGGTAAGTTGGGAGAGAACAGCATGGGTAGGAGGTACAAATTTAAAGGTGGAAATTTTAAACACCAGGGCACAGAATTTTAACTTGCTGGTGACAGATGCACATGGGGCGAAATGTAGAAGAAAGGTTTTTCAGGCAACTATTTTTGGACGGATTGGAAGAGCATTTGACACTACTTTTTTTTTTTTTTTTTTTTTTTGGCTGCGTTGGGTCTTTGTAGCTGTGCGTGGGCTTTCTCTAGTTGCAGTGAGCGGGGGCTACTCTTTGTTGCAGTGAGCAGGCTTCTCATTGCGGTGGCTTCTCTTGTTGCAGAGCACCGGCTCTAGGCACGCGGGCTCAGTAGTGTGGCTCGCGGGCTCTAGAGTGCAGGCTCAGTACTTGTGGCGCACGGGCTTACTTGCTCCGCGGCACGTGGGATCTTTCCGGACCAGGGCTCGAACCCGTGTCCCCTGCATTGGCAGGCGGATTCTTAACCACTGCACCACCAGGGAAGTCCCTTGACACTATTGACTTCCTTGAAAAGGTCTTTAGCTTTCAGGGCACTCTTTTCTGGTTCTCTATCCATCTCTCAGGTGATTCATTTTTTAGACTCGTTTAATGCAGCTGCTGCCTCTTCTCCTCTCCTCGTCTACTTTGATTTCTGAATGTACTGCTCTTCTGCCCTTCTGGCTTCTCTAGTAACTGTGATTCTTAATAGGGCTGCAGAGGGTGTGGAGAGGGGAATGTTTAAGTATCTCAGGTACAGATGTACTTTTTAATCACCTCGGGTGGTCCTGATACACATACCCTTTCCCAACATACACACAATGTAAGAATCACTAATAAATATGCTGATGACTCTCAAAACTTCATAGACAGCCCATCTATTTTCCAACCACCTACTGAATAATTCAAACCTCACATACATAAAACATAGCTCACTATTGCTGAGTTCCTCTTCTGATACTCCCTATCATGCTCAACGGCATCAGACATCAGCTTCACCCAGTCTATAACCGTGAGGCTTTTTCTCACTCGACTTCCCATTCCAATCCACCACTAAGTCCATTTGATTCTTCAAGCTTCCATGCCACTGCAACTGATACATCCTCTGCCTAGAACGTCCTTGTTCACTCAGAAAACTCCTACTCACCTTTCAATACCCAACACAATTATTTACTTCGTCAGTAAAGTTGTTCCTGGCTCCCTCTTTTGGGTCTCACAGTACAGGTGGATTCCTCCAGGCCCAGGACCCACCTTATTCCGTGTTGTCTTCTCATGTCCAAGCTTAGCACCTGGCACCAGGCAGATACTCAATACACTCAATGTTTATTAAACTAAGACCCGAGAAATTTGACCCAGGAAGCTAAATAATTATTGAGGTCATCTAGCCAAGAAACTATAAGAAACCAAAACAATGGTGGTCAAAATAGAGAGAAGGAGGTAGGCCAGAGAGATGAGCGACAGTTTTGATGAGGGGTACACAAAGCAGAATAAAGATCAAAATAATGCGCAATGTTTTTGCGCTTAGGAGATTTGAAGATTGATGTTTCATAGGTAGTACTAGAAAAATTAAAAGATGAAATAAACTTTATTCCCTGTGATGGGTTTCACACCAAATCCAACTTTAATTTATGTGAAAAGTATGTGAAAAAATGTTCAAGTTTTAAAATTTTCAAATTTCAGTCCTAGAATTAAGAGGGCCCTTAGGTAAAATAATTTTCCTGAGGTCCTCTATGGCAGAATTATTACTATAAATCAAGCATCCTGACATTCAGAACTTCTTCCACTGTAGTACACTGACTCTTTAGATTAGTCTTTATGTTCTGAGCTTGAAAACTGAATAGTCAAGAAAAAATATCTAAGTACAGGGAGTTACCAAATAATTCCCTTGAAAGGGAGATTCATAATCAAGTTTTATATTATGGAAGAGACATATTTCTCTTCCATAATTCCTGCCCTTTTGTCCCTTGGCAAATTTACTCAACATCATTTTTATTGGATCTCCTCTATCCCAGTTGAAAGTCTTCTCCAAGTTTGAATCTTATAGCACCCTCTTCACTGATCCAAAAAGTATACTTAACTCTTTCTGCACATAATTTAATAATTTAGTTTAATAGGTAAAATAGTAATGTTTTATGCTTTTCAGTGAGAGCTCTGGAACCAGACCATCTGGGTTTGCATTCCAGTGCTGCCACTTACAACATGAGCAAGTGTTACTTAACTTTCTCTCTTCCTGTTTCCTTATTTGTAAAATGAAGTTTTTGACAGATCCCACAAAACCTGGTTCTGCTCTAGTCTCAGAACAGTACCTGGCACGTAGTAAGTGCTCACTAAATGTTAGGCACTATGATAATAACCATTGTTATATCATTTATATAGTTGTGATAGTTCAATGACTAGTCCATCTTGAATAGCTGTATTGATATTATCTGCCGTAGCTTAAAAAGTCCTTGGTTGTTCAGGGGAAGTAGAAGGATGTATATCTAACCAAAGGTTTTGAATGATACCTAGCACAGAACCAAATTCTAGTACAACTAACTTAGAAACAGACCTTCAAACAAACCTAGGGAGACACTGCAATCTCCTGACTATATTCTAGTAGTCATCTTTTACATGCTATGTTTTCCACTGTCTTTGAGATGACCCATCCTCAAGTATTAACTGTAATGGTCTTATCAAATTATGAGTTTATCTCACCTTGAAATCTCATCAAAAATAAACAAACATGGATTTGAATACCTTTTCATGCCTATGTATACTATATAGGAAGAAACAGAAAGTGAATATTTATTTATCTAGAATTCAAATGTATGAATCCAGGAAACATATTTTTGCCTCTCCTACTATTATCTAAAGATACATATATCCTTCCTCAATGTTCATAGCAGCATATTTACAATAGCCAAGACATGGAAGCAACCCAAGTGCCCATCAACAGATGAATGGATAAAGATGTATATATATATATATATATATATATATATATATATATATATGTACCAAAATGGAATATTACTCAACCATAAAAAAGAATGAAATAATGCTATTTGCAGCAACATGGATGCACCTAGAGATTATCATACTAAGTGAAGACAGGGAAAGACAAATATCATATGATATCACTTATATGTAGAATCTAAAAAAAAATGATACAAAGGAACTTATTTACAAAACAGAAATACACTCACAGACATAGAAAACAAACTTATGATTACCAAGGGTAGGGGATAAATTGGGAATTTGGGATTAACAGATACACACTACTACATATAAAATAGACAAACAACAAGGACCTACTGTATAGCACAGGAGACTATATTCAATATCTTGTAATAACCTATAATGGAAAAGAATTTTTTAAAAAGCATCTATATATGTATAACTGAATCACTTTGCTATACACCTGAAACATTGTAAATCAACTATATTTCAATAAAAAATAATTTTAAAAAAATTAATTACTTAATTTAATTAAAAAATAAAGATATGGATATTCTTATATACCAGAGACATTGTTACAGTTAAGTTCATTTAAAAATATTTCAGTGATTCAGAAATCACACTCCTAGGTATTTAACCCAAATGAGTTGAAAACTTATATCCACAGAAATCTGCACACAAATATTTACAGCAGCTTTGGGACTTCCCTGGTGGTCTAGTGGTTAAGACTCCACGCTCCCAATGCAGGGGGCATGGGTTCCATCCCTGGTTGGGGAACTAAGATCCCGCATGCCACACAGCAGAGCCAAAAAATAAATAAATAAATAAAACAATGGCTATGTACATCAACCATATTTTAATAAAAAATAAAAATAAAAATATTTACAGCAGCTTTATTCATAATTGTTAAAACTTGAAAGCAACCAAGATGTCCTTCAATAGGTAAAGTGACAAATTGTAGTACTGAATACATCCCATACGATGGAATGGTATCCAGCCATGAAAAGACATGGGAAACCTTAAATGTATATTGCTTAGTGAAAGAAGTCAGTCTGAAAAGTCTACATACTGTATGATTCCAACTACATGACATTCTGGAAAAGGAAAAACTATAGAGACAGTAAAAAGGTCATGGTTGTCAGGTGCTGCGGTGGAACACAAGGGATTTTAGGGCAGTGAAACTATCTGTATAATTCTGTAATGGTGGATACATGACATTATGCATTTGGCAAAAATCAGTAGGGCATGAATTTTTAAATACCAGTATTAAAATGTTACATTTATGTTTAAGTATTACTATACATTCATCTGTATCATTTACATTTCTTTCCAAAATTAAACTTTGCCCATAGACAAAAAAAATCCCAATTTTAGTTTCTTGTTACAAGCATAGATATCAGCTGATTTTCTTTAAAACGTTCTTACTATTTACGTCAAGTGTGTGAAGAAATTAGGCTGAAATATAAGTAAATAAGAAAACCTCTTTTTTTTTTTTTAAATGACCCAATTTTTTAAATTTTTTTATTTATTTTTTTAAAGGAACTCCTTTATTTTATTTATTTATTTATTTATTTATGGCTGTGTTGGGTCTTCGTTTCTGTGCAAGGGCTTTCTCTAGTTGTGGCAAGCGGGGGCCACTCTTCATCGTGGTGCGCGGGCCTCTCACTATCGCGGCCTCTCTTGTTGCGGAGCACAGGCTCCAGACGCGCAGGCTCAGTAGTTGTGGCTCACGGGCCCAGTTGCTCCGCAGCACGTGGGATCTTCCCAGACCAGGGCTCGAACCCGTGTCCCCTGCATTGGCAGGCAGATTCTCAACCACTGCGCCACCAGGGAAGCCCAGAAAACCTCTTTTAATGGCTCTCAAATGCATCTTCATCTGAGATGCCAGCTGCCTGATTCTTATACATCACTACATTACAGAATCACAAATAAAGCCAAAAAGAATGGGATGATGTGATATAAGCCAACACTACCATGTAGTCTGCCTTATCTAGGAAGTGGCAATTATATCTGCTCTTCTCAAAAGCAAAGGATACATCATTAAAGGGTCCACAGGCATTGACCCTTCTTTAAAACTTATAGTCTACTACCATTTAGCATGTCTGTATGCAAATGAATTCGTTGTACAAGTATTCATTAACTACTGACACTCAATAGAATATGTAGAAAACAATTCAAGTACGATAAAGATGGATCCTCCATTATTTTTCCATTGACATGATTCATCAATGTCAATATAATAGTCTTTTATTTTTAAGTGCTTTTACTTATGTTGCTTGCATTCCTAGATTCTTCTTGCTTTCATTTTGCCCAAAAACTTGTTTCTTAAAATAGTTTGCACAGGGACTTCCCTGGTGGTCCAGTGGTTAAGAATCTGCCTGCCAATGCAGGGGACACGGGTTCAAGCCCTGGTCAGGGAAGATCCCACATGCCATGGAGCAACTAAGCCCGTGCGCCACAACTACTGAGCTGGCATGCCACAACTACTGAAGCCCTCATGCCTGGAGCCCGTGCTCCGCAACAAGAGAAGCCACCTCAATGAGAAGCCCGCGCACCACAACGAAGAGTAGCCCCCACTCACCACAACTAGAGAAAGCCCGTGCACAGCAACAAAGACTCAACACAGCCATAAATAAATAAGTAAATAAATAAATAAATAAATAAGTGTATAAAATAGTTTGCACATATTCCACTTGCTCTCTCTCGAGTGATTGTCAACCATTTAGGGAATTAACAGCCACTCTGTTATAGTGACAACAGAACCAGATGTAATATCCGCCCCCCCCAAAAAAGCATTTATTCCCCATGTGATTTTTAAAAAGCTACTGAAGAAACATGATCTCAATGACAGAAAACTGAGACAAGCATAAAAACAATAGAAGAGATAAAGAAAAAGAAAAAGAAACAAACAATAGTTCTCCTAGAAGTTTCAACTCATGAACTACCTCAAGTAAATTATGTACTTTGGCATTCAAAGGAGTCATATTCAAAATTCATATGATTAGACCTTTAAATCTTATTTAACTGTATGTAAAATAATTTCCAAAATAAATAATTCTTAATGACTGTTTAAAATTTGAGGGGAAATGTAAAGGTTTTCACTGCAGACCATGTTTTTTAAATCATAATTTCCACAGCAATGTGATTTCCAGGATAACATGCTAGCTGCTGATGAAAATGACAATATGCTTATACCTAAACAGCTCTGCCTTAAACATATTTGTCACATACATTAATTTATTGTCTTTCAACAATATCTCTTATCTTTTACCTATTTCACTCTACTCAATAGTCTATACGTTTCTAATAGCTCCCTCTGCTAATTTCTCTTCATTGAAATGTTAAATATTGTTTATGAGTTCCTTCAAAACCTTCCCAAAATACTAGCTACATATTATAGGTATATTGATTTTCATAAGTATTCAATATAATTTTGATTTTGAAAGAGGAAAAACTATTTTAAATGTTTATATAATATTCTACAAAACAGTCTTCAACTGAATTTTTTTGGTAAACTATTGTTGCAGTCTTTTACCAATGTTCCTTGGTTCAGTATAAATGATATGGTAAATTTGCATTCAAATTCATGGAACTTTTCAAATCTGTTTCCCATTTAGCTGACCAGCCAAAAACAGTATTTTCATTTGTAAACAGCTGTTTCATAATCAGCTCTTTTGTACTATGTGGAATTCCATAAAAGATAGAAAATTTTATTTAAAATACAGGAACTGCATTAATCCATTGCAAATCATTGATTAGTTTTTGTATACTACCACACAGTTTAACTTATAAGGAAAGATTTTAAGGAAAATTTAATCTTGTGTCCAAATATAACATTACTTTAAACATGAGGTCATCTAAACATCTGTCTCCAATATATCACTGGGGATTTAAATCAAAAGTCTGCTAAACATGTACAATCATTTTGAAAATAAATAACAGGACAAATTTTGTCTTGATTATGATTATCATGCATTTTAAAAGGAAACATTTATTCTAATAAGAAAAGTCTGAACTAATTTAAACTTTATTGACATTAAGTTAAAATAGTTTCTTACAAGAGTAAGAGGTGTATTTCATTTATTTGCTGTTTAACAATACTTATATTTTAGCTTTTCAACATTATACACTATTCCTTTATCTCTTCATGTATTTTCAACTGCAAAATATTCAAGGAAAATTTTCAAGACAAAATGTTTCCACTCAGTAACTGAAAAACTAACAATATTCTTCTGAACTTTTCTTCCTTTAGGGCAACTATGAATCCTCCACAAGGACTAAAATAGTTCTATCCATTTAATTGACTCATGCTTTATGCCTTAAAATAAAATGAACATGGCTAATTACAAAAGACAGTTAAGGCAATAATTTCCCTTCAAGACTTTATAATTAGCAAAAAATTGATGTATTTTAAAGAAAGTTTAATTAAAACAAACTCTATACCTTACTGCAGAATTTGTTTCTAGTAAGTAAGAGTATTTTAATTCAGCAACAGGATTACTTCAAAAACCAGCTAAATACTTGAGATAAATTAGCATTAAAAATAAACCAAAATGCTTCATCTTCAAAACAGTTTCTGCCAAAACTAAAATGAACGTTAGGAGTCGAAAAGCTGGAGAAGGCAAATTAAAGCATCACTGAATAATACATTCTTAGAAAAACACTGTAACATTCCCTAATGTAGCAGAAATCACCAGAAAATTCAGGCACAAGGGATATAAGGGATATTAATGTCCAGGCTGATCTTGCATCTAATAGGCTGTGACAAAATCTAACTGTAGAAGGTGGTAGTTATGGATTTTAGAACTCCCACAATTCTTTTCTTCTTCCTGCCTACGGCTCAGAAGAACTGATAGCTTTGGCCATGGTAATTTCAGGTCATGTATTCTGCCTTGATAGCTACAGGCTAAGAACTTTAAAATGCATTTGTGACACTGTGTATGGAACTCCTTAAAAGCAAGAAGTGTGTCTTACTCATCTTGGATGCCCACTGCCTAGAGCTGCATAAGACACATACCTACAGCTTGATAATGCTTGGTCAATGCATGAATTAGTTAATGAAAGGAACATCTAAAAAACCAAGAATTTGTACCCTGGTTCAATTGAAACAGCCTACTAATAAACTGCCTTAGTTTTCCCACCTATAAAATGAGGATGATTCTTAACCTGCACCCTCACTGAAGTATTGTGAAAACTGAACGAGAACATACATAAAAAAGTATCCCAGAAACTAACAGTAGTAAACAAGTGTAATTATTATGATGATTCTCAACAATATATGTAGGTTAAAACTGTATACACAGAGAAACAGATACTGAATGTGAGACAAAGCATTTATTAAAAGACATTCTTTTGAAGAAGGTTAAAATTAAGATAATTTGTTTACCAAAATAACGTGATATGTCAAAATAAAGAGAAATTCACTTTGGAAGTACAGTTTAAAAACTGGGGGCTAAGAAATCCCTTGGGAAAATTTGTCTTGTATCATTTTGTTTAACTTTATAAGATGTTGAAAACTTATTAATGTCTTTTGAATTACCAGGAAAAAATTCAGCCTTCTTATATAGTTAATACAAATGAGTTTATCCTGGATATCAGCCTTCCCATTCCAAAAGGTTTGATACTATAATAGATGCCTAAAGATGTTGATTCAGCATAAGCAATGATGAAAGTATGATTCTTCTATTGCCAGTGGTTTTCCCCCAAATTTAAACACAGATATGACCTAAGTGGGAATTTATACTGATCTTTGTGTTAAAATAGCACAGATTTATCTTTATGATCATTGCTGTCAGTTAATTCCATTTTTAAAAAAACACTGAAATATAAAAATAATTTTGCTTTACTATAGTCTCCATTTGTATAACTTTCTCACATTCAAACTTTGGGTTCCTACATATTTTATAAGTTTCCATTTCTTTCTTTGTAGATTTGCTCTACTATGATGTTGATAATAAGTGGCTCCTTGAAAAATCACTTAATTTGGCTTTTCCCTATTCAGTTACAAAATATGCAAAGCACTATGTGTCACTTTTTTTTTCTAGATCATACTGATTTTTATTTTTCAAAATATCCACATAAGCAAGATTTTCATACATATTCGTCTGAGTGCTTTAATATGACACAGTCTCCACCTTCAGGGACAGTATTTCTCAATTTTGGCTGCACACTAGAATCAGCTGAAGCAATTTTTAAAATGCTAAGTCCTGGACCCAACCCCCAAAGATGCTAATTTAGTCGATCTTGGGTGTGGCCCTGGCATCAGAGATTTTAAAGTTACGCAGGTGACTCTAATGTGCACTCAAGGCTGAGAATCACTGCTTTGGAATTTTATAGTCTTGTAGGGGAGATTACTAATAACAGCAACAAACACCAAATTATGGGGTGCTTCCTTGTGCCAAGTAGCAGGCGAAGGCTTTATGTGCATTATCTCATTTAACTCACAACAACCTTATGGGGAAAGATTCTGTTATTAATTCCTACTTTATGAATAAGGACATGAAGATTAAAAAGATTAAGAAGCTCTCCCAAGGTTCTACCACTGTTAATTGGCTGAGAGAGGACTCAGAGACAGGTCTCTCCAACTCCAAGTCCAGAGAGGGAACTACCCTCATGGTAGAAACCACACCATAAACCAGATCTTTTAAAGGGGCAAGTCAGAGTGCTAGTGAATAGAAATAATCCAAGAATTACCTGCAGGGATATAAAAACACTAAACTTAACAAGATATTGAAAATGTCCATTTTTCTCCTTAGCCTGATGGTCAGAATAAATTACAAACTTTCTCAAAATTGTAGTATTTGAGGCAAAAACAAACAAACAAACAAACAAACAAACAAAAACACTCCCAGCCAGTGTCCTGATCTAGCTGCATATCTCTCAGTTGTCATGGACACAGGAAGGAACAATGAAATCATTATTTGACTATTATTTTTCAGTTGCTAGTCAGCATATGATTCCGTCTGTAAACTGCATCTCTGCATTCCCTACAGATCAGGGGAGCTGTCCCTCCTGGTAGTGACAGAATAACCACAAACAAAACAATCCTTCTCAGGGGAAAGCCATCTTTATCTGTCAGTATTAGTCAGTTGAGAAACAGAGCTGAAGGCAGCTGAAAAAACAGTTTGACTATTTTAAGTTTACAGGTGGCCTTATAATGGAAAGTTTTACACATTGAAATTCCTTTTTCAAGTTAAAAAAGTTTGGATAAAAAGGGACAAAATTTGGCAGTACTTTTATGCAATTCTTCTAACCAGCTTGCGAAAGCAAAATATCAAATTTTAGTGAGGCTTGGTGAACTAAGCACCGGCCTTTTGGCAAATGGACTCAGTTAACTGTTACCACCCTTTCTATGCTGCACATTCCTCATAGTTAAAATCGGATCAGCCACATGTACCTGTTATCACAGGGCCTGGTATATATAAGAAATATTTTCTGAATGAATTCATGAACATTGGGGAGAACTAATTCAAAAAATATTTTTGAAAAGCAGACTGTATACACAGTAAATAATAATAATGTCAGTGTGTAAATAATAGAACAACTGCTTAAAGCCCAGCTAGAAAGTATTTTGATGTGCATGTTCATTTGCGTGTGTGTGCGTGTGTGTGTGTGTGTGTGTGTGTGTGTGTGTGTTGTTTTTTGGAAGAAACCAGGTTGAAAAGAGAAGGCATTTGACTGATAATTTCATAACCATTAGTATCAAGGATCAGATACTTGGGGTTCCATGAAAGGCACCTTCTATGCTTTCTCCAACATTGGGGTGACAAAGCAGATGGGGTGGGTTTATTTTATAGGTGGTTCAAAACCTTTTTCCTGCTTGGCCTACCGTTAAGTTAAATGTTTTCAGGGTGAAAGGCGCAGTTTGGAGACTATCCCATGGAACAAAATACAATTAATTAAATATATCAATTTAGCTACTAGAATAAAATTTTCCTAAAATAAAATCAGGGTTTTAAAAAAGTCAGATTAAGCCACTATTGATGAGAGTCAAAAAACATGGGGGGCTTTGGTGGGAAGCCCTGGACAGGCCCTGAATGAGAGCACTGAACCTTGGAGTTGAGTGATTGGAAAAAGATACAGAAACTAATGAGAAGAGGACAGACAGTTAATTACAAACTTGGGTAATAATTTTGCCTGGGAAAAAGACTAACAGAACCTAGTTAACCTATAAATCAGTAGCTCTTGATCAGGTGGTCTCTTTATCTCTGGGTGGGATATGGAAATAACTACATTAAAGACAAGGTCTTTATTACTTGTCTTGATTAATGATGCTTGATAAAATTTACTCCAAACGTTACTATACAATTTTAAGATACTAAAAGTTATTACGAATGATAAATATAATAGAATAACTACAAAAATATAAATTCCCTTCTCCTTTAAAAAAGTAAGCCTTGGGATAAGGGCATACCCCGAGTTATTTGACAGGGTGACCACTGGGCTGTGAATTGAGAATCACTCCTCTAGGCTCACTGTGGAATACTGGAAAGAAGATTTCCAGAAGCAACCTAATGACTCCATTTGGGGAATAAAAAGACCACTTCATCTGATGAAAAATAGGATTATATTAATGATATCCAGGTTTGAGAACAAAAACAAGACTCTACCACCCCAAATCAGTCGAGTAAAGCAAAAATAAGATTAGGTTTCAAAAAGGTAAACAGAAAATAGAGTTTACATTATAAATTGTACAACAGAATTACAGTTACCTTATATTCATATAATGTGTCACTCATCTATGAAGATTTTCTAAAATGCTTGGAATATGCCTAAATACTTCTATGTGTTCCCTCTCCATCAGTAACAACTACACTTACTAGGCACATTTATAAGCACTTTATACATATCAACCCATCTGACCCTTCCAACAGCCTTATGAAGCAGATTGCAATGTCTCCATATTTTATGGAGGAAGCACAGACATGTTAAACTGCCTGCCCATGGTAACACATCTAGCGAGTATCTGAGTTGGGATCTAATGCCAGGTGGTAAAGCATCAGAATCCCCACAGGACACCACCTCCTGGTACTACCTCTACTCTCTTTGTAAGGTAAAGTTCACTATCAAAACATGGATGCCTCTTGACGGTATGTCCTATTTTCTTCTTTGTTGATCTCAGTTGTACCTGTTTCACTGCTTAGCTCCCAAGGTGTACTCAAAAGTTTGCCATCTGTGTAACTATCTTTGGAAAACTATGTAATTCCAAAACAAAGATCCAATAACAAAAGTGAGGTAGATCAATGTTTCCATATATATATATATATATATATATATATATATATATATATATATTTCATACACAGACACACACACACATACACACACACACACACACACACACACAATGAATGTGTTAAATAACTCTTTGGGATACCAGAGTAGAAACTTAATAGACCAGAAGAGAAAATAAAGATTAGGTTGCTCTGACCCCACTAAAGAAGTCCCCTGTCATGTAACTACATGCATCTCTCTGTGTCTGCAATGATGGTGGGGGTGACTTGGCAGTTCTTGAGGGAACATGGGACAAGCAGAAAGACTGACCGGAAGAAAACACAACTAAAACACAGGGCTTTGAGTTTGAGAAAATAAACCAACCTCCAAATAGTAAACAACTCAACAATCAGTCTATACTTGTTATAATCATTCCTGAGAAACCAGGTATTGGGAAGAAACAGGTCTACACCCACGCACAGTCAAGATCCAGACACACATCCATTCGCAGAATCAATGGGACTTAACGGTACTTAGGATTAAAACCCCTCCAAGATTGACTCCTACTTAGAACAATCATGGCAGGAAAACTAAGCCTCTTTGGATTTTCTTTTTCTTCCTTTGCAGCTGTTAGGAATAAAAATGGAATAGTGCAACTTAAGCAGTGCGTGGTTCCTGGGGTAATGTCTCACTTTGGTGGCAGGAGAGCAGCAATGATTCTCCTCAGCATCAATGACATGTACTGGGCCTGGCGGGAACTGAACCAACTCCTTCAGGTCATTTAGGAAGCAATATATGCTCTAGTGTCTTGATGAAAGGTTTAGAATTTTTCAAATTAATTAACATTCAAAATTGAAAACCAAAATAAATGTGACATTCATTCATTCAGTCATCTATTCATTCAACAAATGTTTATTGAGTACCTATCCTGTACCAGATTTTGTTTTAGGCCCTGGGGATATAGCAGGATACCAAACAGTCCAAGATTCTTATCCTCAGGGAGCTTATTGTCTACTGAGAGAAATAAGAACATGTTTTAGCATCTGTCATTGTTCTACATCAAGCTTATTTAACGATTAGTATTATGAATTCTTACATTTAAATAAACATGTCAATGTTACAGATCAATAAAATATAAAAACTAGGATTTTTCTTTTAATTTAATATATGGCTATTTTTCCAGCTATGCAATGTTAATAAAATATATATTAAAAGTATGACTTCCCTCACGTTCATTCAAATGCAAGAATACATAAGTTCATATAGACTGCACAAATCATAACAAAGAATGCAGACATTTTCCAATGCAGAAATAATTAATTTCCTAACAACGTATACATACTAATGACCACCACAACCCTCATTTTCTCCAACCTTGATGCTTCCTATGTTACAGTTCTTTGGTTTGTACTTCCCCTTTGGTCCTCCTCTGCTGTCTGACTATTCAAAATCCATCCATCCATCCACTTATTCATTGCACAAATATATCCAGAAACAACTGAAGTGAGAACTTCTAGAACCCATTTGCCCTTGTTCCTTAAGACCAGAGTTTCTCAGAGGTTGAAAGAGACCTAAGATCTTCCGGGTTTTTTTTTGAGACTCTCAATTTCCTCTATTAAAAAGTAAAGAAATGCAACTAACAGAGTTATTAACATGTAGCTTATTTTAAACGCCTAAATTTCACATAGTAATGCTTTTAAAACACACAGTTGCAATGACAAAAGCAATGACTTTATGTCTAGCTTTATTTGAAACAAATGCCAAAAGTTTAAATTTACAAGGTCCTCTGTGAATGTGAAGCCGCATTCAAAGGGCCCTCCTTATCCTGCTGGCACCCTTTCCCTCTTGGTTGCTGGCACATTTCCGTCTCATTGCTAAGGAGATGCCACCAGGCTATCTCCACATATAAATGTCTCACTCTCACTCCCCATTGCTTACAGCCCTTGAACCCTCCAGGGAAGCTAACCTCAGAAGGGCACAGGATCCTATACTTGGTCTTAAGAGTCCTAAATGTCCTGGGAGTTCAGGGCTCCTATTAGTTATATTTCACACTCACTACAGGTTAAAAAAAAGATTTTTGCGTCTCACCTACAAATTTCATAACATTGTTCTAGAAGGAAATGCACCCTGATTGCAAAAAACTTAACCTAAAACAACAAATTTTTGGAACATGACCTACAAATTTAAGGTATTACATGAAACTCTATATTTTCTCAAACATGATAACTGCATTCCTCTTTTTTTCTTATATATTTGTCTTATATGTTCTTCCATACATGGTAACTGTCTTTTTTTTAAATTTTAACTTGCCCACAAAAAAACTTGCCATCCATTTATAACTTATGTAAATAATGGAAAGTAACAGACTTCCTTTTTGAGTTTACAATATAAAATATTTCTGTGTATAGCTGCACATAAGCAGCAACTGTACATCTTACATTGAGTAGATGTCAAATATCCCATTATAGAAAGCAAATCATACTGTTTAGCATAGGACCATTTTCATTTAGACACCTTTGATCAAAAAATAAAAGTCTTATTTTCAGTGCTATTCTGAGAAACTATCACTCCTACAAGGAACATTGCCTCACCACTGGCAAAACAAGGTGCTATGAAAAAATTCAAAGTACTTGGCTTCTAAACTAAAAGGTCTTTTCTCTACCTCTGCCACACTGAGGGCTGGTTAGGCAGGGGCACAAAAGCAAAATAGGTCTCAGCAGAACTGTATTACTTTGCAGCAAATGCAATTTAAATAAAAATAGATTTACTGAGTGGCTACTACATTCTAAGCACTGTGCTGGGCCTAGAGATACAAAATAAATAAGACTTGGTCTCCACCTAAAAGGGGCTCACTCTTCGCAAGATTTAAAAAACAAGAGATAGATCCAGTGTAATCTTTTAAATTAATCACAAAAATTTTTTTTAAAAACTAAAGTAATTGTGAAAAGCATCCATGTAGAGTGAAATATAATACTACGTAATATATAAACATACCAATAAAAACATTAAAAATACAGATACTACTGGATAATGGCTATTTAAATACCCAATGCTGAATGGAAGGATGATACATTTTTAAACCACAGAATATATAAATCCAGCAAGGGTCACTAGACTTCATCACCGCTGCCTCTTTTTTTTTTTTTTTTTTTTTTTTTAAATAATTTAGGTACCAGTATCTCTACTTTTCTTTCTTTTCTTTCCTTTCTTTGCTTCTCTGTTGGCCTTCTAATCTCCAGCATATGTGTTCTTGAAAGAATAGAAGGTACAGGCCAAGGCAGATCTTCATGAAAACATGAAGGATACAAAAAAGTCTTATCATTTCTTGATGCATTATCAGGCAAACACGAGACTATGTTGCACTGTAAAGGAAAGTTGCTGATATGCCTTACAATTTTGATATCATCACATTTCTTTTTTTTTTTTTTTAATTATTTATTTATTTATTTATTTTATTTTTGGCTGTGTTGGGTCTTCATTTCTGTGTGAGGGCTCTCTCCAGTTGCAGCAAGCGGGGGCCACTCTTCATCGCGGTGCGCGGGCCTCTCACTATCATGGCCTCTCTTGTTGCGGAGCACAGGCTCCAGATGCGCAGGCTCAGCAGTTGTGGCTCACGGGCCCAGTTGCTCCGCGGCATGTGGGATCCTCCCAGACCAGGGCTCGAACGTGTCCCCTGCATCGGCAGGCAGACTCCCAACCACTGCGCCACCAGGGAGGCCCCCACATTTCTACTTTCAACTTAAAAGAATATAAAATAAACATGTTTAGTGCAATGAAAACTGCTCGATCAAAAAAAATCGCTAGAGTCTTTGGTACTTCTTATATTAAGTACTTTAAATATTCATCTTCTTTATGTTTTTCCTAAAATTTCATAACTGTATACATTTCTCATTAAAAAATAATTTGTTTAATTTAGTAATCATTTTAGAAATAGCTTAAAAGACATGGGAAAGTTATACTGCCATCTCGTGGTTAAAGTTTCATTTACAGCAAAAAGGACTTACTGGTATTTCCCATTAACTCCACAACACACTGTATACTACTAACCTAAAGAAAGATAATTTCCTGTTTGGAATTTATGTTTAAGAAAAATATAGGGGCTTCCCTGGTGGCGCAGTGGTTAAGAATCCGCCTGCCAATGCAGGGGACACGGGTTAGAGCCCTGGTCCAGGAAGATCCCACATGCTGCAGAGCAGCTAAACCCATGTGCCGTAACTACTGAGCCTGTGCTCTAGAGTCTGCAAGCCGTGCCTAGAGCCTGTGCTTCGCAACAAGAGAAGTCACCGCAATGAGAAGCCCGTGCACCGCAACAAAGAGTAACCCCCGCTCACAACTAGAGAAAGCCCGCACACAGCAACGAAGAACCAGTGCAGCCAAAAATAAATAAATAAAAATTTTAAATAAAAAAAAAGAAAACTATATTCTTCATACATCTCTCCCTTTCTTATGTTAAATCCCACTAGATTAAAACAAGAAACGGCATTTTGAGTGGCAGCCTCAGATAGATAAATAAAAAGAACTATGCATTTGGCACTCTAGATCCTGCTCACAGAAGCTTATCATTTACTTTTAGTGTAACACACACTCTAACCCTGAGAATTTAGAGAAACAAAATTATGGAATCTAGGAGTTCTGTTTTCACAAGGTAATCTCCAAGACCTGCAAGCAACTAATATGACATTTATGTTAAGCTTATCAACAATTGTTATTTGATCTAGGACCCTAAATTCAAAAGCACCACATTATGGCAATAGATGGAAGCACTACTTTCTTCCACCCCTCTTATATATAGCAACCTACTTTTCCATATATAGCTAAGAACTATAATTAAATGGAAAAATTAATTCTGAAAGTACAGTCCTCTACATTTTTCAAGTGTGTAATCCTCTATAATCTATGTAAGGCACCTGTTCCAAATGTTTTACAATGGTGGAATCTAATTAAAAGTCAAGACACTTCTACATCTGTCATCAGAAAGCTTTTCCCTTTTTTTTTTTTTTTTTGAGCAAATCACCAAAATTAGGAAGACAGCACCATCTATAGGTCTGCCCAAGTACAGAATGAAGTTCTTAGCTGTTACTGCCCACTGTGATACAGTAGCTAACCAAATGTACTACCCTAGAAGAAAGTTCCAGAATAACCCTGTTCATTATTAAATCTCTCCAAAGCATTTTACTCTATCTCTACAACCTTTCTCCAAAATAATGATTGTAATAATAACAACAACAGCCACAGGAACGAGAACTAAAACCAAAGTTTCACATAATTGCATTATTCTGATTTGGGTAGACTTGATGATTCATAAATATAGGTCACTTTTCAAGAAATATTAGGACATTGGCGTGTCTTCTCTCTCACATACACACACAATGTAAAACTTTTTGGTCACAATTCTATTTTAGGTGTCATTCAATCCTATTGAAATATATATTTCATTATTCTTTCTCCAAAGTTATATCTTCTCCCTACAATAGTCCATTCTAGTTTTTACAGACATTCAACTAAATTCACCCTTGCATCTAACCTAAAGCTACCAGACTCATACAAGTTAAAAGGCTCAAGACAAATCAATTTTTTATGCAACTTAAATGTCCTCCTTTGTCACAGATTAGCTTGTCCAGTCAGCTCAGTGAGTCATTCCAGTGCCTTACCTAATTGTATAAGGGTTCGATGAACAATCACCTGAGGACTGAGGCTCAGCTTGTTCATAATCAATTGCCTGTAGGGGCTGGCAGAAAAGATGTAGCCCTGTAGATGCTGACAGAGCCCCCTGCTGGGTAATATGGAGAATTTCATACCAGTGCTGTGGCTGGCACTTAAAAGATCTGGCAAAAACAAGAAATGGCCAGTTGCACCAAGGGTAGACCCTGTTTGTTCATCAGTACTCAAGTTCCCAGAGCAGCTACAATATTTAACCCAACCAGAAAAAAAAGAGGTCTTACAAAGGCAGTATTCTGTATGGGGGCTGCTAACCTGATATATCATTCTGCATACTATTATACAAGGCAAGGTGGGGTAGTGGGTAAGAGTAAAGCTTTGAAAGTAAAGAAAACAGAGTTTGAGCCCATGCTGTCACTGACCTTGAGCAAGTTACTTAATTTCTCTAAGCTTCACTTTCCTCATCCTCAAGAAATTACAAATTAATATTGACGATTTAAGCAAAGTAAGGTGTTTACACATAGTAGTCATTCAATAAGTGTTAGCACTTAAGATTTATCTTATCATTTCCTGTTGTCTTATTGTAATTATTGACTAAATAATTAGGTAGGATCCACCCAACCCAAACAAACACCCAGAGAAGTTCATTTGCAACTTCTTAAGATAACAAAAAGAATGAATGAGAAAAACTGAACTCAAAATAAGGATGAGCACAGCTATGTAACAAAGAGAAAATGGTATCTGAGGATCTAATATCAGTTTCAAAATTTACCTCCGAAATATTTTTTAAAATCATTAGAACCCACATGACTCTTGATTTCCACATAATTTTTACTGTATAATTTAGAAATTCAAGTCTTCGGGGCACAGAAAAGTTGGAAATATAGATCGGGGAGTTACCTGCACGTGGATAATACTGATGCCAGAGATCACAGAGATAGCAGAGTGGGTATGGGTAGAGAACTTGGAACCCTGCAGAACATCAATTTTTAAGGAAAGGGAAAGAAGAAGAACCAGCAAACAAGACAGTAAAAGAGTGATCACACATGGAGAAGGGGGTGAAAATCAACAGCAGAGACAACTTTAAAAATTGGTTACAGATGTGAAATTCCACCAAGATTAGGTAAAATTAGGAATGAAAACCAGCAGTTAACAGTTTCAGCAAAAAGGTAAAGGCAGATATGCTAATTAGAGTAGGTTGAAAACTGAGTGAGGAACTTTTCACAAAGGTTGACAATGAAAGGAAGAGAAACACAGGACCATAGCTTGAGATACAGACTGTGAATCTGAGAAACACAATATGAAGAGAAAAATAAAATGAAGTGCCTGTTGTGGGTTGAATTGTATCCCCCACAGAATATATGTACAAGTCCTAATCCCTGGTACCTGAGAATGTGACCTTATTTGGAAATAGGGTCTTTGCAAACATAATCAAGTTAAGATGAGGTCATACCAGACTGGAGTGGGCCCTAATCCAATGAGCAGTGTTCTTATAAGAAGAGGGAAATTTGGATACAGACACAGAGGCAAATACGGAGAGAAAGCCATGTGATAACAGCCAAAGAACACAAGGATTGTGGGCAACTGCCAGAAGCTAGGTGAGAGGCATACAACAGATTCGGAAGGAACCAGCCCTGCCCACACTTTGATTTCAGACTTCTAACCTCCAGAACTGTGAGACAATGAATTCCTGTTGTTTTATGCCACCCAGTTTGTGGTACATTGTTCAGACAGCCCTAACAAACTAATAAACAGGGACTGCCAATAACATTCAAAAGATACAGACCTACTAGAATATTTACAAGGTGACAGAACTACCATATGACCCAGCAATCCCACTCCTGGGCATATACCCAGAGAAAGCCATCATTCAAAAAGATACACACACCACAATGTTCATTGTAGCACTATTTATAACAGCCAGGACATGGAAGCAACCTAAATGTCCATCAACAGAGGAATGGATAAAGAAGATGTGGTACATATATACAATGGAATATTACTCAGCCATAAAAAGGAGCAAAACTGGGTCATTTGTAGAGACGTGGATGGACCTAGAGACTGTAATACAGACTGAGGTAAGTCAGAAAGAGAAAAACAAATTATCATACATTAATGCATATATGTGGAATCTAGAAAAATAGTATAGATGATCTTATATGCAAAGCAGAAATAGACACACAGATGTAGAGAACAAACATCTGGATACCAAGGGGGAAAGGTGGGGGTGGGATGAATTGGGAGACTGGGATTGATATATATATACACTATTGATACTATATATAAAATAGATCACTAAAAAAAAAAAAAATAGATCACTAATGAGAACTTACTGTATAGCACAGGGAACTCTACTCAGTGCTCTGTGGTGACTAAATGGGAAGGAAATCCAAAAAAGAGGGGATATATGTATACGTATAGCTGATTCACTTTGCTGTACAGTAGAAACTAACACAACATTGTAAAGGAACTGTACTCCAATAAAAATTTTTTTTAAAAAATAATATTTACAAGGTGTATAAACCATGATCGCATCAAAGTATGGAAATAAATGACACAAACATAATAATTTAAAAGGAAAAGAAAATTGGTAAGAAAAATGAGTTAAAATCTGGAACAATTATAAAGAATCCTGTAGAAGTCCCTTAACCTGGTTTCATTCATTGTCATTTTAAGATACCACATAAGTAAATCATGAAGATGTTTAAAAATAATTGGTGCATCTCTTTTCAGTTTGGGGTCCTGGAACGAAAGATGATACATAAATTTTAAAAGTGATCATGGGCCTCTCACTCAGAAGGTGGCAGAGATTACAGACTTGAATGTTTTCACGTCATTTCTTAAATGATTACAATAGAATAAAATATTGTTGAAGGAAAATATTGTTGCAAGTATCAGTTGTCTGATGACTAGAACCCCAGAGTACTTTTCTTTCTTCAGAGTAGGACCCTAAGAATAATATTCTGTGGGTTGGGCTTCTGATATTTGTTCATGAATACAGTCAACAAACATTTCTGAGCACCTATTGTGCTATACCTAAAACACCAGATTCTCAATGGTCTGAGATGTTGTAGTCAAGACCGTGGTGGGGCACAGGGCCAGAGAGTAGGGAAGTAAGGAAGGGCTGGTTTAACAAGGTGTTCCTAAAATGTGTAAACATTGTTTTATGTTCTTATATCAGTTGACTCATGTGCCCACATACTATACTTACACTTTTAAAACATGTTTCAGTGAAGGACAGTAAAATAAATCCTTTGACATGTCCTTATGTAATTCATATTTTATTTGTTCTTAAATTCATATTTTTGAGAACTAGATTTTCTTTGAGAGAGACAAGACTATATTTCAATTAAAACAGATCCTTTAAAAGTATTTCATAATTAATTTGATCAATAGAGTTGCTTCCTCCTATGGGGGTTGAAATAAGGGGAATTTTTCCTCCCTAATTACCCAGATGATGGGTTCCAGCCTCCCTTTGATGTGTCATAAAGGCTCACCCGTTTCACTACAACCTGCTATTTATTATCAAACAAATGCAGTTTGCCAAATCCTGAATTTCCAAAGGTGCCATTTATCCAAATCACGTGTGTGTCCCCTTTGCAGGCATTCTGAAAAAGAATTTTCCTTGATCAAAATTTTAACCTTGATTACCCCCTGGTGCATCAGCCTTTTATTACCAAGTCCAAATTAAAATCCAGAGAACTACTAGCATACATTCTGCCTATTAATGCATTTCTTTTAACTGTATTTTAACTATTTTGGGTTAGAGTAAGAAAAGGTAGAAATCTTGTGAAAATGAAGTGACATAAGATATATAAGATCAGGAGTTTAGAAAATAAGATTTAAAATTATCCTATACCTTTTTAGTGACCTTTTTAGGTTGAAAGCCTTGGACTCTCTCCCATCAATATAATGTACATTTTACATATACTCTCAATAGTTAATCTCCCAGGAGCCTATCCATTAATCCCAGGTTTTCCTCCTCCAGAAAGTCTTTCATTTCACTTTCTCATTTGATCCCTTGAAGATGATTAATGAGATAAACTATACAAAGTAATTGAACTGCGTTGAGTGCAAAACTAGAAAACTTATTTTCAGGATACTTTGACTAAACAATTTGACTAAGACATCTCCAGCCAGATGGACAAAATAAAAACAGTGATTGAAGATGTGGTAGTGTGTTTGCCTACAAGATACGGGGGATTAGGATGGGGCTGGAGAGGAAGAAACAACGGCCTGGAAATTTTGGGAAATAAATCAGTGTCCTGCCAGCATGGTGATCATGTATAAGACAGATGGAGAAGAAATGCCCTAAGAAGAACTCTGAGTGGGACTTGCAGACGTCAAGGAATATGAGTGTAAGATTTTGGGAGGCAGGAGGAGGAGGGTCCTAGCAATGCCACTGTGGAGAAAATTCAGCGTGGACAGGGCCTAGGTGTGCCCTCGGGAGGGAGCCTGACAGGCCTGGGCAAAAGCAGGGTCTCTCAGGGGGTCAAGGGGACTTCATCAGAGACCCAGGGAGATTTCTGAAGTTGAGTGCCAGAGCCCTATGAGAACTTGGGGAGAATACCCATTTGTGCGGGCCTAAGAGGCTCCTACATGACATGGGAAATAAGAACCCCATGAGCTTTGGAAACACATGGAAGAGCCCAAATTGGTCATTAGGGAGAATGGGAGGGTCTGAGGTGGAGCTATGCTCCTGGCTAAAGGAAGAGATGTGCATAAAAGGGAAACCTCCCAGAGCCGGAGCCCCACTGAGAGCAGACAACAGAATGATGTGGGACCTGGGGGATGCTGAGGCCCAGGGATCTTGGGAGCTCTAGCAAGCTTGGGGGAATTCTGTCAGTGTTGCTGTCAGGTTTGCTGCCAATCCATTTAGTGTCTTTTCAAGAAGTAGAAAAAGGTTTCCCTTCTCCCCAAGGTGGACTCATCTCTGCTCTAGGATACATAGATTATGAATCAGTGCATGGACTAGATTTCAGGTCCCACTTGCTCAAGCGGCCAGAGCCCTTTTTCAGTCCACAATCTACCCAACTGTGCATAGAGGCCCTAAATGGATTGAGAATTTCCTTTTCACTAAATGCAAATCTTGTGCCCACACATGGAATTATTTGGAGAGAGCAAGATACTATTATGCAAAAAGACCGTAAGGATTGTATTTGTAGATAAAAGTTATTTTAAGGGATGTAAACTAATAAAAGATAGAGAGATGATAAAGGATAGTAGACTTGATCTCTCCAACTTCTAAAACTATCTGCTAATGGGAATCATATTTTCCTAGTCCCTTTTGTAGCCTGTTCCTACAGAAATGATTGCATGCTTGTGCAACCACAGGCAAGTTAATTAGGCCCTCTGGGTATCAGTTTCTTCATCCTGGAGGTGTGGTTAGGATTTAAAATGTTGATACATGTAAAGCTTAGAACTGGGTATGGCACTTAGTATTTACTCCATAAATGTTAGTTATTTTTATTACTTGTATCATTCAATGTTAATGAGAATGTTAAAGCTGGTATGTCTGTAGAGGCGATCTGGGAGCATTTATGCAGAAAATGGTTTTCAAGTCAGGCCTTGAAAATGGGCATGGTTTCAAAAGGTAGAGAAAATTACGGGAAGACAGTCTAGGCATTGGGAATAAAGGTGGAAAGGCACAGGCAACATTCGAGTATAGTGAGCAGATCTATTGAGCAGAAACCGAATGGAATGTATGGCAGAGAACAGGAAAATAAGCCTGAAAGCTAAATTGAGGGCACGCAGTTAAGGAGTACAGAATTCATTCTTCTCTCTCTGGTCAGCAATGAAAGCCAAGAAAGATTTAACTTGCAACCTTCTGCAATCTGGCTCCCACTCTATGGAATCTCTTTTCTCAAAGGTCTTCTAATTCAGTGCTTCTAAAACTTTAAAGTACAAACCAGTGACTTGGGGACCTTCCTAAAATGCAGGTTCTGATATGGTAGGTCTGGAGTAAGCTTAGCCTGAGATCCTATATTCTTAACAAGCTTCCAGGCGCTACCATGCCCCTCCCTGCTGCTCATCCATGGACCAATTTTGAGTACTAATCCAATGGCCTCTTCTCCATCTCATCCTTACCCCCTCTGCAGTATTAGGCCTTGTTGATCTTCTTGATGCTCTCATCATTGGCTTCTACTCACTCACCTGAATTTTATGCTATTACTTGAAGCTGAGAATGCAGACTAGGAGCCTGCTCTATAAAACTCCAGTACATATTGTCTTGTCTTGAGCACAGCTTTCATCATATAAAACAAAGTTGCCATTGATAACAGTATCTATATATAATAGCTGTAGCTACAAACTCAAGGTCAGTCTTTAGATGTGTATTGTCCAAGCAACTATCAGTGCATCATTTGGTCTCTTAAATGCAAATATTACAAACCATCTTTTAACAAAAGACACATATATCGTTATAAAAGACACCAACTGCCCATCTCATGAAGTGTTTAAGCTTCTTTGGAAAATAATCTCCCCTGAGATCCTCACCCCTCCCTGTGGGCACTGGCTACAACTGATTGGTGCAGAGGTGGGCCCCTGACCAATACTGGGTTATTTTGAGTCCTTCCCCAGCATTTTACACTGGGACTGAAAAAAAAAAGCAAGTCAGTCTCTTGCTTTCTTTACAGAAGTCAAGAGCATGTAAGCTCAGGAGCTATTAGGGACAACATTCTGACACATGGACTGAAGAGAAGAAAACAGCAGTCATCTGTGAGAAATAAAACTGATGAAGATACCAGGAAGGAACAGGGAAACAGCTCTAAAGTTTGGCACCCTGACATCCTTGCTCATCTCCACATAGACCATGTAGGCAAGGCTTGACCACAGTCTGACCTGAGTCTTAGCAGAATGCCCTGTGATTTCTTCTAACATAAGGGAAGATGAACAGCCTGGTGAGGAGCTGTTGGGAGGCGTTTCTCCCGTTACCTTGTGGAAGACTGACACAAGGCCATTTCTCATCCATCTCCCTAGTTTCAGTTCAGCACAAGACTTTCCACCTCATTCCCACTTAGGGTAAAGCTGCAGACTTCAGCGTAAGTCTATAAAACTGCTCGGCTGTGGTTCTGAGGCGGCTCCTCAACGACAGGGTGACCCATCACTCATACCATCTGTTATCTGGCCTCTTCAGTTCAGTGTTGTCTATAGACCAAGGGGCACAGGGAACTGACACCACGATGACTTGCTTTTGCTGTCTGTGTAAGCAATTAACCGTCTGAATCCATTTGGTCATGTTTACTCCTCAGTGGGCAAATCTACGGAGGTATGAAAAGCCATCCTAATGGCTACAGAAGTATTACTTGGGACCCAATCATTAGCCACCACCTTGCTGCCTTGGAAATGCTTAACCATTTGGCCAAGGGAAGAAGTAAGAAATGGCAAGAGTTCACTTCCCAAGATCCCCTCAGTGCTCCAGCTCCTGATTATAGTCAGTTCTCAGGAATGCATTTCAGACTTTGAATTCCATGAGATACCCTAGTATTTCTCCAGTAAACCTCTCCAGCTTCTTTTTTTTTTACCCTTAAGAAAGCTAGAATGTATTTTTTTTATTACTTTTTATTGGAGTATAGTTGCTTTACAATGTTGTGTTAGCTTCTACTGTACAGTCATAGAAAGTATTTCTAACCTTTACCATCAAAAGATCATATAATACATACACACACTGGTGTTGCATTTGATGACAATATCAGTAATCAGAACTTCAGTGTTAGCAAGCAAATGTATTTTCTGTTTTTATTAAAATTCTGCCTCTCATATATTAATTTCTTTTTGGCCCTTGACGTAGTATATATAACATGATTAGCCTGCCTTATAAAAGTCCAATAAATATAAAGTTTTATGAAAATGTTATTGGCCAAGTGGGAAAAAAAATGACTCTTTTTCACTATGATGAAAGTATAAATTACTCTCATCATTTATCAATTGTAATTTCATAGTACTAAATACGTAAGTCAACTATGCTATGTTTAATTTATCTTATAAATGTACTAATTTTCATTCATATTAGTTATACAATTGTAAGAACATGATGGAATAACACATTATATTTATGCCAAATATGTATCATCCAACAAAACAGCGTAAGTAGGATTAGAGTTTGATCTACTTTTAACATCCCTTGAGTTTAGCTGTGTCTAATACCCAGAATAATCATCCAAGCCAATATACAGATACTTATGAATCACTAGTCATAGGTTAGGATGTTCACCAATTAGCTTCATTTCCCTACTGGGCCAGCTGAGTTTTATTTGATCAGGGTCATGGACTCTGAATCAAGCCAAGTCAGGGACAGCTGGCAGAGTCTTGGACATTGTGGAAATTTGACCAAAATGGTGTATAAATTGTTGCAAATTCATCATCACTACTGGGAAACAACTAAAAAAGTAGAAAGTGGGGTCACTGACATCATAACAACAAATAGACATAGCACAATTACATATAAGAAATGAACGCCTTGATTGCCGTATTCATGAGATGTCATCTTTAGGAAAGTGTAGAGATTGTTAAGTGATATATCTGGCTGCTTGTGGTACTCCTAGATGCAAGGAGTTTGTGACATGATGATAACTAGTCATAATTTGTCCAAATTTGTTTGAAAATAAAATTTACTAGTCAAAGTTAAACATTAGACATCTAGTCATCTTAATATGATTTACTAGTGTTACCATAATAATTTATTAAGAGAATAGTTACATTTATAAAAATGTTTTATGCTGATGAGTGAACTATATTATTTTATATATTCGTAATAAAAAATGCATCACAGTATGTAAGACTAAATTTTCAATCAACTCATAATTTATATTTTAAAACATCTTTAAAATACGTTCACATAACATGATCCCGCGGGTAACTTTCTCTAGCCACTTAGTCATTATTTCCATGATTAGTTATAACAGGTTTCTTCCTAAAGGTTTTTTCCCCCACAGCGTAACTCTCCATAAATTAATGTGAACCTATCATATCAAAGGTGTTTACATGTGTTAATATATTCATTTAATTTTAATATGCTTATTAAGGCACGAATAGCTGCAAGCAAGCTAGCATAGCATGCAATAAGAAAACCTGTGGAGTCCTGAGGTACATACTTTAACGAGGGAGGTAGGAATTACATAAGATCTGAGTTAGCCCGGGAAAAAAGAGGCTACAACTGATAGCACAACTAAGTCTGACGCCAACTGGATCATTTCAAATAAAATAGCCAGCCAGGCAAAAAGGCCTCCTCCAAGTCGCAGGCCTTGGGGCTGCTTGCCTTGCTCTACAAGCTAGGAACACAGAAGGTGGGGAACCCGAGAGCGGCCAGCGCGGGCGCCGCGGCGACTTGACCTGGGACACACGCCGCCCGCCGCCCGCTCCCGGCCTCCTTTGCTCGCGCGCTCCGCGGGCTCGGGCTCGGCAGGTTCTGCCCCGGGAGCGCGAAAGGCAGAGGAAAAAGGCAAAACTTCGGTGGGGAGACTTGTCTGAGAAACGTTTTCGGAACACGAGAAGGGAAAAACGACTAGCCCCCGGCGGGGCGGCCTTACCAGCGGAACCACCGGCCAGGATCTGCCGAGAAGCCTCGTTCACGAAGCCGACAGCGGGCTTGGCCGACATCTTCGCAAGCCAGACGACCACTGCTTGGGCTGAGATGCGTGGGCGAGCTCGCCAGCCTGAATGCCGGCCTGCAGAGCCCCTCCTGAGCTAGAGTGCCGGGGCTGGGTTAGTCCTTGGGCCGAGTGGCTCCCTGTGGGGCGGCAATCCGGCGACTGCTCGGAGGCGGCGGGCGGTTTGGGCCACAGACTCGCCGCGTGATCTCCGGCGGGTCGGGACCTGCCTGTTGCGCTGCTTCAGGTGCTCCCTCTCGACCCCGCTTTGCTCCCTGGGCTCCGGGAGGGACCCTGAAGGAGAAAAGACACGCAGATGCGATTGGGTTGGTCGACCGCCGCAGATCGGTTTGGTCTCCTAGATTGGCGCCCACGGGTTTCCCTATCAGGAGCCTTCTGCAGAGTTTGTCCAGCTGGCCGCTCTGCCTCTGATAACGCAAGTAAAAAAGTGATCCTGGCCTAGAACTCCAGCGGCAGGGCCCAGGCGACCCTTGCCCTCTGGAAAGCCAGAGCACAGTGCAGTTCTAAAGAAGGGTCAGGTGAATAAATTCCTTGCAGTTAGTTGTCCCGAAATTGTGGGCTATAGCAACTAAGTCAAAATAAATCCAATTTACAGGTATCTTACAATTGAGCTACTGTATATAGTACTTTTCTAAGAAATGGTTTTGGCTTAAGGGAATATATCTCGTACCTCATCAACTTGAGTTTTATTTACTGAAAGACCAAAAAAAAGAAGGCCTTATTACAAATAAGTCTCTTCTATCTATACCCCATGTCCGTGGGCATCAGCGTAATGTGTGCATTTGTAAGAAAAGTAAATTCATGTTCCAGTCCTGACCTACTGAATCAGAATCTCCGGATATAGGGCTCAGAAACCTGTGTTTTAATAAGTTCTCCAGTGATTGTTATGAATGTTAGAGTTTGCGAACCACTGACCCAAATAATCAAGGAACATTAAGTAACTACCAATATATTCTTCTCTGTAAAACGTTTAATTATTCATACTAGCCCTTTAGGATAGTTAGCAAAACAAAAATACTAGTTTATACTATTTTTAAACCACAAGTTGCAAAAACTCTGTAGGAGAGACACAAGATTCTCAAATTTTAGAAAAATACCTGCCACACCCCTAACAGGCAGGAAATGATAGGAGTAAAACGGAGAATGAGACGCTTTGGAACCCTTATTGTCACATTATTTCTTAAACACGGTACTTAATACTAAACATATTCAGTTTGAACTATATAAACTTGCCATTTTTGAAGGCCATTGAATATCAGCAATATGTAATAAGGTTCAACTTAATATATATGATTTCCAATTAAATGTACAAAATACAGTAATTGGTTTTATACTTTGTTTTAATTTCTTAGGCTGAGCTATTAAAAGCTGGTAATGATAATCTGACTGGCCAAATTATTTAAAGTGAGGAATTCGAGAGACTTGCTACTTATGTGATCAGATACGCAAAAACAAATTTTCTCATATTTGATTAAAATTACTAAGTTTGAAATGTTTACCAAGAAATAGTTTTAAGAAACTTTTGCTATTTAGATATAGTAAAAGCTTTTGAGCTATGTTTCAGTCTTTTACTAATTAAATATGAGGTCTTGAGTACAATATAAAATCACTTATTCATTCAAAAAATACTGAGAACCTATTATATACTAAGCATTAAAATCAGAATTTCAGAGCTCATAGAAAATGTTTCCCTAATTTTCCATTGAAGAATCTAAGTTTCCCAAGATCACACCATAAGTTAATGGTATAGCCAGGATTCCCTCTTCTAATAGCCGTGGGATTATAGATTTAAATATTAACCACAGGCCAAACTACATTCAGTCACACTGAAACCTAAAATAATTAAATGCTACCAAAATTAATTTCATTTACTCATATGTAAGTAGAGAATTTTTTAAAGTTAAAGAAATTTGTTGGATTATTAAATACTATTAAACCCCAAGGCACACACTGAACCAAATTCTACATTCATTCATTGAGAGTTTACTGAGTGTCAGCATTATGAGCTGGCAATGTAACAGTTAAAATCCTCCCTTGGAGCATATAATCTAATGGAAGAGATCATACTATGTTGCAATGTAAGTAAATTTTTGCCTTCCCTAGATTATTTCAGGAAATACAATAATACTCCCAGGTCAAGATTTAAAGACAGACTTTTGACATCATCCATTATTTCCATGAATATCTTTTTTTTTCATAAATATCTTAATCTCTGAATATTTTATCCTGAGGAGGTAGGTGCAAGTTTGTGGTCTCACTAAGACCTCAATCTCTCAGGATCCCTACAGATTCAGTCAGAAGACTCTCCCAGACATCTTTCCAAATACCCTGTTAGAAAATTGCTACCTCTTTTTAACCTCTCTGCACTAGAACAGATATCTTTGAGTAAAAAAAGCAAGGCCTGATATTACAGGTAGTCTAGTCCTACACCTCCAGATTAGCTGAGGAGATAGGGCCTAGGTATAAGAACATTCTGGAGCTTGGGAGTCAGCCAGTGTCGATCCACAGTCAACAAGTACACACTGCGCTAAGAGCTCTGATTATGGGGCATAGCTCTTATCTGCAGCCAAATTTGCCCATGGCCAGTATTGGAATGCTGGGAGGTTTAGCACTGGGAAAAGTAAAATTTACTTGACCTACTAGTTCAGATTCCTTAGACACAATCCATCACATTACTCTTTCTATTATTATTTTACGTAATGCTTTAATATTTGCTGTAATATTAGAGCAAAACTGCTAAAGTATCAAGCTTATATTTTTTAATTATTGATTTACTGTATTTAGCTGATCTTGGTTGAGAACTACATAATTAAATTATTGATTTATCAGTTTGCAAAGTGACTAGAAACTAAACCTTTGGGAACCTTAAAATACTTACTGAACTTACGTATCTGACAATTTCTTTAATATCTTTTTGGAATAAAGTTTTTGTATTGGGCCATTGGATCAGCTACTGTTCAAGACCAAAATATTAGTGACTTAAACAAGATAGAACTTTATTTCCCCCTCATGTAATGACACAATTGTAAGCCACAAATAAAGCTCCGGCCAGCAGAGAGGAAGGAAGGTAAGAAGGGCAAAGAAAGCCCTGGAAATTACATAAATCTCATTGGTTAGAACTTGGCCACTAGGGCTAAACCTAGGTACAAGGGAGGTTGAGAAAGGTAGTATTTTGCCGGGTGACAATGTGTCCATAAAAAATATATATACCATTATGGAAAAAGGGAAAAACATATTGGGAAACAACTAGCAGTGTCAACCACAGTTTGGGAAAAGGTTTCCGAACAAAGAACTATACTTTAAAATTATAGTATTTGCTCATTTTGAAAGATTTTGTTTTCCTCAAGTCTAAAGTTTATCTTCATCAGTTTCTAACTGGAAAATGCTGTATAATCCCATGGTACTCAATGTACTATAACTGCGAGTCACATTTTAAAGTACCATTCCCTGAAAGATACATAGCCATTGTAGGCTAGAGACTCTCTTCTTTAGATGTCAAAACACACTCTCTAGGGTTTCCCTGGTGGCGCAGTGGTTAAGAATCTGCCTGCCAATTCAGGGGACATGGGTTTGAGCCCTGGTCCAGGAAGATTCCACATGCCACGGAGCAACTAATCCCGTGCGCCACAACTACTGAGCCTGTGCTCTAGAGCCTGCGAGCCACAACTACTGAGCCCACGTGCCACAACTACTGAAGCCCGCGTGCCTAGAGCCCATGCTTCGCAACAAGAGAAGCCACCGCAATGAGAAGGCCATGCACCGCATCGAAGAGGGGCCCCCACTCACCACAACTAGAGAAAGCCCGCGCACAGCAATGAAGACCCAACACAGCCAAAAATAAATAAATACAATTTTTTTAAAAAGATTATTCACTAAAACATTAAAAAAAAAAACACTCTCTATATACACACGGACACACAAATGCAGAATTTAGCATACATGGAGCCCATCCATGGAATACGGTGGGAAGTTGGGAAGAGTAGTCTGTGGATACCAGATTAAGAAATCTTGACCAATAGAAGAGATTATAACTCTTGAACTATTCAAAAGACCTATTATTCTAGAATATTCTTATGCAGAAGTATTAGAAGTATTAAAGAAATGCTGTTTGCAAATGAAAGACTCTTATGTGCTTTAAAATCTGCGGGTCTGAGTATCACTGCTCTAAACTCTCAATGATTTATAACTTACAGATACCAAGGCATCATATTATTTAGGACAGATCTTAGGTTCTGATGCATTAGATTATTCTATCACCTAACAGAGCACTTCTAAGTTCCAAGGGACTTTAACTGGGCAGTATGGACAAAATAATTACTTGAGAAGCTTTTTTCAATATATTATTGTGATATAAGAACAACACTTAGAGGCCATTTATATTACAGAGTTCTGTTATTTGAGATGTAACTGTGAATCTAGGAGTTAAGGCCTCTGAGCTGTCAACATGCAGAAATCCATGCACTTTCCTCCTAGGAGCTTCCCAGGTTCACTCAGAACTAATTTTAGACCCAATTCTAAAAAGGTTGATAGGGTGGATATCTAATATCTTGGTTCACAGCAGATTAGAAAAAACAAACTAAGAGAATAGGGCAGGGACCTTCCTGGCAGCAAAGTGGTTAAGACTCCGTGCTCCCAATGCAAGGGGCCCGGGTTCGATCCCCAGTCAGGGAGTTAGATCCCACATGCATGCCACAACTAAGAGTTTGCATGCCACAACTAAGGAGCCCACCTGCCACAACTAAGGAGCATACCTGCCACAACTAAGAAGCACACCTGCCACAACCAAGACCCGGTGCAACCAAATAAATAAAGTAAATAAATATTTTTAAAAAGAGAGAATAGGGCAGAGGGAAATCGAGAGATTATAGAAAAGTGAAGAGCAATCTGCAACCTTCAGGCCATATTCAGCCTGCCTTGCAAATGTAATAATTACAATATTCATGTAATGCTTACTTATGCAAGGCACTGGGCTAAGAATTTCATTACCCATTATCTCATTCATAATATCATAGAGATATTCTTATCTTACAAATGAGGAAATTCTGGCACAGAGGTGAAGTAACTTTTGCCTGAAGTCACACTGAATATTTGAGATATTATTTGAACCTAAGTATATATAATTTAGGAGGCCTATTTCTGAATCACTAGCTATATTGTTTTTATGGTCTAATTTTTATTTCAGCTTTTCTAGCCATACAGAAAAGATGTACAATTATTCAGAGTAAATAGCTTGTGGTAAAGTCAAAGGACTTTCATAAACAGTGACTTGATAATATGTATCAGGAACTTTATACATCTGAAGTTAGAAAAGCACTAACTTCAGTGCCATAAATTTTATTATGTGTAAATAGTGTGAATTTTCTATTTATCAAGTCAGGGTTTCTTGACAACAGCACCATTGACATTGTGGGCCAGATAATTCTTTGTTATAGGAGGGTGTCCTGTGCAATGCCAGATATTTAGCAGCATCCCTAGTCTCTACCCACTAGCTGCCAGTAGCAACTCCTTCCCCATTTGTGACAACCAAAAATGTCTCCAGACATAGCCAGATGTCCCCTGCAGGGGAAAAATGCCCTTAGTTGAGAAGCACTGGTTTAAGTAAAAGAGCTAATATAATAGTGAAGCCTATTTTAACTTTCGACAATCATGGAATGACAGATCTGGAAGAGACTTTAATCGATTTCTTATTTGACAGTTCAGGAGATTGAGATGTGAAGAGATTGAGGAGCTTGGCTAAATTACCAAACTATTTAGGGGAAGAGTTGGGTGGGAAAGCCTGACATTTCCTGACTTCAGAACTGATAATCCAGGCATTGATGTCTGGGATATTTCCCATAAATTGAATTGAAAATTGTGGTTACAGTAGCCAGAGTGATCCTTTTAAAGCATGTTTCAGATATTACTCACCTGTTCTAAGCCATCCAGTGGTTTCCTGTCATCCTTAGAATAGAATCCAATGTCTTAGCCATAGCCCAAAAGATCCTATGTAATTTGGCTTAGGGCTACCTCCTCAGACTCTTTTCCTAATCCTTTTCTCTTTCACCCTGCTCTTGTCACACTGATTTTGGGGGGCATTCCTTTGAACATTCCCAAGCACGCTCCCCCTCTTTGCATTTTGCTTTTCCTTATGCCAGGAAGGTCCTTTTCCTAGACATTCCCATGACTTGCTTCTTCACATCTTTCAGGCCATCGACACAAATATTACTTTGACAGGCAGGCTTTACCTGTGTAAAATTGTACTTCTCCTTAATCTTTTCACACTTTATCTAGACTGATTTATTTTTCTTCATTACAATTTTCAACACCTAGATATATTCTGTATTTTTTTGTTTATTCTTAGTCTTTTCCTCCTTCTGAATGTAAAGTCCATGAAAAAGTGACTGTAATACTGCCTGGCACATAGTAGGCATGTAATAAATATTAATTCAGTGTATGAATCATAGTCATGCCAGAAGAACACCTCATACCCTTTAAGTCATCACTCCTCATTTACCCCTTCCCCAGCTTCTGGCAACCACTGATATACTTTCTGTCTCTATGGATTGGCCTATTCTGAATGTTTCATATAAAAGGAATCATACAATATGTAACCATTCATGTCTGACTTCTTTCACTTAGCACCATATTTTAGAAATGCATCCAAGTTGTAGGATGTATCAGTACTCCATTCCTTTTTATGACCGAATAATATTCCATTGTATGTTGCATATTTTGTTTATCCATTCATTTGTTGATAGACATTTGGATTGTTTCCACCTTTAGGCTATTATGAATAATGCTGCTATAAACATTTGTGTACAAGTCTCATTTCTCTTAGGTATATACATAGGAGTGGAATTACTGGAACTACCAACTGTTTTCCACAGTGGCTTTACCATTATACACTTCCACAGCAATTTACAAAGCTTCCTGTGCCTCTGCATTCCTCCCCAAACTTGTTATTTTCCATTTAAAAAAAAATTATAGCCATCATTGTTGGTTTGAGGATGTGAAGTGGTATCACATTGTGGCTTTGATTTGCATTTCCTCAATGACCAATGAAGTTAGCCATCTTTTTCATGTGCTTGTTGGCCATTTGTATATCTTCTTTAGAAAAATGTCTACTAAAGCCCATTCATTGCTCATTTTTTAATTGGGTTGTTTTTTCTTTTTGCTATTGAGCTGTAAGAGTTCTTTGTACATTCTGGATATTAAACTTTATCAGATATCTGATTTGCAAATGTTTCTTCCATTCTTTATTTTCTTGATAATGTCCTTTGATGCACAAGTTTTTAATTTTCATGAAATCCAAAAGCTGAATAGTCTATTCTTTCCCCACTGAATGGCCCTGGGACCCTTGTCGAAAATCAGTTGGCCATAGATACTTGGGTTTCTTTCTGGGCTCTCTATTCTTTCCATTGGTCAATATGTCTATCCTTATGCCTGTACCTATTTTGATTAATATAGTTTTGAAAACTTTGAAATCAGAACACGTAAGTTCTCCAGCTTTTTCTTTTTCAATATTGTCTTGACTATTTGGGGGCCCTTGCAATTCCATATGAACTTGAGCATCAGCTTGTTGATTTATGTAAGAAAGGCCATTGGAATTTTGATAGGGATTGGACTGAAGCTGCAGGTCACTTTGGACAGTAGTACCATCTTAACAATATTAAGTCTTCTAATCTATGAATTTGGACTGCCTTTCCATTTAATTATCTTTAATTTCTTTCAACACTGCTTTGTAGTTTTTAGTATACAAACCTTTCACTTCCTTGGTTAAATTTATTACTAGGTATTTTATTATTTTGGATGCTGTAGTAAGTGAATTTTTAAAAATTTCCTTTTGGATAATTCATTGCTGGTATATGGAAACACAACTGATTTTTGTATATTGATATTGTAACCTGCAACTCTGCTGAATTCATGTATTAATTTTTTGGTGGATTCTTCATGATTTTTTCTACATAGAATCATTTCCTTTGCAAATAGGGATAGTTTTACTTCTCTTCCAGTTTGGAGGCCTTTTATTTCTTTCTTGAATAATTGCTCTCTCTAGGACTTCCAGTACGATACTGAATAGCAGTGATGAAATTAGGTGTTCTTGTCTTGTTCCTGACATTAAATATGATGTTACCTGTGGATTTTTCATAAATGCTTTTTATCATGTCAAGGAAGTTTCCTTCTATTCCTATTTTGCTGAGTGTTTTAACATGAAAGGAGGTTGAATTTTGTCAAATGATTTTTCTACATCTATTGAGATAATCATGTAGGTATTTTTCTTTTGTTACATTAATATGATGCACTACATGGATTGATTCTATTATGTCAAAACACCTTTTTATTCCTCAAAAGTGGGATAAATCTCACTTGTTCATGGAGTGTAATCATTTTAATGTGCTTTTGAATTTGGTTTGCTAGTATATTTGCATTGTAAGGGGTATTGGTCTGTAGTTTTCTTGTGATATCTTTTTCTAGCTTTGGTAGCAGGGAAATGCTTGTCTCATAGAATGTATTAGGAAGTATTTCCTCCTCTCTATTTTTTGAAAAAGTTTGAGTAGAATCAGTGTTAATTCTTTAAATGTTTGGTAGAATTCATCTGTGAAGCCATCTGGTCTTGAACTTGTTTTTATTGGAATGGTTTTAATTACTGATTCAATCTCTTTACTTGTAGGTCTGTTGAGATTTTCTATTCTAGAGTAAGTTTTGGTAATGTGTGTATTTTGAGGAATGTGTCCATTTCATCTAAATTATTTAATTTGTTGGCATACAACTGTACATAATATTCTCTTATAATTCTTTTAACTTCTGTAAGGCCAGTAGTAATGTCCCCACTTTCATTTCTCATTCTAATAACATCTTCTTTTTTCTTAGTCAATGTTGCTAAAGTTTTGAAAATTTTAAAACATTTTTGAAGAACAAACTTTTGGTTTAGCTAATTTTATTTTTTCCCCTATTCTCTATTTCATTCATCTCAGCTGTAATCTTATTTCTTTCCTTCTGCTGTTTTCTCCATTTTCTAATTCCTTAAAGTGTAAAGTTAAACTATTGATTTGAGATGTCTTCTTTTTTAACATAGTCATCTACAGCTATGAATTTCCCTCTGAGCACTGCTTTTGTTGCATCCCATAACCTTGGTATGTTGTGTTTTCATTTTCGTGTTTCTCAAGTTATTGATATGGGTTGAATTGTGTCCTCTAAAAAAGATGAATTGAAGTCCTAATCCCCAGTACCTCAGCATATGACCTATTTGGAAATAGGGTATTTACAGAGTAATCAAATTAAAATGAGGTCATTAGGGTGACCCTAGTCCAATATGATGTATCCTTATAAAAAGAGGAAATTTAGACACAGGTAGACATGCACAGAGGGAAGACTATGTGAAGAGACGTGGAAAATGCCACTTAATTACAGCTGTCTGTAGTATGTTTTGAATTCAGGAAGTGTGAGGCCTCCACTTTGTTCTTCTTTCTCAAGATTGCTTCAGCTATTCAGAGGGTTTTGTGGCTCCATATGAATTTTAGGATTTTTTTCTACTTTTGTACAAAATGCCATTGGGATTTTGATAGGGATTGCACTGAATCTGTAGATCACTTTGGGTAGTATGGACATTTTAAAAATATTGTCTTCCAATTTACAAGCATGAATGTCTTTCCATTTATTTGTACCTTCTTTGATTTCTTTTAGAAATATTTTATAGTTCTCAGTGTACAAGTCTTTCACTTCCTTAGTTAAGTTTATTGCTAATTATTTTATCCTTTTTCATGCTATAGTGAGTGCAAGCATTTTCTTAATTTCCTTTTCAGGTTGGTCATTGTTAGTGTATAGAAACATAACTGATTTCTGTGCATTGATTTTTATATCCTAAAACCTTGCTGAAATTGTTTATTAGCTGTAGTAGCTTCATTGTGGAACCTTTAGGATTTTCAAAGTATAAAATAATATCATCTGCAAAGAGAGCTAATTTTACTTCTTTATTTCCAATTTGGATGTCTTTTATTAGTTTTTCTTGCCTGATTGATCTGACTAGGAATCCCTGTTTTATGTTGAATAGTAATGGTGAGAGTTGGCATCCTTGCCTTGTTCCTGATCTTAGGGGAAAAGCTTTCAGACTTTCACCACTGAGCATGTTTGCTATAGGCTTTTTATTATGTTGAGATAGTTTCCTTCTATTCTTAGTTTTGTTGAGTATTTTTTTTTTAATTTTTAAAAAGTACTAATTAATTAAATAATTAATTTTGGCTGCGCTGGGTCTTAGTTGTGGCATGTGGGATCTTTGTTACAGCATGTGGGATCTTTAGTTGCGGCATGCGGACTTCTTAGCGGCAGCACGTGGGCTTCTTTGTTGGGGCATGCAGGCTTCTTAGTTGCAACATGCGGAATTCTTAGTTGCGGCATGTGGACTCTTAGTTGTGGCGTGCATGTGGGATCTAGTTCCCTGACCAGGGATCAAACCTGGGCCCCCTGCATTGGGAGCATGGAGTCTTACCCCCTGGAACACGGGGAAAGTCCGTTTCATGTAATCATGAAAGAGTGTTGAGTTTTGTCAAATTCTTTCTGTTTCAATTGAGATGGTTATGTGGTTTTTGTCCTTTGTTTTGTTAATGTAGTATATTATATTGATTGATTTCTGTATGTTGAAAAATCCTTGCATTCCAGGTAAAAATCCCACTTGGTGATGGTAGATAATCATTTTAATGTGCTGTTGGATTCAATTTGGGAGTATTCTGTTGAGGATTTTTTCATCATTGTTCATCAGGGATGTTGGTCTGTAGTTTTCTCTTTTTGTGTCTTTGTCTGGTTTTGGTATCAAAGTATGCTGGCCTCGTAGGATGAGTTTGAAAGTGTGCTTTCCTCTTCAATTCTTTGGAAGTCTGAGCAGGATTGGTGTTAATTCTTAAATGTTTAGTAGAATTCTCCAGTGAAGCCATCTGGTCCAGAACTTTTCTTTGTTGGGAGGTTTTTGATTACTGCTTCAATCTTCTTACTAGTTATAGGTCTGTTCAGATTTTTTATTTCTTATTAATTCAATCTTGGTAGGTTGTGTGTTTCTAGGAATTTATCAACTTCTTCTAGGTTATACATTTTGTTGGCATATAATTGTTTATAGTTGTTGCTTGTGGTCCTTTTTAATTCTGTGACATCAATGATAATGTCTCCTATTTCATTTCTAATTTAATTATGAGTCTTTTTTTTTTTCTTAGTCTATGTAAGGGCTGATCAATTTTGTTGATCTTTAAAAAAATCAACTTTGGCTTCGCTGATTTTTTAAATTGTTTTTCTATTCTATTTCATTTATCTCTGCTCTAATCTTTATTATTTCTGCCCTTCTTTTAATTTTGGGCTGCCTTTGGTCTCCTTTTCCTAGCTCCTTGAGGTCTAAAGTTAGGTTGTTGACTTGAGATCTTTTTTTTTTAATGTAAGCATTTACTACTATAAACTTCCCAATTAGTATTCCTTTTGCTTCATCCCCTAGTTTTGGTATATTGTAGTTTTATTTTGTCTCCAGATAGTTGCTAAATTCTCTTGTGATTTCTTCTTTGACCTACTGGTTATTTAATAGTGAGTTATTTAATTCCCATATATTTGTGGATTTTCCTGTTTTCCTTGTTGTTGATTTCTAGTTTCATTTCACTGTGATTGGAGAAGGTACTTTATATTATTTCAAACTTCTTAAATTTGTTAAGACTTGTTTTCTGGCCTAATGTATGTTGGAAATGTTCCATGTGTGCTTAAGAATGTGTATTCTGCTACTGTTGGGTGTAGTGTTGTTTATGTCTGTTAGGTTGAACTGGTCTATAGTGTGGTTCAAGTTTTCTGTTTTGCTGTTCTACCTCTAATTGAAAGTTGGGTATTAAAGTCTCCTATTATTATATTGTAATCTATTTCTCCCTTCAGTTCTGTCAATGTTTGCTTCATATATTTAGGAGTTCTAATATTAGGTGCACGTATATTTATAAATTGTTACATCTTGCTGGTGAATTGACACTTTCATCATTATATAATGTCCATCTTTGTCTCTTGTGACAGTTTCTATCTTAAAGTCTATTTTATCTGGGACTTCCCTGGTGGCACAGTGGTTAAGAATTTGCCTGCCAATGCAGGGGACATGGGTTTGAGCCCTGGTCCCAGAAGATCCCACATGCTGTGGAGCAACTAAGCCCATGTGCAACAACTACTGAGCCTGTGCTCTAGAGCCCGCGAGCCACAACTACTGAAGCCTGTGTGCCTAGAGCCTGTGCTCCACAACAAGAGAAGCCACCACAATGAGAAGCCTGCACACCGAAATGAAGAGTAGCCCCCACTTGCCGCAACTAGAGAAAGCCCACATGCAGCAATGAAGACCCAACACAGCCAAAAATTTTAAAAATAAAAATAAATTAAAAGTCTATTTTATCTGATTCAAGTATGGCCATTCCTGCTCTCTGCAAGTTCTGATTGTATGGAATATCTTTTTTCTTCCTTTCACTTTTAACCTGTGTTTCCTTAGATCTAAAGGGAGTCTCTTGTAGGCAACACATAGTTGATCTTGTTTCCTCATCCATTTAGCCAATGTACGTATTTGAATTGGGGTGTTTAATACATTTACATTTAAAGTAATTACTAATAGGGAAGGACTTCCTATTGTCGTTTTTTTTTTTAAAGATTTAATTTTATTTTTATTTTTTTGTCTGTGTTGAGTCTTTGTTGCTTTGCGCGGGCTTTCTCTAGTTGTGGTGAGTGGGGGCTACTCTTCCTTGTGGTGCACAGGCTTCTCATTGCAGTGGCTTCTCTTGTTGCGGAGCATGGGCTCTAGGCATGTGGGCTTCAGTAGTTGCGGCACACAGGCTCAGTAGTTGTGGCTCACGGGCTCTAGAGCGCAGGCTCCGTAGTTGTGACTCATTGGCTTAGTTGCTCCACAGCATGGGGGATCTTCCTGGACCCATGTCCCTTGCATTGGCAGGTGGATTCTTATCCACTGCACCACCAGGGAAGTCCCACCATTTTCTTAATTGCTTTTTGTATGCCTTGTAGTTTTTTTCCTATCCCTTCATTTATTCTTATCATTTTTAAATCTCATTGATTTTTTTTTATAGTGACATGTTTTGATTCCCTTCTCCTACCCCATTATGCATATTCTATGTATTTTCCTTGTGGTTACCATTGCAATTACCTAAAACATCTTAAAGTTGTAACAATCTACTTTAACCTGATAAAAAATTAATTTCAATTGCATATAAAAACTCTATTCCTTTACATCTCTGTCCCACCCTGTATGTTGACACACACAAAAGAAGATGACTTCTTTTTATGTTGCATATCCATTAACACAGATCTGTAATTACTTCTCATGCTTTCATGTTTTAAATTCTATACCACATTTAAAAGTGATTGATGTGGAGAAAAGGGAACACTCTTGCACTGTTGGTGGGAATGTAAATTGATACAGCCACTATGGAGAACAGTATGGAGGTTCCTTAAAAAACTACAAATAGAACTACCATACAACCCAGCAATCCCACTACTGGGCATATACCCTGAGAAAACCATAATTCAAAAAGAGTCATGTACCAAAATGTTCATTGCAGCTCTATTTACAATAGCCAGGACATGGAAGCAACCTAAGTGTCCATCATCGGATGAATGGATAAAGAAGATGCGGCACATATATACAATGGAATATTACTCAGCCATAAAAAGAAATGAAATGGAGTTATTTGTAGTGAGGTGGATGGAGTTAGAGTCTGTCATACAGAGTGAAGTAAGTCAGAAAGAGAAAAACAAATACCGTATGCTAACACATATATATGGAATCTATGGGAAAAAAAAAGGTCATGAAGAACCTAGTAGCAAGATGGGAATAAAGACACAGACCTACTAGAGAATGGACTTGAGGATATGGGGAGGGGGAGGGGTAAGATGTGACAGGGTGAGAGAGTGGCATGGACATATATACACTACCAAATGTAAAACAGATAGCTAGTGGGAAGCAGCCACATAGCACAGAGAGATCAGCTCTGTGCTCTGTGACCACCTAGAGGGGTGGGATAGGGAGGGTGGGAGGGAGGGAGACTCAAGAGGGAAGAGATATGGGAACATATGTATATGTATAACTGATTCACTTTGTTATAAAGCAGAAACTAACACACCATTGTAAAGCAATTATACTCCAATAAAGATGTTTAAAAAAAAAAAAGTGATTGATGCCTCTACATTACAATACTGTAGGATTCTATATTTGTCTATAAATTTACCTTTACCAGGGAGTTTTATATTTTCATACGGTTTTGTGTTGCTGTTTATCATTCTTTCACTTCAACTTGAATGGTTTCCTTCAGCATTTCTTGTAGGGCAGGACTAGTGGTGATGAACTCCTTCAGATTTTATTTATCTGGCAAAGTCTTTTTCTCCTCTGTTATTCAAAGACATTTTTGCAGAATATAGTATTCTTGATTGGCAGTTTTTTCTTTTTCCTTCAGTACTTTGAATTCGTCATTCCACTCCCTTCTAGCCTGAAAAGTTTCAGCTTAGAAATCTGCTTATATTCTAATAGAAGCTCCTTTGTACAGGACAAGTTGTTTTTCTCTTGCCATTTTCAAGATTCACTCTTTGTCTCTGATTTTTGATAGTTTGATTATAATGTATGTCAGTGCAGGTCTTTACATTTATCTAGTTGGAGTTTTTGAGCCTCCTGAACTTGTATGTCCATTTCTCTCAGATTTGGTGAGTCTGCAGTCATTATTTCTTCAAATAGGCTCTCTGTCCTCTCTTTTTCTTCTCCTTCTGGGACTCCCATTATGCTTATGTTATTCTACATGTTGGTGTCCCACAAGTCCCTTAGCCTCTCTTCATTTCTCTTCATTCTTTTTTCTTCTTGTTCCTCTGCCTAAGTGATTTTGAAAGCCCTGTGTTCGATTTCACTGATTCTTCTCTCTCTGGTGAAGAATTCAGTTTCAGAATTTGTTTGTGTCTTCTCCATAGTTTCTACCTCTTTGTTAATGTTCTCATTTGTTAATGTATTGTTTTCCTGACTTCATCAATTATTGATCTGTGCTCTCTTTTAATTCACTGAGCATCCATATGGTGGTTATTTTGAATTCTTTGGTAACTCATATATCTCCATTTCTTTAGGGTAGGTATCAAATTTAATTTTTCTTTCAATGGGTCACGTTTCCCTGTTTCTTTGTATGGCTTGTCATCCTCTGTTGGGACTTCAGCATTTGAAAAATCAGCCACCTCTCCCAGTTTTTGTGGTCTGGTTTCATACAGGGAGGACTTTCTACAATCAATCCAGCTAGAGATCCTGGAGACCTCTTAAAGCCTTATCTGGAGATGTGACCACTTTGGGCTTGTGCGTGTAATCTAATAATTGAAGAGGTTTGCCAGTTTCTACTCAGGATCTCCCTCTGGCACCTGTCTGCAATACTGTGGCCTCTGTGGTGCAGTAGTAAGCTGTAGTACTGGACTTCCACCTAGCTTCTGTCTGTAGTATGGTGGACTCTGGGGCATATTGATTGCTTTTGTTCTCAGCAGCCCCAAACTGGCCACCCATTCTTGTCAATACTTAGATTCAGGCAAGATAGAAACCAGTCACTCAGGCACTTTCTTGAAAATTCAGATCACTGGACATGTGTTCTACTCCTTTCTCTCCTCAGGGAGAAGATGGGAGTTGAGGGCTTCCTCCCAATCATGTTATATTGGGGGTGGATCACTTGCAAGTGAGTGCCACAAAATTTCCCACTAGGCATTGGTGCAGTTGGTTTCACATTAACCTTGGGTGCAGGACCCACTTAACTGGTCTCTGGATTTCTCACAAAGACAATTGGCCCATGTATTATTGTTAAGTTTGTGTCTCCATGGGAGAAGGAGGGTATGGGGTTGCATATTCTGCCATTTTCTTAATGTCACTCCTGATTTTAATCCTTTTAAATGAATTTGTATTTATGATATAGATTATGGTTTGTCTTGGAATATTTTATGCAGACCTGAAAAGAAAGTGTATCCTGCTGTTTTTTTTTTTTTAATTATTTTATTTATTTATCTATTTTTGGCTGTGTTGGGTCTTCGTTTCTGTGCGAGGGCTTTCTCCAGTTGCGGCGAGCAGGGGCCACTCTTCATCGCGGTGCGCGGGCCTCTAACTATCGCGGCCTCTCTTGTTGCGGACGGAGCACAGGCTCCAGACGCGCAGGCTCAGTAGTTGTGACTCACGGGCTCAGCTGCTCCGCGGCATGTGGGATCCTCCCAGACCAGGGCTCGAACCCGTGTCCCCTGCATTGGCAGGCAGACTCTCAACCACCGCGCCACCAGGGAAGCCCCGTATCCTGCTGTTAATCGGTGTTCTATAAACGTCAATTAGGTAAGTTGGTTAATAGAGTTGTGGTTGATAGTGTTGTTCAAGTCTTATATACACTTACTGATTTTCTGTCCGCTTGTTCTATCAATTTTTGAGAGATGAGTGTGAAATCTCTGACTATAATTTTATATTAATTGTGAATTTCTCTCTGCGGTGCTAGCACATTTTGCTTTATTTATTTTGAAGTTCTGTTATTAGGTACATAAGAAAGGGAATGGTGGAAGATAAATAGATGCTGATATCAGGAGAGGATTAAGCTCAGAATTGCAAATTAAAACAAGATACCCTTTACAATAAAAATCTATCTATCTATCTAACTAATCTTATAGTTTCTGTTTCTCTAGAGAACCCTGACTAATACACATGACATTCTCAGCTACTTGTGTGCATAGTTTTTATTCATTATTTCATTTCCACAACTGATTGGTGTGGCTGGCACATTGTGGGAGGCTGATGATATTTGTGAACTTGACAGTATTCATGATCTGACATTCTTTTGCTCTCTGTAATGAAAAAGAGGTTCATGTTCTTTACCCTCTCATACTTATCCAACTTATAGGAGGGATAAGGACATAGACAACATCTTTGATAATTAGCTTGAGAAGAGAAGAAAAGCTCTAACTGGTGCCTTTCATTCCTTGTAGACTGGCAACTGTTAGCAGGATAGAGAATGAAAAATGTACATATGAGTGATGGTGGTGGTGGAAGGCGGTTGAGAAAAAATTAGCTCTTGTGGTATGAAAAGTTCAGGAAAAGGACATTAAGGAGTAACCTCAGGTAAGTTGGAGTAAGGACTAAGGAGAAAAGGCATAATGTTTGAACTCACTGAATAAAAACAACGGAAGAAAAAACATGTTACTAAAAGGAAAGAAAATATGGATTTTCTCCTTACCCTGGAGACTTCTGGCATCCAGATAATGAGTTTTAAAAAACCAGGGTTAATGTACCTTTACCCCCCCCAAAAATAGTATATGCATGTACTCTAAATTTAACCTATAAATTCATTATTTGACTTTTCTCAGTGTTGTGCTCACTATCCCCCCCTTATTTGTTATTCCTTAGCTAGAAAAAGCAACTTTCCCTCCTTTCTCTTACATAAATTTGAGTTGGCCTTAAACACTTTCACAAATCATTTTTCCTGATTAGGGTACCCTTGCCATCTACTCTGACAAACTATATCACTCCTCTTTTGCCTCATATATTTTTATGGTACTTTTTGTCCATAAATATCTGATTCAGACCTTGACTGAAGTAAAGAAAAATGCATTTCAAAGCTGAATCTATAAACAAAAAACCTCTTCAGAGCACTGTGCATTCATTACAATAACCAAGAGTTTGTGAATATTATAACCTATTTTCTTCCAACTAATTTACATCCAGTGTTTTCATGTTTTCTTTTTTTTTCACTCCTCTTTTTTACTAAAGTGTAGGTTCCTTTCATTAACTTTAACCACTAACTTGGGAAACTGTCAACACTTCATATTATGCCTGTTCTTTGGGAATGTGTAAGAAATCATCATTATTGCTTATTATGCAAACCCAGAGAGTCCCTGGCACACAGTATGTGCTCAATAACTATGTGGTGTCTTAAGGAGTTAACGTGACATTCGTAAAAGAAATACTGATCTGTAGTGCAAGAAAACCACATGTGAATTACTGTCAGCTGTAGTCCTTTCTTGTTTCAACAGGGAGGTACACGAATTGAGGACTTAATTTTTTAATTCTGGAAGGCTCAACATTTTGTCTTAAAGAATCCATATACTGAACGTTAAGTATCCATATCTCTTAAGTACTTAAATCAAAAGTTAACCATCTCCAAGTTTTAGTCTGAAGCATTCTTTGTCTAGGAGCTAGGTATTGCTTTTTGCTTATCCAACTGGAGCCCAACTGCGGCCTTTTTCATTCAACCATCCCTTCCCAGCACGGCCCTCTTCTCTCCCTGGGGTCCCATCCCCACTGTCCCTCTCACCCCAAAACACACACAAACAAAACCGGAAACCACAATTCCGCCTGCTCCTGTGGAGACTCGACAACGCTCAAGTTGAGGCCACAAGACACGTTTTTAAGCACGCAGTTTCCCTCCTCTAACCACATTAGGTTTTGTCCGGGGAATATTTTACTCTCACAGAATGCGTCCGTCGTCTCAGACCTGACAACCGTAGCGCCCTGCGGAGCAGCCGAGGGGAGACTACTAACACCGCCGTCTTACTTCCCGAAACTCCAGCGAAGACTTCCCAAGCTCGCTCCGTTGCCCGGAGGCCCCGCCCCCGCCCCCGCCCCCGCCCCCGCCCCACGTCCCTAGTGGTGCGGCACGCGCATGCCCGGTGTGCGCCGCCTGCCCCCGCCCGGCGCCCGCTCAGCCTCTCCTCCCCTTGGGCCCCCCTCGCGCGGCTGGCGGCTGGCTCGCTCCCCGGTCGCGGCCCGTGGGGACGTTCGCAGGCGAGCGCACCTCCCCGCGCGGAAGAGCCCCGGTCTGGGAGGCCCCGAGTGAGCGTCGATTGGTTGACGTGGTGCCTGCGCGTCGGGCCTGAGAAAGTCTGGGCGAGCGCGCAGAGTTGGCTCCTGGGGCGGTGCGGGGCGCATCTCAGGTAAACGGGTAGGGTGGGAGGTTTGGGCGACCGGAGAAAAGGAGGAGTGGGTTGAGGCCAGACGTGGAATTTCCGGCCGTAGCCTCCTTGGAGAAGGGGCCGCGCAGAAACTGCACCCGGTGAAGGTTGGCCCCGTGCGGCCGGGAGTGATGGGGCTCCCTCGATGGTCAGCGTCGTGGGGTCCTCCGGTCTTCTTTCTGGGCATGATTTCGGCATCTTCCCCTGTTTCCTATTACAAGAGTTCTGCAGCTGAGCATATATTCAAGAGTGTAGGTTTTTGTTTGTTTGCTTTTCCCTTAAGAGGCAGTGAATTGGAGGGTTCAGGTCCTGGCTCAACCTATGATTGACTCTGTGCCCTTGAGAGTCACTCATTCGTTTTGTATTTCAGGTCTCACACTTGAAAGTTTCGGCAAAGAATGTGTGCTTCTTTAGGCACGCTGAGCCATGCTGTACAAAGGTACTGTTAGAATTTTGGGGGGTTCACAATGTCTCTGGGCCCACATTTCGCTGACTGGAAGGTGACACCACCCGACAGTTATTTGTGAAGTACTTTAAGCTGCATGGATGAAAGGAACTGGATACACACAAGATAACAGCATTATTAGACAGGATGTTGTAGAAAGAAAAAACTTTCCACAAGAACAGGCTTTTTGAAAAGCTCCTTTGAACATTTTATGCAGATTAAATCACAGTGGTAGTAGACAAAGGTGAGCCAAAACAAAGGGCCAAACAAAACAACATTTTAAGGAGGTTTTTTTTTTTTTTCTTCCTTCCCCAGATAACTTTCACAATAACAAGTTACTGGCTTTTCAAAGTTTCTCCTTGGGATCTAGTGTGGAACTAACCTAAAATGACGGTTACATAAACGTGGGTATCCGTGCAATAGTATACCAAGAGAATTAATTAAAACAAAGCTGCTTTCTATATAAGGTAACAGGAATTAAGATATCTCACTGGGGAGAGGTAATGATGGCAAATCTGAAAAGTGAACGAGAGATGTACACAATTTTCCTTCAAAGGCATAGAGTTTGTAGATATGATATGTTTCTAGTGTGTTAATTATTAAAGCGTAATAGACACACAGAAAAGTGCATGAATCATAAGTGTACACAGCTCATTGAATTTTCACAAAGTGTGCATATCCAAGAAAAAACATTACTTGCATCCTAAAAGCCCCACTTTGTGTCCCCTTTCCAAAGATAACCGTTATCTCAATTTCTGACATCAATGAATTTACTTATTATTGACTTTATATAACTAGAATCATACAGTTTATAGTCCTTTGTGTCTCACTTTTGCTCAATATTATATTCATGAGATTTATACAAGTTATGTAGCAGTATTCCATCCATTTTTGGGGTATTACCAGTAGGGCTGCTCTGAACATTTTTTGTAAGTACTTTGGTGGACATATGTATACATTTCTGTTGGATGTATACCTACTGGTGAAATGGCTATATTATAGGATATGCAAATATGTATTTCTGGTATACACTACCAAAAAGTTGTTCAAATTAGTTGTCAGTTAACACTCCTGTTATCAGTGTTTGAGAATTTTGGCTCCTGCACATGTTTGCAACATTTAGCATTGTCCTTTTCATTTTACCCATTCTGGTGGGTAGTGATATCACATTGGGGTTTTTCCCTAATTCCCGTAAGGACTAATGATATTTAACACCTCTTCATATGTCTACGTATTGGCCATTTGGATATCTCCATTGGCAGGGGTTATCAAATTTTCTGTAAAGGGCTGGATACTTAATATAGGCAGTCTTGCTTTGAAGAGTTTCAGTTAAAGCAGTCCTAGCTAGGACTGCCTGTATTTTGGGCTTTGCAGGCCATATACAGTCTCTGTTGTATTTTCTTTCTTCCTTCTTTCCTTTTTTTTTTTTTTTTTTGCCTGCCTGTTTGCTTGCTTCCCTGCTTACCTTCCCTCCTTTCCTCCCTCCCTCCCTTTCTGTTTTCTTTAACTTCCTTCCTTCCTTCCTTCATTTCATCCTTTGCTAACCACTATTATGTTGAAAAATGACTGTTCATGAATGACCATTTGATCTTCTGCTCATTGTTGGTGACATCATTAGATGGGGCTATATTGGAAAAGTATAAATACATAATAGTACTAAGTAATGTGTGCTGTAGTGTTTTGGTGTTAAATTTCAAATCTCTAAACATACTTCCTTTGCTTTTTACCAGTTTTACCTTGAGACTAATTAGAGACCTCTTTGAGACTTCTCTAAATTGTTCTTATTGCTCCTGCTATCTCCCATCCCTTTAAAGCTGACAAACAAAAAAGAGGTTAAGAAGCAAGAAAAGAAAGGAAATACAACCCTTTGTTGATTTGCATAAAAGGCTAAGAAAGAGATGAATATGCAGGCAGTTGTCGACACTGAGTAAAAGTATAAAAAAGCATACCTACTTTTTGCAATACTTTGAGATGGATATTGTCTTTTGAGCAGTTCCATCATGGGATGGCTTGGTTGAAATTTATATCTACCCAATTGAGTATGCTCATAATATAGGAGTAACAGTTAATGGCTTGGGCCATGAAACTGAACTGCGGTACCCCTGCCCAAGTTGGAGGTGCTCTCTTCCTTAAATGCCCCATTGGGCTGTCCAGTTCATCTTCTCTTACTTTTGGTCCCTGCCTTTCACTCAGCACCAAAAGTATCAAAAAAACTTTTGAAAATATGTTAACATTTTTAGCTAACACTTTCTTTTTTTTTAGATGGCTTATAGAAGTGAATTTAGGTATATACTTAGATATATGCTAATACTAATGAGAGGCTTGGGGCAGTCTCCATCAATGTGATGTTTTCTTTGATATGGATGATCTTGCTTGATTGTTACGCAGACACAGATTTAAGATAACCACTGGGCCCCAGTTTCCACCACCAACCCACTAGTGTCCTTTCTTATATAGAAATTTTGGATCCAGTTATGCATTGATTTATGTGTGTGTTTATATACACACACATATTTTGACTAATACAAATACCTTTCTGCTTTATGATTGCCACACACAACAGTTGTACTTATATGCAATGTTTTCACTGCACTTCTTGCACCAGAGTTGGAGTCATTACAAATTATTATGGCTGGTAAAGGGTTTATACTGGTGGAGGGGATTCTCTGACAAGTGAAAACCGCCTCCCACCCCTACCTGATATAGGAGCAAATAGGGTATTTATGTAGTAGAAATGTGTAATGATACTAGATCCCAACTGATGCTTCTGTGTTCATAAGGATATATCTGTCAGTTCAGTTGTTGTCATTAGCTTCCTCGAGTACCTGCTCCCATGGACGTTGCCTTCATTGCGTGCATTGCCATTGTTGACTTCTGGGACTGTCCACTTTCCAGGATTCCAGTGGGGACAAACCTTGCCCTTTTTGGTTGCAGTTTCTATTTTTAGATACTTCATTTAGGTTATACTTAATCTTGTTTACTTTGTTTAAGGTGACTATATTTCTCTGCTATGATCTATTATCTGTTGCTTTCATACTTGCCTTCCAGCAAATACCCTTATTACTAATATGTCCAGATACCTGGGACTGGGGATGGGCAAAGTATAGTTCAGTTTCATCTCACATGCCACCTACAGAGATAGCTTTAGGGTTTGATGAGAGAAAAAGAGATCTTGCACAACATTATCCAATTCTGGCTGCTCTTGTTAGTACTATTATTCTCTCTTCCTTTGAATTTATTGGATTTTGAGACTGTTATAAAGAAAGGATAGTGTTGTTTTAGGGTATTAATTGCGAAAGGAATACATTACAGTGCAAAGCGCACTGAGCATAAGAGCAGAATGAGTGCGGTTTACTACCTGTCTGTGTTAACCCTTCCTGCAACTCAGCTCTGTTTTGTAAAATGAGGCATTTTGACCAAGTAACTCTAATCCTTGGTAATCCTTTCCAAAAGACACAGTAGAGAAATACAGGATTTAGAATTTAAGTAACCCTTGAGGTCATTTAGGCTGCCCTCTCAGTTTTTTTCAGTGAAAATATTAAGATCTTGAGAGATTGTGTATAGTCCCATAGTTACTAGGATCCAGTTCTCCTAACTTTTTATTCCAGTTGCTTTTTCCATTATGCTGCTTATGATAGGCGGCCTTCTAAGATAACCCTGTATCTGTGTAGTCACAGTCTTGTGTAATCCCTTTCCCTTGACTGTAGACTAGACCTTGTAATAGAATATGGCGAAAGTGGTGGGATGTCACTTACGAGATTAGATTATAAAATACTATAATTTCCTTTTTTCTGGCGCACTCTTGCTTGCTCACTTTGATGAAGCCAACTGCCATATCATGAGTTGACCTATAGATAGCCTCACCCATCAAGGAATTGAGGGGAGCCTTTGGCCAGTAGCCTGTGCAGACTAACAACGCCCTAGGAACTGAATCCTGCCAACAACCACTGACGGAAGTTGGGAGATAGTGTCTGAGTTAAGCTTTGAGATGACTGTCGCCCTGGCTGACACTGTGGCCGCAACCTTGTGAGAGACTCTGAACTGAGAACCTAACTGAGCAACACCCAATTCCTCAGAAAGTGTGAGAAAACAAATGTGCATTGTTTTAAGCTGCTAAGTTTTGGGGTGGTTTATTAGGTAGCAATAGCTAACCAATAAAGTGCTCTTACTAATTTCAGAAAACTTTTAGTAAAAGGAAAAATTCTCCTTGAAGTTTTTTATAAACATAGCTTCATTGTATTTTTAACATCTTAAGCATATTTGAGGATATTATTTTTACCTTTGTGCAAAGAAAAATATTAACCATTTAACTATTCTATGTTTGTTTTAACTTAATTGCTAGGTATTTGTTTTTCTCAAAAATGGCAACATAAAGAGATGATTACTTTGAAGGTTGGTTTCGTTTGGCGTTTCATTAAATTGGGTAATCATGGGACAAACTTACCATAGAACTGCTTTTGGCAATTGGTACAAGCACCTCTGATTCAGATATTGTCTGTATTGAAGGTCTTTTTAATTTAGATTTTATACTGCTTGGGATGTAGATAGCCAGGTAGCCTGCTCTTATTTATCTGCAGTTTTGCATTAGGGTGATTTGAGTATGTATAAATATTATTTTGAGAATTGCCTTTAGTGTCCCTTGATTTATAAGTTTTGAAAGCTACTAGAGTACAACAGGGATGATTTTACTGGAACCCTTAATCCTGAATCTTGTTTTATTTTTCTGTTGGAGCTTACCAGCTTCTCATCTTCATAGTTTTATCTTGAGGTTTTTGCTACTGTGGAACAAGTTTTGAAAAACTGAAAAAATAAATAAATGAGTATATAAATAAATAATATAGATCAGTTAACTTTTAAATATCTTTATTGTGAAATTCAATACATGTAAAAAAGAAGTATATAAATATATGTGGACAGTTCAATGAATAAATAAAAATTTAATACCCATGTAACTACCATCAGGTATTTTCAATTGAATAATCATTGAAATGAGTTTTGTATCTGGCTTTTTAAAAAATGTTGTATGAGTATGACTCTGTGTGTGTGTGTATGTGTGATGTAACTTCTGCAATTGATGGGTACAGTGCTTTATATGTGACTAGTAGGTGAAGTTTGTTAATGCTGTTGTTAAAATCTTCTCTTTCCTTACTGGTTGTGTGTGTGTGTGTGTGTGTGTGTGTGTGTGTGTCTGTGTACGTGTGCACACCTGTGCTTGATTGTCAGTTACTGACAATTTACTATGTGTTAAATCTCGCTGTGTAATTTTGGATTCTATTTCTCCCTAGGAGTTTTCTGTCAATTTTTGATTTATTTATTTTGAAGTCATGTTATTGGAAGCGTAGTCAACTTTCTAATTAGTCTATCTTCCTATGAATTGAACCTTTGTTCCATGAAGAAGTGTTCCTTTTTATCTCTAGTAATGCTGTTTGTTTTAATGTCTAATCTGATTTTTTAAAAACTATTTTGAAATAATTTTAGACTTCCTGAAAAGTTGCAAAAATAGTACAGAGAGTTCCTGTAAACCTTTCACCCTGCTTCTAATGTTAACACAATGTATAATCATAGTACAATTATCAAAACCAAGAAATTAATATTGGTACAATACTAGTCACTATATATTTTATCACTAGTTTTCCCGTTGCAGTAGTGTTCTTTTTCTGTTCTAGGACTCAATCCAGATCCCACATTGTATTTAGTTGTCATGTTTCCTGAGTCTTCTCCAATCTGTGACCTCTTTCTGATTTTGGTATAGCTGTATCAGCCTTCTTTTGATTAATGTGTACATAGAATTGGATTTTTAAAAATCCAGTGGGACATCCTTATCTTAAAATTGGAGCATTTGGTAGTTGGATCATTTCATCCATTCATATTTTATATTATTCCATTTTTTACCCTCTGTTATTTCAGAAATTATACATGCTTTGTAATTCTTTTAGTGGCTATTGTAGAAACTGTAGAATCCTGGAATGAATGCTTTCAGACCTTTCTTTATGCATTTCCTTATGTGTATATATGTATCCAAACACACGGTTTTGGTTTGCTTGCTTTTTTATTTTCTTAATGTAACAGTGGTCATACTGTATTATTTTACAACTATCTCTTTTCTTTTATTAAGAAAATAATAAATGCATAACCATTATACACTCTTTCAAGCAACATAAATAAATAAAAAGTTGACAGCAAAACATTGCCCCAAATTCTATCACCCCAACAAAAATAACCTTCATTAAAAACCAGGTGTACAGCATTCTATATTTCTTTTCCTAAGAGTACTCAATTTAAAAAAATAAAAAAGCCTAGCCATAGGCACATGTTTGTGAAATTTCACAGCACCAAGAATAAAAAAAAAAAAGAAAGAAATCGGAAGGTTTCCAGAGAGAAAACCTAAAAAGAAAAAAGAATTGAATATATCAGCGTCAGTCTTCTTGACCAGAAGTATGGCTAGTTAACAATCAGTGAAGTATGGGAGTTAGAACAAAGATGTTTTCACACCTGAAAAGCCTCAGAAGTTGTGCTCTAGCAAAATAAAGAAGTGAAAGAAAGACCTGGATTGTAGGAAATAGTAAATTCAACCCAGGAAAACAGTGAAATGGTGTCCCAGGAAGGACAGCTATATAGCAGGCCTAGAGAGCAGATGGTCCAGATTTGAGAGAAGCCTCCTCAGGAAGGAGGTTTCCAAGAAAGAAAGGATTAAGAGATCTTATATCCTCTGGGGCTGGAGTTTTCTCTGTGGAAGGTTTTTAAAACTATGAATTCAATTTCTTTAATAGATGTAGGGCTATTCTGGTTATCTATTCTTACTGAGTTAGCTTTGGTAGATTGTATCTTTCAAGGAATTTGTCAAATTTATAGGTGTGAAGTTATTTGTAATATTCCCTTTTTATCTTTTTAATGTCTATGGGATTGTTTTAATATCCTCCTCTTCTTCCTGATATTGGCAATATATGTCATCTTTATTTTTATCTTGATCAGTCTGGCCAAGAGGGTATCAATTTCATTGCTCTTTTCAAAGAACCAGCTTTTGGTTTCACTGATTTTTCTATGTTGATTTCACATTTTGAGTTTCATTGATATTTGCTCATTACCATTTCCATCCTTCTGTTTACTCTGAGTTTAATTTTCTCTTAATTTTGCATTTTTTTAAAGGCGGAAGCTTAAGTACTAATGAGAGGCTGTCCTCCCCCCCCCTTTTTAAAAATTTTTATGGGAGTACAGTTGATTTACAATGTTGTATTAGTTTTAGGCTTACAGCAAAGTAAATCAGTTATACATATACATATATTCACTCTTTTTTTTTAGATTCTTTTCCCATATAGTCCATTACAGAGTATTGAGTAGAGTTCCCTGTGCTATACAGCAGGTTCTTATTAGTTATCAATTTTATATATAGTAGTGTGTATATGTCAGTTCCAATCTCCCAGTTTATCCCTACCCCCACTTATCCCCCCATAACCATAAGTTTGTTTTCTACATCCATGACTCTGCTTCTGTTTTGTAAGTAAGTTCATTTGTACTTTTTTTTAAAAAAATATTCATTTATTTATTTATTTGGCTGCACCAGGTCTTAGTTGCAGCACGTGGGATCTTCGTCGCTGCATGCAGTTTCTTCAGTTGCGGCACGTGGGATCTTTAGTTGCATGGCATGCGAGATCTTTTTAGTTGTGGCATGGGAACTCTTAGTTGTGGCACGTGGGATCTAGTTCCCTGCCCAGGGATCAAACCTGGGCCCCCTGCCTTGGAAGCGTGGAGTCTTAGCCACTGGACCACCAGGGAAGTCCCTGTACCCTTTTTTTTTTGGATTCCACATGTAAGCGATATCATATGATACTTGTCTTTCTGTGTCTGACTTACTTCACTCAGTATGATAATCTCTAGGTCCATCCATGTTGCTGCAAATGGCATTATTTTGTTCTTTTTTTATGGCTGAGTAATATTCCATTGTATATACGCACTACATCTTCTTTATCCATTCCTCTGTTAATGGACATTTAGGTTGCTTCCATGTCCTGGATGTTGTAAATAGTGCTGCAGTGAACAGTGGGGTACATGCATCTTTTTGAATTACGGTTTTCTCCGCGTATACGCCTAGGAGTGGGATTGCTGGGTCATATGATGGTTCTATTTTTAGTTTTTTAAGGAACCTACATACTGTTCTCCATAGTGGCTGCACCAATTTACATTCCCACCAACATTTGCAAATGAAGCAACTGACAAGGGATTAATCTCCAAAATATACAAACAACTCATGCAGCTCAATATCAAAAAAAACAAATAACCCAATCAGAAAATGGGCAGAAGATCTAAATAGACATTTCTTCACAGAAGACATATATATGGGCAAAAAGCACATGAAAAGATGCTCAACATCACTAAGTATTAGAGAAATGCAAATGAAAACTACAGTGAGGTATCACGTCACACTGGTCAGAATGGCCATCATCAAAAAATCTATAAACAATAAATGCTGAAGAGGATGTGGAGAGAAGGGAACCCTCCTCTCTTTTTCAATACATGTGTTTAATACTATAAATTCCTTCTAAGCACTGATCTAGCCATATCCCACAAATTTTCGTTATGTTGTGTTTCCATTTTTATACAGTTTGAAATATTTAAAAATTTCCCTTTACTCTTCCTTTTGAACCATGTGTTATTTAGAAGTGTTTGGGGATTCTTGAGATACCTTTTTGTTAATGATTTCTAGTTTATTTTGTGGTAAGATAACATCATTTGTATGATTTCAATTCTTATCCGTGTGTTGAGGTCTTTTTTTATGGACCAGAATAGGGTCTTTTTTGGTAAATGTGCCATGTGTACTTGAAAAGATTGTGTATTCTCCTATGCTGGGTAGAGCTGTCTATAAATATCAAATAGGTCAAGTTGGTTGATAAGGCTGAGTCCTCTCTATCTTTGCTGATTTTCTGAGTACTTATTCTCTTAATTACTAAGAGAGGTATGGTGAAGTTTCCAGCTGTAATCACAGATTTGTCTGTTGTTCCTTTCATCAATTTTCGCCTCTTGTATTTTGACATTTTGTTGTGAAGTGCTTACATATTTAGGATTATTTATGTCTTGTAAGTGACTTAAACCCTTCAATGTCCTTAGTCTTGGTAATGTTTCGTGTTTCACTTTGTCTAGTATTAATATAGCCACTTCGCTTTCTTTTGATTAGTATTTGCTTGTTTTTTTCACTGTGCTCTATGATCCTAAATAATATATAGTTAGGAAAGGGTAATTTGTAGGATATTTTCATTTTGTGTTGACAGGATTCAGAACATGCTACCCCAAAATATAATACCTTGGCATATTGAATATTTTAAAGCTGAAGGATTTTGAGAAATGGCAGGTGCAGGAAGGACTCTCAGACCTCCCCTTTCCTCACTGAAGCAGGTCATAAGACCCTCATGTGAGAGGTGCCCTCCCTCTATCTGGAGGAAAGGAACATCCTTATCTTCAAAGATGGAGGATACCAAAAGGAATCTGAACGAACAGGCCTTGCTAAGTTTTCCCCAGTTTACTACCCTTGCCTGATATCCTTTTGTCTTATAACATTTTTCCATGACTTTCCACTCTTCATCATAAATCTAGTGTAAAAATGCTCCGGCCTGCTTTCTTCACATCTTCATTTCCTTTTGAAGGCTCCCATGTCATGTAAAACTTGTATTAAATAAACTTGTCTGCTTTTCTCTTGTTAATCTGTCTTTGTCAGTTTACTATTCAGGCCCAGCCAGGGATCCCAAGAGGATCAAGGAAAAGTTTCTCACCCCTACAGTGTGCATTTTGTTATTTATGTATTTATTTTAAATAATGTTTTGATTTTAGGAAGTAATGTCTTACCAAGTATGACCTAAAAGCATGTCATTTTATGTTAAGGTACAAGGATATAAGTGTTCATAACATAATTAGAAAAAAATTTTGCATTATTGCTCTACTTCTTGGGTGGAATTTGAATGGTAATTTCTTACAGATACTATTTGTATTTGGGTGTTGAAATGCTCTTTTGCATTGTCTCATATACATAAAACCTAAAGTTTTTTAAAATATTTAAATTCATTTTTTTAAATGACATTTTCTGAAGTGTGGCAGACCTCTTCTTTAAGCAGCATGTCTTGAAACTAATTAGTAGTTTAATACTCTTATTGTCTTTTAAATTTAATGTAAATTGAAGCTATTTCCTTAATTTATGTCAAACAGCTTGTTACCAGCATGGAAGCTGCAGATATTGTGTGATACAGCTTAAGATCTCCCAAAGTAGAACATTTTATTCAGTGGCATGAGCTGGCACAGTGGGCAAGATTATTCTAATTCATTTGGGTAGGTGAACTGTAACTTAGGAAGTTCATATACAAAAACTCATTGTCTGAGTTTCCTTGTGATTCTTCACTGGTTAAGAAACTCAGCTTAGGATTTCAGTGGCTTAGTTTCTATTGCCTTTATTTCTTGCAGGTGATTAATTTTCATTTTAGTTTAAATTAAAAACTTCATACCCATCTTTAAAATGCCTATATTTTTGTTTGTTAGCCATTTTAGAAGTAAAATCTCATTTAAAATATTTTGTCACATGATTAATAGCTGGTTCTGGAAGCTTTTGGTCTACATGTAAATATACCTTAAAAATTAGAGAAATTAATTATTTTCTTCACTGAAGTTTTTTGGAATCATTTTTCTTCTAAAACATGCTCTTAATTTTAGGAATTACTTTATGAAAAACAGAAGACTGTATTATTTGCCTGTCAGTGGATAAAAATTAAGACTACTCTTTAACATTGCCACATTTAATATTAATGAGATTTTTAAGAGCTGCCAAAATGATGTTCCTTCTAGTGATATTCATAACAGGAAGCAATGATATTGCCATCCAATGGAATATTAAACAACCATTGAAGTGGTCTGAAGAAAAATGCTTATGATATAATACTGTGAAAAAAGTCAAGTATGTGTAGACATTGGTTGCACATATATAAATATGTAAAACAAAAGTGGCAAAGAAAACACACTAAGATTTTAAGAGTATGTCATATTTTGGTGGTGAATGTAAGCAATGATCTTTTTTTCTTTCTCCCTACTTTTGTTTTAGTGTATTCTGGATTATTTTCTATGGGATATGGTCATTTGGGCACTGCCTAGAATTTCTGTCTCTAATTTTTTTTTCTATCAGTGATTTCTACCAAATCAAGAATCCAGCATCATGTGACATTACTATTGGATTTGCTCTGAGTTCTAATGATTATAGTTGATTGTAACGAGTGTATTTGTTTTAAGAATATAATGATTTTTAAGCCCTTTGAAATTTTCTAAATGAGTTGTGAAAATTTTTAAAAGTAAGTAATTATTTTAGAAAAGTAAGTAATTATTTAATTATTTTTAAAAGTAAGTAAGTATTTAGAAGTAAGTAATTATTTAGTAATTATTTAGAAGTAATTATTTATTCCCTTCTCTAGCTTTTGTCCGGACTTTTTTTTTTTTTTAGCTGATTTTTGTGTGTTGTCGATATTCTCTTTATTTTATTTTACTTTATTTTTTTAATTAAAAAAAATTTTTTTTTGGCCATGCGGTGTGTCTTGTGGGCTTTTAGTTCCCTGATGGGGGATGGAACCTGGGCCCTTGGAAGTGAGAGTGCAGAGTCCTAACCACTGGACCGCCAGGGAATTTCCTGGACTTTTTTTTTATTTTGTCCATATTGTGTCTTCTGTGCTGAATTTCGACTGTTTTCAGTTTCTCCTCAATTTACAAGAAACATTGTCCGAATGTTTTGAGAGTTCATAAGGCTTTGACTGCTCCAGCCCCTTCGCTTCAGGCCTTGTTGAGGACCTTGGCTTGCTGTGAACATACCTGCTGCTTATAGAGATTCTTGTGGCTCTCAGATACCGCTTTGCTCCCTGTTGTTCCCCTCTCCTCTTTCCTGCACAGATGTTGGATATCATGCAGGTCTTATAGTTGTTGGTGTTGTATTTTTGTGTTTACCTAGTTTTGTGGTTGATATTTTGTTTATGGGTTTGTTTTTGCTATCCTGGTCTCTCTGTCTGTTTTTATGGAGATATTTGGGGAGATTCAAAAATTATGCAGCTTCTACCATGGTCTTCCCAGAATGTTCTTGGCTTTTGCACAAAGTTAAATTTATTCAATTTAAACAGTTGTCTTTTTTGAAGATATATTCTGCTAAAATGTTCTTTATTTTATAAAATAATAGCCTAGCAACAATTTTTGTTTTGGAAATTTTACTAGTTTGTGAAATCTAAAATTTTTAGTGACCACTTATTTCCTCAGTTCCCTAGAACAGAAAAAATAAATGACTTGCCAAAGGCTACAACATTACTAAGTGGTAGCATCAGTGTCTAAATATTCATTTTATGACTCCGCAATAATCAGCCCTAAACTAGTTACAGGAAGTGACTGAGTGAAAGTGAACTCTGTTTAGAAAGTGTTTTATCCTTCAGCTAATATGTGGCTATGCTGAGTTAGGATTCTCTTCTGAATAGTATGAGAAATAAGTCCTCTAGGGAGAGTGGAGATACGCCTTTTGGCAGGCTCCTGATCATCAAGAACACAATATCCAGTTGATTCATGACTGTGATCCCTCTTTTATTTTAAATTTGTTCTGTAAGAGAGGCTAAAAATATCTCTGAACATAGGTGCTATGAGAGCTGGAAAACTCACAAGACATATGTATTAGTTTCCTATTGCTGCTGCAACAGCTGTAACAAATCACCACAAATCTCGTGGCTTAAAACAACACAAATTTATTATCTTACAGTTCTGGAGGTTAGAAATCTGAAATGATTCCCACTGTGCTAAAATGATGTTAGTAGTACTGTGCTCCTTTGTAGACTCTATAAGGGAGGTTCTCTTTTCTTGTCTTTTCCTGCTTTAGAGGCAGTCTGCTTTTCAACTTTATGGTACATTTCCCCAAGGAGGTGATCAGTTAACATTTTATAGTCTGTTCATGTTTTTGGTTCTTTGAACTTATTTAGTACAGTTGATTTCATTTAACCATCACAGAGCCACTGTCTACTATGTCTCCCCATATCTGGGGTTTGGAAATGGAGCTGAACAGGTATATCCAAGGTCTAAAAAAATGAAATGTGTGTGAGAGGGAGAGTGAGTGAGTGAGTGTGTTTTCAGAAGAGGGGATGGGGTGAGCTTGCAGTTAAAGAGTTTCAGGTACCATAGAATCACTGTTGACATTTGTTGGTACCTAATACAACACAAGTTTATTTCTCACCCATACAGAGTTTGGCTTAGAGATCGAGGTTCCTTCTGTATTGTGAGGCCACCATCTCAAATGTGGTTTTTAAGGTTGTTGCAGGAGGGGAAGAGAAGGCTAGAGGATCTCATAGAATATCTTTAAGGATGATTTCTGAAATTGGCTTATATCTCTTCTGCCTACACTGCTTTGGCTACAACTCAGTTACACGACCCAAATGTAAAGAAGGCTAGGAAGGGACTTCCCTGGTGGCACAGTGGTTAAGAATCTGCCTGCCAATGCAGGGGACACGGGTTCAATCCCTGGTCCAGGAACATCCCACATGCTGCGGAGGAACTAAGTCCGTGCGCCGCAACTACTGAGTCCGCGCATCCTGGAGCCCGTGATCCACCACAAGAGAAGCCACTGCAATGAGAAGCCCGTGCACCACAACGAAGAGTAGCCCCCGCTCGCTGCGATTAGAGAAAGCCCACGCGCGGCAATGAAGACCCAACGGAGCGAAGAATAAATAAATAAATTTAAAAAAAAAGAAGGCTAAGAAATGCAGTTTTCCTGTACATTCAGGAACAGGAATTGCTATGGTTTATAATCCAATCAGTCTGGGGTTTGCAAGGGGAGAAGATAAAAAATTAAATGATGGTTAGATCTTGTTATGAATTGAATGTTTATGTCTCCTCCAGATTCATATGTTGAAACCTTTGGTGTGCCAGGTGGGGACTTAGGAGGTAATTAGGATTCAATAGGTCATGAGGGCAGAACCCTCATGAATGGGATTAGTGCCCTTACAAGAGTCACTAGAGAGACTTCCGTGGTGGTCCAGTGGTTAGGAATTTGCCTTCCAGCACAGGCGACATGGGTTTGATCCCTGGTTGGGGGACTAAGATTCCACATTCTGCAGGGCAGCCAAGCCCACCTGCCACAACTACTGAGCCCACGTGCTCTAGAGCCCCTATGCCACAGCTAGAGAGCCTGTGTGCCACAACTACTGAGTCTGAACGCTCTGGAGCCCACGCGCCGCAATGAAGACCCCGCACACGTACTGCAACTAAGACGCAACACAGCCAAATGAATAATTAATTAATTAAAAAAAATGTTTCAGCTTATATCTTCCAAATGAGCTGACATTAAGAAAAAAATTTTTTTTCATTAAAAAAAAAAGAGTCACTAGAGAGTTTGCTTCCCAGCTCTGCTCTCTGCCATGTGAGAGTACAATGAGAAATTGGTAGTCTGCAACCCAAAAGAGGACTCTCACCATAACCTGACCATGCTGGCACTCTTATCTCAGACTTCCAGCCTCTAGAACTGTGAGAAGTAAATTTCTGTTGTTTGTGAGCCATCCAGTCTGTGGTATTTTTGTTAGAGCAGCCCAAATGGACTAAGACAGATCTCATCTCTTTTCCTGACCCAGTAGGATTTTTGCACTGCCTTATTACCCCATGGCACTTGCAGCTTGGGTTATTGCTCCTGATTTCTGTGTTGGTGGGACAGACAAGAATTGTTCTAATGCAACATGGGGGAGGTTAGAGCCAGGCAAATTTTTCTCTCACGTCTTCTTTCTGCATCATCAGTGTCTGCTATTCACCCAAGGCTATAGTCCTCCTCTTCCCCAGTCCTCTTTCAAAGCAGCTGACACATGGATTTCTTGAAGTTGTTGGTTGGTTCCTCAGGTCCATGATTCCCTCTCACTTTTCAAGTTTTTCAAGGTTGATTTTGGGGGAGAGCCAGCAATCTTTATAGTTTGCTGTCTTGACCCTTCCTAGTTTCTGAATAACTGGAAGCCTTCCTAATTTCTGAATAAAACATCCTTAGGAGGGACTTCCCTCGTGGCGCAGTGGTTAAGAATCCACCTGCCAATGCAGGGGACACGGGTTCGAGCCCTGGTCCAGGAAGATCCCACATGCCACGGAGCAACTAAGCCCGTGCGCCACAACTACTGAGCCTGTGCGCCACAACTACTGAGCCTGCACACTAGAGCCCACGAGCCACAACTACTGAAGCCCACGCACCTAGAGCCTGTGTTCCACAACAAGAGAAGACACCGCAATGAGAAGCCTGCACATCGCAACGAAGAGTAGCCCCTGCTCGCCGCAACTAGAGAAAGCCCATGCACAGCAACGCAGCCAAAAATAAATAAATTTATAAAAAATCATCCTTAGGAAAAAACTCCAACCTTGTCTTAACTGGAAACAGTTTCATTTTTTGTCCTTATAAATAGAGTAAACAATTTATTCCTTGCATCTAGGCAAGAGGGTAATTTTGATAAACCAGTAACTTTTCCTATGGAAAAGTTTGTCAGATGATAGTGACCAAGGATAGCAGAAAACTTTGTGTTGGGTTATTTGTGGATATGATTCTTGTTTTAGCAAGTGGATTTTCCTTCTTCCAACTGTTGATACTATCCTTGCCCACCGCCTCAGGTCAGGTTGAAGATCTGAAATAATAATTTAAAAGCGCGTTTATCAAAGCAAGTACATTGCTTCAAATTTTTAGTCTCTTTTGATAGCCAAAAGGTAGAAAAATTTAAAACAATTTGATTTGATAAAATAAGCACCCTGACCAATAAAGAAAAGTTATAAGGTTGAAAATGTTAAAGTTCCCCAAAATAAGCCAACAGTCTCATAAAAAGTCTTTATGTTGGATTGTTCATTTAAAATATATGTACTCGGGCTTCCCTGGTGGCGCGGTGGTTGAGAGTCTGCCTGCCAATGCAGGGGACATGGGTTCGAGCCCTGGTCTGGGAGGATCCCACGTGCCGTGGAGCAGCTAGGCCCGTGAGCCACCATTACTGAGCCTGCGCGTCTGGAGCTTGTGCTCCGCAACAAGAGAGGCTGCGATGGTGAGAGGCCCGTGCACCGCGATGAAGAGAGTGGCCCCCGCTTGCCGCAGCTGGAGAAAGCCCTCGCACAGGGATGAGGACCCAACACAGCCATAAATAAATAAATAAATAAATAAATAAATAAATAAATAAAATTAAAATATATGTACTCTTCTGCTAGGTGCTGTGCTCAATAGGCACCAGAGATATGAATTAGTGTAGTATTAAATCCTTAGACATTATTAAAAGATTAAGGTTTGCTAACCCTATTATTCATATGAATTAACATCACAGAGTAGTGGACTAAGCAACAATTTTAATTAAATTGACAACATAAAGAGAAATACACTTAAATTTTATAATGAGTTTATACAGAGATGTGGAAATGAGTATTAGATTTGTAATTACTACTGGTTGTATACCTCTTCATGCCTGGTGCCTGATTTTAATCAGCTTTTATATTAAGTTAAATTTATATACATTGCATCATGATTCAGAAATAATTGAGTTTGATTTGAGTTTAGTTACATTAATGATTAGAATGTTTTTATAGTTTTAAAATATGTGTATTTAAAGTAGTTATTAAAGGGGGAATTTTTCATAGTCTTTAAAGGCTGCTATAACATTTAAGTTTTGCATCAAAATTTTAAAAATATAAAAATTTTTTATTATGTTATTTAATAGTGGCGAAAGGTCAAAAAAGTGTTTAGAAACCTTGCTTGTGTTTTGTCCATATCTCCCTAGCTGTTTGTTATTATGACCTTAGGAACTTTGAAGAACATTTTACATTAGTATTTGCCTACAGAATATTACTCCATACTTGTATGCTTGTATAGTGACTTTTGTCACAATACACTTTTTTTTTTTTTTACAAGAGATAAATAGACTGACACCAACAATACACTTTTGTGTATCTTATTCTCTTCTTTAAAGGAACAGTGAGTTCTAAGTTTTTCCTTTGCAAAATCAATTGTTACTGTTCTTTTTTCCTACAGAAAAGTTCATTTGAAGATATTGAGGAAATCCCAAATATTCATAAATATCACTGATCAAATGCAAAATGTTGGCTAGAATATTGATTAGGAAAAAACTTGTAATTACTTGTTATGAGTGAAAGATGGGCTTTTTAAAAGTCAGTTTTGTTAGGTTTGCTGTGAAAGTAGTTAAAAGGACTGAAACAGAGGTGCTGGAAATGTTTGTCTATTTTTCCACTAGGTGGCGACGTATACTTGTTATTTCTCTAGCAAACAAGGCCATTTATCTGATGAGGTAATACTAAGGTTAAACTTCAGTAACCCGTATATTAATAGAAGTAAATAATAAATAATAAATAACTAAAGGTAAAATATAACTTTATTCCTTATATATAAAAATGTTATTTGCCAGTCGTCTGTGGGGAATGGGTAATTTTGATTTTTTTGGTAGGATTGCTAATTCCGATGGTCTCTTAACAGCCAAAAATATTTTAAAAATTCAGTATACAGTTGAAATTATCTTAAATGGCTTCCACTTAATGATCTTCCAGAATAACTAAAGTTCTGCATTTCCTTTGGTATAAACATACCGACTGATGCCTGTGGTATGCTTAATGTTCAGGCTAGTATTGATCTCTTGTAGATGTTTCTGCTCCTACTAGTTCAGTTGATTTATTTACATACCAAGAAGGACTCGAGTTTGTCCCCAAACCTGTTTATACCAGTTGTATCTGTCATATAATTTAAATCAATCTAGATGAGCTAATGGAAATATCTTTATAAAAAGTGTTCTTCCTGTGAAAGCTAAGGTGATGTTTAGCAACAGTCAGGTGAATGGCTAAAAAAATTTACTATCAAAGTAGGTGTGAGAAAGCTGTGGAAAAAACCTAGATTATGCACTTGTTTATGAGGCAGAAAAATGCTTGGAATTCTGTAAATTCTGTACAAAAGGTGCTTTTATTTAACAGAGTGATTACACATGTACAAGTTTCACATTTTGATGCTTATAACTGAGAGATAACTCTCCACAAAATTTTTCTTGAAGATGCTGAATGTCCTGGATGAAAGTTATTTAAAGTTAAAGCATTTACTTAAGTGCTTAGTAATTTAAAGTTTGTTTCTCTCTTAATATTACTTTCTTTCTATAGTTCATATGCTTGTTTTAACTGATTATTATTTAGAGGAAATCTAAATAAAAATTATTAGTAGAAAACAAAATGTATTTAGATAGAAGAAAATTAATACTTTATCAAAGGCTCCAGAAAGATAGTTTAGCAAATAACATAGCCTTTTTCAGTCTTCTTGCTGAGTAAATGTAATGATTTTTATCTTTTTATGATTCCAGATTTTATGATTTGTTGCTGAATTGTTTTTTTAGCCAAAAGTTTGAATTTTGGTCCTTAGGTTCTCTGGCCTCTTCATGTTTAACTAGCAAGGACTTGTCTTCCTCCACATATACAAGGCGGGCAATTTCTGTTCAGTAGTGAGTTAGTTCCTCTCTAATAGGAGTTTCTCTTTCCCACTATAATCCTCTGAGAGCAATTTCATTACTAAGAAAAGGTAGAAGATTTTTTGACTAGGAGTCAGAAGGCCTAGGTTTTAGTCCTAGAATTTAGGCCCTAGAACAATAAATATTTGCTCAGTACAGAAATGAATGAGTAGCTTTGCTCCATATTAGTTGTGAGACTCTAACCTGGTCAATTAACTTCTCTTAGAACCTTATCTATAAAATGTGATTTTATTAATTCAACACACACTTCTTCAGTGTTATGAGTGAGGCACAACAATGAGAAATATAAGCCTCCTTTCAATCAGATTGCTTAATTGAGAGGAACACGTAAGTAAGTAATATGCACTTTGACAAGTGCTTTGATGAAGTTAAGTATAGATAGAACTGGACAGAGGCAAGTGGATAGCCCCTTTAAACCTGTAGATATTGTTTGGACATTTACTTAGTGGGGGTAAGGAAAACTGATTTTATTATCTTGAAATCATTATACAGAACAGTAAAACATTAACTTTCACTAGTTGAAGAAAACATTTCTGAAAAAGATTTTGCAAAATAATTTTCAGTGTTCTGTAGCTCTTCTTTTCACTTCTGAACCAACAGTTTCTTGGGAAGCATATTTATGAGTTTCAAAATTGGATAAGGTAGGCCACCAGAAAAAGTGCCATTTGAATTTTAACTCAGTACAACTGCATATATAGTAGGTATTGTCAAGGAATGTTGTAAAATTTCCAGATAAGAGTGACATACAGAAACCTTAGTTAACTGCCATCATACTTCTAATTCATTCCAATGAGGTTTTAGTGGCCTTCATAGCCATTCACTCTGCCCTTGAATCCTAACTGGCTTGCCTGCATTCAGTTTGAACAGAATTGGCACTTCATAATTTTAAGTTTTCCCGTCCATGACTATAGTAAATATCTCCATTTATTTAGGTTTCCTTTATATCTCTCAATAAAGTTGTATTATTTTCTCCCTTGGGGTTTTGCATTGTTGTAATGGCAAGGACCTTAAGTAGACGTTGAAAGAAGTGTGAATAGCCAAGATTCTTGATTTGTTCCATAATCAAGGGAACAATTTTTAATGTTTCACCATTCTTAGAGGATTTTTTTCTTGCTTGTTGTTTAAGACACCTGTTATCAGATTATTATATTTTTAGAATGCAAAGAGTTTTTTTTAAAGAAATGCGTGTTGAATTTTACCAGATGCTTCATCTATAGATGTTTATCTATCCTTTGATGTTAGTAATGAATGCATTAATTTCTTTTCAAATATTGAATAAATCTATAATGAGATAAACACAACTTAGTCACAGTACATGATTGCTTTTCCTATATTGTTGGTTTCTGCTTACTAATATTTTGTTTATAATTTTTACATCTGTGTTCATTAATGAGGTTTGCCTCTTTCTTATACTATTCTTATATGGGTTTGGTATCAAGATTTCTGCTGTCCTTGTAAGATTTTGCTGTCTTTTACTTGCTGATAATTTTAAAGTAAGATTGGAATAATTCCACATAAGATTGGAATAATAATAATTTCTGAAATATGTTACTTCCCAGGAATATTTTCCACTTCTGATTAATTTCTTTGAAAATTATAGGATTAGTCAGGTGTTTTATATCTACTGAGTCAGTTTTGGAAATTATTTTTTTCTAGGTATTTGCTGCGTCTAAATTTTCAAATATGTTGCCATAAAGATGTTAATAATATTCTTCTTTTTTTTGAAGCATAGTTGATTTACAATGTTGTGTTATACATATATATTATTAATCCTGATATTGATTATTTTTGTATTTTCTCCTTTCTTCTTGATCAGTTTTACAAGAGTTGTCAAGTTTTTTACTCTCTTCAAAGAACCAACTTTTGGCTTTGTTAATTCTCTCAGTGATATGTTTATTTCCTATTTAATTTCTGCTCTTAATTCTTTCCTTCTAATGTCTTTGAGCTTATTTTGCTTTAGTGCTAATTCCTTTTGATAGATTCTTAGCTCAAACTCATTAATTTTCAGTCTCCTTTCCTAATATATGTATTTTAAGATATAAAGTTGCCTCCAAGTAGTACTTAAGTTGTATCTCACAAGTTTTGCTTTGTGGAATTTGTTATTGTAGGGTTCAAAATATTTTATAAATGTAATCATGATTTTTTCATTGACTTATTTATTAATTTCTGAACATATGGGAACTTTATTGATTTCTGAATATGTGAGAATTTAAATTTCTAAACGTAGGATTTTCTTTTTGTTATCTGTATCTAACCTTATATTGTGATTAGAGAAGATGCTCTATCAAGTTTTTTTTCTTGTACTTTTTTTTTTTAATATTTATTTTTATCTATTTATTTATTTAGGCTGCACCAGGTCTTAGTTGCGGCACGTGGGATTTTTAGTTGTGGCATGTGGACTTCTTAGCTGTGGCTTGTGAACTCTTAGTTGTGGCATGCATGTGGGATCTAGTTCCCCGACCAGGGTTAGAACCCGGGCCCCTTGTGTTGGGAGCATGGAGTCTTACCCACTGGACCACCAGGGAAGTCCCTCTATCAAGCTTTAGTTCTTTGAAATTTGATTCTCCTTGCTCCCAGAATATGGTCAGTATTATATGTACTTAACAAGAGTGTGTATTATGGATGTTGGATAGAGCATTAATTTATGTTCAGATTTGTTAGGTCAAGTTCGTTAGTGACATTTGTAAATCTTCCATATTCTTACTGAGTTTTTGGTCTTGTTCCATCATTGTGGATTTATCCACTTTCTCCTGAAAGTTCTGTTAGTTTCTGTGTTACATATGTAGAGGCTATGTTATTAGGCTTGTATACATTTAGAATTTTTATTTCCTTGCAAATTGAAACTTACTATGAAGGGACCCTCTTTCTGCCTTAAAGTCTATTTTGCCTCATAGCAGCTTAAGGTCTTTTGCTTAATATTCATATGGTGTATCTTTTTACATCATTTTGTTGTTGTTGTTGTTGAACTTTTCTGATCCCTTTCATTTTGGGTGAGTCTGTTGTGAACATGAAGATAGATTATAAAAAATCAAGTTTGACAATTTCTATTTAACTTTACATTTTAAATTATTATGTAATGACTTCTTTTTCATTCGGTGTCTGTTCCTATGAATTTTTTTTATTGTGATAAAGTGTAGGGATTCCCTGGCGGTCCAGTGGTTAGGATTCGGCGCTTTCACTGCCGAGGCCCCGGGTTCAATCCCTGGTCAGGGAACTAAGATCCCACAAGACGTGCGACCAAAAAAAAAGTGTGCATAACATAAAGTTTTATCATTTTAACCATTTTTAAGTGGACAGTATAGTGGCATGGACTGCATTCACAGTGTGCCCCATTACCACTATCCATCTCTATAACTTTTTCCTTGTTCCAAACAGGACCTTTATACTCACTAAACAGTAACTCGTTATTTTTCCATCCCCCAGCCCCCGGTAATCACTGTTCTACTTTCTTTCTCTATGAATTTGAATATTCTAGGTATCTTGTATAAGTGGAACCATACAGTATTTGTCCTTTTGTGTCTGGCTTATTTCACTTAGCATAATATTTTCAAGATTCAACCGTGTTATAGCCTGTATCAGGATTTCATTCCTTTTTAAGACTGAATAATATTCTCTTGTATCTATGTTATAGTCTAGGAGTTTTGATCTTATTGTGTTTTACATTTAAGTCTGTGATCTGTTTTGAGTTAATTTTTGTGAAAGATATACAGTCTAGACTCATTTTTTGCATGTGGATGTCCAGTTGTTCCAGTACCACTTGTTGAAAAGACTGTTCTCTCTCCATTGAATTGTCTTTACTCCTTTGTCAGAGATCAGTTGACTCTGTTTATGTGGGTCTATTTCTGGGCCCATTTCCATTGATTTGTTTGTCTCTGCTTTCATTAATACCACACTGTCTTGATTACAGTAGCTTTTATTGAGTCTTGAAATTGTGTAGTGTCAATATTCTGACTTTGTTCTTCTCCTTCAGTATTGTGTTGGCTCTTCTGGATCTTTTGTCTCTAAATTTTAGAATTAGTTTATTAGTATCAACAACAAAACTTGCTCAGGTTTTGATTGGAATCACATTGAATCTATAGATCAAGTTGGGAAGAACTGATATCTTGACAATATTGAGTCTTCCTTTCCACGTACATGTAATATCTATCCATTTATTTAGATCTGTGATTTTTTTTTAACCACAGTTTTGTAGTTTTCCTCATATAGATCTTATCCATATTTTGTTAGATTTATGCCTAATTTCAAATACAGTTGTTCATTGCTGGTGTATTTGGTCTTATGTTTCTTCTAAAAATTTTATAGATTTACTGCTTTTTTTTTTTTTTGGCCATGCCGTGAGGCATGTGGGATCTTAGCTCCCTGACCAGGGATCGAACCCTCTCCCCCTGTGTTGGGAGCACAGAGTCTTAACCACCGGATCACCAGGGAAATCCCTACTGCTTTCATTTAGATCTATGACCCATTTTAATTAATCTCTGCAAATGATGTAAAGTTTAGTTTATTTTTTTTTTTTTCTTTTAAACATCTGGGCATTCCAACATTGCTTGTTGAAAATTAGCCTTTCTTGAATTGTTTCTGCACCTTTGGTAGGTAGAGATCAAGTGGTCATGTTTATTTAGGTTTATCTCTGGACTCCCTAGTTTGTTCCTTTGATTTAGGCACCTTTCTCTTTGCTGGTACCATGCTATCATCATTATTTTAGCTTTATAGTAAATCTTAAAGTTGGGTAGTGTGCTTTTTCTAGCTTTGTTCTTTCTCTTAAAAATTGTTTTAGCAATTCTCATTCCTTTGAGTTTTCATTTAATTTTTAGAATCACTTGGTATCTATAAAATATCCTACTGTGATTTTGATTGGTATTGCATGAAATGTATTGATTACTTTGGGGAAGAATTGGTATCTTTACTATGTTGAATCTTCTTTCATGATCGTGATATGCCTCACCATTTATTTAGACCTTGATTTCTTTCATTAGTGTTTGTTTTCAGCACATAGATTCTGTATTACCTAAATTTCTTTTAGCTATTATATATGGTATTATTTCTTTAATTTCATTTTCAAATTGTTCCTTGCTTGTGTACAAAAATATGATTGACTCTTGTGTGTTGACCTTGTATCCTGCAATCTTGTAAAACTCATGTATTCTAAGAGTGTGTGTGTATGTGTGTGTGTAGATTTCCTGGGATTTTCTTCGTGGATAATCATGTTGTCTACAACTCTGGTTAAGACTTCTAGTACTCTGATGAATAAGAGAGGTGAGAGTGAACATCCTTGCTTTGTTTCTGAGCTTGGGGGGAAAGTTCCAGTCTCTCACCATTAAGTATGATGTTAGCTTTAGGATTTTTGTAGATGCCATTTGTTAAGTGGAGAAAGTTTCTTTTATTCATAGTTTGCTGAGCGTTTTCCTATATTTTAGGATGTACTTTTTCTGCATCTTTTCATATGACCATGTTTTTTATTGTTTAGACTATTACTGTGGTGGATTACATTGATTGATTTTTCAATATTGGACTAACTTGAAAAGTCCTTATTTCGCTTTTGTTTTTGAAACATGTTTTTCCAACTGTAGAATTCTAGATCCACAGTTTTTTCCTTCAGTATTTTAAAGACGTTGCTCCACTGTCTTCTGCTTTGCATTGTTTTTGGCAAGAAATCTGATGTCATCTTTATCTTTGTTTCTCAGTATGTAACATGTCCTTTTTTCTCTGGCTGCTTTTTAATGTTTTGTCCCTCACACTGGTTTTGAACAGTTTAATTATCATGTGCTATCATGTAGTTTTCTTCTGGTTTTTGCTGCTTGGAGTTTCTTGAACTTCCTGGATCTGTGGGTTTATAGTTTTCGTATACCTTGGGTACTGTTTCTTTGCATGTCAGAAAATTCTGTTTTATTCTTTTAAAGGTTGGTATTCTTGTTGGTTTTCCCTTGGAGGCAGTTATGTTGTTTAAACACAAATTACAAACTCTGAATTTCAACATTGCATTAGCTGCTATTTGTGTTTAGTTCTCAATCTTTCACATGCTGCTTTTTTTCTTTTAGCCTCATTCTCTGGTGTGCCACTATAGTTTGGTGGTCCGCCAAGGATTTAGGTAGCACTTATCAGATTTGGAGGCTTACAATTTTTGTATTTTCCTTGTTTCTGAGGATCGTTCCCTTAATTTTCCACTGTTCTCCTTATCTTGGGCTTTGTTCCCTAATACCTCAGGCCTCAGCTCTCTGTTGCCCTTGCTGCCTGTTGTTTGGGGAATACACTCAGCAAAAGTTTAAGGAATAAAACAACAGAGTCTTTCAAGGGTAGACTTCTTCTGTCATGTTTTTGTTTTTGTTTTTTTGGTGGACATGCTGCGTTTTTCCCTGAGCATGCCCCGTTTTGTGGTCCATCAGAGATCTGAGCAGAGTTTATACTGAGATTTTGGTTTTTACTGTCTGATTCTCTTGTAACCAGACTTACCCTTAGATTTCCAGGTGGTCTTCTAGTCCTGATCTCTGTCCTCTGCCATCTTAAGCCAGCTGTGGTCATTGTTCTGTTGAGGTAGTTGTGAGGATTGGGGAATTTTCTTTCTTTCTTCCTTTCTTTTAATTTATTTATTTTTGGCTGCGTTGGGTCTTCGTTGCTGTGCACGGGCTTTCTCTAGTTGCAGCGAGCAGGGGCTACTCTTTGTTGCGGTGCGTGGGCTTCTCATTGCAGTGGCTTCTCTTGTTGCGGAGCACGGGCTCTAGGCGTTCAGGCTTCAGTAGTTGTGGCACATGGGCTCAGTAGTTGGGTCATGGGCTCCAGAGCATAGACTCAGTAGTTGTGGCACACGGGCTTAGTTGCTGTGCGGCACGTGAGATTTTCCCGGACCAGGGCTTGAACCCCTGTCCGCTGCATGGACAGGCAGATTCTTAACCACTACACCACCAGGGAAGCCCCTGGGGAATTTTCTTGGACAAATAAGCCATAAACTCATAAATCTTACTTCTTGAAGTTCCAGTTTTTCAAGAAGAAATTCTTGTCAGTCTTTTTTCTGCTTTGGGATGCTTTCCATTGGCTTAATTTTGTCTAAATTTTGTAATTATTCTGTAAGAAGGTTCATTCAACCACTTTACCCTGTCGCCATTACTGGAAGTTACCACACGTTAAATTTTACATTCCAGTTGTTACATTGTATTTATAGAAGTTTCATTTATTTCCTTTTAATATATGTTAGTTCAGTTTTTATCACTTCATGTTCTCTGCAGATATTTTAAGTCTGTTCTTATTTCCTTAAACACAGTATGAATGGTTTTATTATTTATATCTGATAACAGCCCCAAAGGCTGAATTACTTGTGACTTGCACAACTTCTTTTTTTTTTTTTCTTTTGGTTCTTTATTTTAGTGCATTATTTCTTTGTGTGCTTGGATACTTTTGACTGTGTGATACTCATTATATTTTAAAAGTTCTGTTTTTTTTGTTTTTGTTTTTCTGTGGTACTTCTTGGATGACTGGTATAAAGATTTATTTTCTTGAGAGAAACTTTGCTTTTTTGTGCCAGGTGCCAAAGGGCCCTACCACTCTGCATCCATTGGAAACTAAATTCAAGTTTGACATTTTTTGGATCACCCAGTTGATGTGAATTTGAGTTGCAGACCTTTGAGAGAACTGGCTTGTGGTGAAAATTTCTTGAAGACCTCTTTTTCCTGCTCTGGACAATACCATGGAAGATTTCGCTGCAGTCCTATAAGTGTGGGTGTGATGGGTGGAGTTTATTTCTTTGGTGTCTGTACACTCTCCTTCTTTGGTACCTTCATAACCTTTGGGGCCACATCTGTATAAGAGGAATGTTCTAGTAGACTGTACCTTGGGACACGTTCTGGGATTTATCTTCCTTTATAGATCCTCAGAAGACCAGGAAATCCAGCAGCTCAATTAGTTATGTTTGGCTAATAGTCTTAGGCTAAATCAGATTCTGTGTTTAGCTTCTTTCATAGATTAGATTTCCTCTGAAACAAACTTCGAGATTTTTTTGGAGGAATACTGTCAGGAACAACATCTGTGAGGAATGAGAGAAGCAGGAGTGGGCAGAGGGAGAAAGTTGAACTACAGTCAATTGCAAGAAAGACTTTAGTTGATCCTTCAGATGGCCCTTTAGAGATATCTCATCTTGAGGCAAGAGGCTCGCTTTTGTACCCCCAGATAGACCCCCAGACTGCACACAGGCTACTCTGATGGAGGAGGCATGGTGCTGGGCGAGGTGGCTCTCTCTGTCTGAGGGCTGTTCCTGGTAAGTCTTAGCTGAAAGCTATCAGTAGCTACACTCTTAGCAGCTGCGGGAGTTGTATCCTTGGTACTGAAAGAGATCTGGGTTTTGTACCACAGCATCTACTGTAGTTTGCCCTCTGAGTTCTTGCTTTAGCTATTTGTTGGCCTAATAATTTCTTACTATATTTTTCAGATCGTAGGTCACTTTATTTATTACAGTTTATCCAATATTTTTGTTGTTTTCAGGAAGGTTGGTCCAAATAACCTGGTTTGTTGTATTGAGAATAACTCAAATTAACTTTTTACTTAAGGTAGAACTTTTGGGACTTCCCTGGCAGTGCAGTGGTTAAGACTTCACCTTCCAATGCAGGGGCTGTGGGTTCGATCCCTAGTCAGGGAGCTAAGATCCCACATGCCTCGTGGCCAAAAAACCAAAACATAAAACAGAAGTAATATTGTAACAAATTCAATAAAGACTTAAAAAAAATGGTCCACATCAAAAAAATCTTTAAAAAAAAATTCAAAAAATAAAAGGCATGAAAAAAAAAATAGAACTCTTTTTTTCCTCAGTTTTGCTCTATTATATTGTAAACCACATTTTCCAGCTTTATTGATATATAGTTAACTAATAAGAATTGTATATATTTATGTTGTACAATGTGGTGATTTAATATACATATATATTGTGAAATAAGGTAGAACTTCTTAATAGATACCACTTTACCACTGACCATTAATTCTTCGACTTAAACTTTTTGTTCTGTGTTTCTCCTAACGGTCAACCATTAACTTGTGAAATTATTCTGAAAAATATTAATTAATTTAGAAAGAAACCCAGTAATGTAGTTTTTGTAAAAGGATAAGTTATTAAGAAATTCTCAAAGAAGTACATTTTTTAAATAGAAAATTAGCAATATTTTACTTTAGATTATCTCTCTTCATATGAAAATGATATAAACTAGATCATTGTCATAAGGAATTGGAAGGAATTTAGCATGTTTAAAGTAAGGGAAAACTCACAATCAGAGCATTGTAGATAAGTTCTTGTTTATAATAACTGATAGTCTGTCAGATATAGCCACTGTCAGTCATTAAATTCTCTAAGCTGTGTATTTTCATTCAAGATTGTACCTTTTCTTGTTAAGCAACCAAGAACCCAATAGCTTGTCTCTCTAACATGTAGTTATACCACCAGTTACAGTGTGTAATTTTTTAAACCTTTCCTCTCTTTAGCAATATTGCTCTCAATTCAATTTCCCCCCACTTGGGCCTCTGAGATTTCATGTGGGATAGGATGGAGGCAAAGGTATCAGCAGATATTTTTCTTTTCCATAGAACTTCAAGCACCTGAGAAAATTTCACTTCATCTTTTGCAATTAATAATTGTAATATTTTGATTATGCATTAACATTTATGTACCACTGTACATAGCATCTTGTTTTGTGTTATGAAGTGTATCAAGTATTCAGAAAAGCATAGAGAATAATAGATGTGTATTGAGCTACCCAGATTTGTCACATTTTCAATGTTTTGCATTTTACCTTACTGTCAATCTCATTTTTCTATGTTAACCACTGTTAAAAGTAGCTGGGTATTTTACCAGACTAATTTCTATGTTTTCATTTGTACAAACACACATACAGATGTCAGTATATGTATATAGTTTTTAGTTTAAAAAAAAATAAATGCAGTCACGTTATGCATATTTTTCTGATATTTCTTTCATTTTTCATTATATTGTAGATATCTTTTTGTGTCAGTACATGTTGATCTACATCATTTAGTGAATGACTTTTAAAATCTGTTTTACATTAGTACATTACCTTTTATATAGTAAGCACTCAGAAAATATGAGCCATGATTGTGCTGTTATTATTATAATGATATGCTCTGGTTGTTCCAAACTTTATTTAGCCACTTACTTATAGAGTGACCTTTAGATAGTTTCTAGCATTCTGGTCTAATCTTTGCCTTTTCTTTTAGGATATTTCTTATAGGGTAACTTTTTTTCAGTCACAGGTCTCTTGATTTTTAGATTATTAGTAGATGAAGGACCCTTTGAAATAATAATTTGATAAATAAAGTCATTTAATTAATGTCTCTGTCTTCAGAGTCAACAGATTTATTTTCTCTGGGATCTTTTAACTTTTCTAGGAGGATTACAGTATGGACAACCTTCCTTATTTCCGTATTTACTGGGAGCCACATTTTTTTTAGTAACTGAGTCAAGTCTTTAATCAGGAGTTGGCAAATTATGGCCCATCGGAAAAACTTGCCTGCTGTCTGTTTTTGTAAATAAAATTTTGCTGGAACACAGCCATGCACATTTATTATGCGTTGTTTGTGGCTACTTTATTGCTATAGTGGCATAGTTGCAACAGAGACCACGTAGCCCATAAAGCCTACAACATTCACTCTCTCAGTCTTTTATTTTTTTTTGAATTTTATTTATTTTTTTATACAGCAGGTTCTTATTAGTTATCCATTTTATACATATTAGTGTATATATGTCAATCCCAATCTCTCTCACTCTTTGTAGAAAAAGTTTGCTGACCACTGCTTTAGATCAGTATTAGACGTTGGCCAATAGCTGATACAGTACTCAGAATACTGAACTTAAGAGTTCTAATGTACCTTTGACTTTGTTTCTTTGACTGTGGAGGAAATTGCTTTATCTTCCTAAACCCTAAGTTTCTTCCTCTGTGAGATGGAATATCACTAAATGATTTTTTGAGGTCCTTTCCAGCTCTGAGGTTCTGAGAAACTTCGTAACATAAAGTTTTTAAAAGGCATTTGGAATAAATATAGATAAATATAGATCAATCAATCTATCAATCTATCTCTATATAATATAGACATAGAATAGGTATGAAATAAATGTGCAAATGGACCAGAAAATGGAGGAGATACATAGATTTTTTTTCCTAGGGTTTAATAAATATAGCAATCTTTATTGTGCAAATATAATCCCATCGTGAAAATGTATTAAATAGTGAATTTTCTGATACTGGGAGGACCTGTGTTCCATTGTGTTAAATGGAAAGAGTAATAAAGTGTTATGAGCCCATCCCCAAACCCTAACCAGAAAATTTCTATGTATCACTGAAACACTCTTCCACATCTATATAATCATATATAGATGTTATCATGGTATGACATTTAAAATACTTATACCTAATTATATAATTCATAATGAACTCATTAGTGGATATGTAATAATTGGTATATAATTACGCTTTCCTTGTACAATGTACCTAACGTGTAGCTTTTGTAATACATCATGAATGCAGTTAATACTGAGAAAATAAGTAAAACAGTTAAAAGAAAAAGTTACTTACTGATTAGAGATTTATATTTCAGCTAATAAATTCCATCCATCATGGTTTATAAGAAGTTTTGGTTAAGGTCATAACCACCTCAGGCATTTCTTAGGAGGGAGGAACCCAGTCATGTATCAGCTTAGCTCCTTCATTCCGTCTACTACCTGTCCCTTATCAGTATCTCCTTGCCACGTATTTCTCAGTCATCTTTTCAAAATTTGCTTTGAAAATATGCAATCTTTTATATAAAAGGGGAAACATACTAATATCCTGTTATTGCCAGGAGAGCCATCCAATGGAAAATGAGAATTTCTTCTGCAAGATGTATTAATCGCAGCTGTATCCCTTCACAAGTCTTTTAAATATACTCTTGCCATTTTGACTGTTCTTTTTCCTCCTCCATCAACAGATACTTGTACCTTTTTATATTTGTTGATGGAGGCATTTACTTGCATGTGTAATTTTTCTGAAGTCAAATTCCCTTTTTTTTTTCTTTAGTCCATTTTCCATAAGTATCATATCAAATGAGGACCTTAAATCAGTCTCCTCAATTTTTTTTTTATCCTGGAGCTCAAATAAGTTTGATTTTCATTTAATTCTGTTAATGAACCTATAATCTCATTGTTACATCATACTGCCATGGCAGAAAGATTAAAATCTCATGGCCGATATAAAACTGCCAGATTCCATGGTGATTAAAATATTCAATAGTTCTTCCTGGGTAAGCGTATAAGCCTCCTCTAGTGTAGCTGAGTTGTATACTGTTTCACTGGCTTAATGAGGCATCAGATTCACTCATGTATAGCTTCATCTTTCTAAACTGACTGCTAGTCTTGACCAGTCTTCTGGAATAAAGCACCCTCTAGTGTCCCTATTTGAGGTAACAAGTATATTTTATCCTGATGAAGTGCTTCTCGGAACACCTTTTTGGGCTTGGTTCAGTAATCCAAGTTTATCCCTAAGGCTCCCCAGTGGCCTCTTGATTGTTGGGGCCAGTGTTGATAGAGCCACCATAAAACCTGTTGGCGTTGAGTACTTGCGGCCTGAGGGTGATTTAAATATAATGTACACACCCAAATATATTTTGTGCCCCAAGAAATTGTCAATTAGGGGTATTTCACTTTCACGTAAAGTTTAGTCTTTGTAAACCACAAGGTTTAATACAGTAGCCCTTTACTGAATTCCAGGGGTAAATCTATGAGTGATAAGTAGCCATCATGTTGTATCAGATTCATTCTTTTAGAGACCACTTTAATCCTGTGAATGCTATTTCATTTGTATTCATGCCTTTTATAACCAAAGGGACAAAGCAGCAGGCTTTTCACACAGTGACTAAGCTGCAGCAGTACTTTTGCCCTCATATACCCCAGTAATTTTCTTAAGAGGGAGTGATCTTGATTGGTGGCAATACAATACACCAATTGTCTGCTACCTATTATGATTCATCCCACCTGATTGAAAGGTAGAATTTTTATTAAGCACTGCAAAGGAACCAATGTGATAAATATAACCAACAAAAATGACTTAAATGATGATTCTAATTTATTCCCATTTAAGTGAGTCATTAAGGGGATTTTCTTTGGTATCCTTTCTCCAAATCACTTGAGGTAGTTGTCGTAAGTCAGCATTAGTTTAGTTCTTCTAGAGATAATGGGTTAACTGCTTTTTCCCAGCCTCAGTCATTCTTATTTTCTTGCTCTGAAAAGTTCTTGTGGAAAAAGAATAATAACATTCTTCCTTGTGTCATAGCCCATTTCTCTGCTCCCTTACTATTAGCCACTATTTATTTTGGTTTCCATTTATTATTCATTTTAACCTCTACTTTTCCTCCTCTGGTGCAATGCTCTGATTTGGCCACACTGCCTGTCCACATGGTAGGCAGTTACAGCAGCCTTGCCAGAACCTCTGCTTTTGTTTCTTCCTAAGAAAATTTTGTACAATTTGACAAGTAAAGAATTAAAGGACTGTCTCCTGCTTAGTAATGAAGCAGCACTTACAGTTAATCTTAATTTAGCTACATGGAGTGAAGTCAAAAGTTCCTTTAGGAATATGTGCGGCCAGATTGTATGTTATGGATAATGTGTCCTGTGCAGCAGTATCTTCCTCTGCTGGCACTGCTATCCTGATCTTGGCGCAGCTGGGTCTACAAGATGAAAGAAAAATTTGTGAGGTGGGAAAGATAGAAAATTGTGAATTGCATTACCACCATCCCCTTAACTGCCACTTTAGTTGCTAGAAACCTTTCTGGTGGGGTCCCCTCTTACTTCTTCTCATATTTAATTTTTTAACTCAGTGGCCCAGTTGAGTTAGCCAGCCCTCAATGCCCTATCTCCTATCGTTTTAAGTAACAAATGTTTTAATTGCCCGTTCCAATTTTGAGATCATTACTTTGAGAGTGGTAAGGAATGTGTTATGTCCATGTACTATTTTGTTTCTTTGCCTAATTTTGTACATAGGTAACAATCAGAGGAAACATATTCAGGTGGTTCAAATTAATAAGCAGTTTTCTGTTCCAGACCTTTAATTGAATCTTGGTGGTTTAATACTTTTAGTAAAGTGTAAGCAAATTCTAGAATAAAATAAGTGTCAATTCCAGTCACTACTCGTTTATAGGTCTCTGCAGTACTGGTAGAGCTCTAGTATGGTCCACTTACTGCATTCTTAAAGCACAAGTTCCTCAACATTTTTTTATGATGCCCCTAGTGTCTTAGTGATATTTTCATGGTGCTTTTAAGCTGCCTTCTTCTTGTTCCACATTGATTTGTGCACGATACTTGCTTTTTATCCCAGCAATGCAAAGATATGAAATCATTGAAAGAATGTAGTGAGATTTAATGTTCTAACAATGAACCTCCTTGAACTAGTAGTTCATGTGGTGTTCAGAAGATGTTGCTCTTTCCTTTGAAAATTTAAAATATACATGGAACCCCACTATGTTTGCTACAGTGTTTTGGGATACCTTGGCACAGTTTGGGAATAATAGGTCTTAGACCATTTTTTCTTTTTTCTTAGACCATTTTTAACCCATTAACATTGACTTTGTGTATGGGCATATTATAATTAGAGGACTGTTTATTAATCATAGATAGCATCCATTCTACTTTGTATGTGTATATGTTAAAATATACATAACATAAAATTTAACATTTTAACCATTTTTGAGTAGACATTTCAGTGGCACTAAGTATATTCACAATGTTGTGTAACCATTGCCATTACCCATTTCCAGAGCTTTCATCATCCCAAATAGAAAGAAACTCTGTACCCATTAAACAATAACTCCCCATTCTCTCCTCCTCCAACCCCTGATAACCTCTATTCTACTTTTTGTCTCTATGAATTTGCCTATTTCAGGTACTTTATATAAGTGGAATCATAAAGTATTTGTTCTTTGGTGTTTGGCTTATTTTACATAGCATAATGCCTTCCAGGTTCATCCATATTGTAGCATGTGTCAGAATTTTCTTCTTTTTAAGGTTGAAAATTACTCCATTGTATGTATATGCCACATTTTGTTTATTCATTCATCTGTTAATAGGCACTTGGGTTGTTTCCATCTTTTGGCTATTATAAATAATGCTGCTATGAACATTCACTTACAAGTATTTGAGTCCCTGATGTCAATTCTTTGGGGTATATACCTAGCAGTGGGGTTGCTGAACCATGGGTAATTCTATGTTTAACTTTTTGAGGAGCCGCCAAACTGTTTTCTGTAGCAGCTGCATCATTTCTACATTTCTACCAACAGTGCACAAGGGTTCCATTTCCCCCACATCCTTGCCAACTTTGGTATTTTCAGTTGTTTGATACCAGCCATCCTATTGGGTGCGAAGTGGTTTTGATTTGGATTTTCCTAATGGCTAGTGATGTCGAGCATCTTCTCATGTATTTGTTGGCCATTTGTTTATCTTCTTTGAAGAAATACCTGTTCGAATTCTTTGTCCTATTTTTTTTTAACTATTGAAGGCTGTAGTAGTTTGTTCTGAGACTTTTCCAAATTATTTTTGCAGACTCTTCCTCATTGTGTGTGATCACTGAAGTCTCTGTTCCTTTAGTTCATGCTACCTAATATATTTACAGAGACTTCCTTGAATGCCAACTCTTCCAGTATTTGCAGATTACCCCTGTGGTTAAGCACTCCTTCAACCCTTAACTAGGCTTGCTCTGAGCCTAGGGATCAGCCTGAGGTAAAAGCTTAAGGTCTTCTCAGGTCTTTTCTGAGCATGCAGTTGACTCTTTTAATTCTCCCATATGCTTAGCTACTTTTATGTGTGTTAATTTTCCAGATTCTCACCCTAGCTTCTCTTCCAGGCCTTAGATGGTCTAGTGTCTGTCTCCATTTTTCTTGCCCTGGGTATCTGTGGGTCTGTAGTTTTCTTGCAGCTTTTCCAAGCACTGACTGCCTTTTTACCCACCTAATTTCCAAATTAGGTGGCAGTCCTTCAGATACCCCCCAGACAGGTTAGAAAAGACTTGCACAATAATTTCCATATCAAGTCTTCTCTATTCCCTCTGGTAGAAGGAGGAAACTGGGAACTGGGCTGCTGTTGCTTCAGGAACAAGACCATCATTGTATTGCATTGCATCATTGCATTGGTGGGGGAACAGTGAGGGGAAACACCGCAAAACTCTCCTACCACTTTAAAGGTGGCTTTTTCTTGATTTGGTGTTTGCTTGGCTGCTATTAACTTTGACTGTTTTCCAGAGCTCCAACAAAATTGGCTTCGGCTGTTTCTGCTTCTTTTTTTTTTTTTTAATTGCTCTGCAGTAATGAGAGCTTGGCGCTTTCTAGCCTGCCATTTTGCTGACATTCCTCTTATGGACTTTTTTTTTTTTTGGCCGCGTGGTACGGCCTTCAGGATCCTAGTTCCCTGACCAGGGATTGAACCTGCACCCTCTGTTTTGGGAGCTTGGAGTCCCAACCTCTGGACCGCTAGGGAAGTCCCCTCCTATTGACTTATAATACAGTTTTATTCAGTGCAGAGGAAATATCTTGTCATTTGTTCTCTCTTTGTATTGCTGTGTGACCCAATGCTTGCTCATTTCATGAACTTGGGAGTCTAGTTCTAGAGTCTAACTAGGGCATTTGCCTCAGCATTCCAACCCCACCCCCCAGAACCAGCATTTTAATTTTTTTAAATAAATGTTCACAGGGACTTCTATAGCTGGACACTTCTTAAGGGATTGTTTTTTTATTTCCCAATCATCCAAGGCCTTTTTGCCAGACAGCACTGGAGTGACCCAAGATTTTGTGAATATCTAGGTCTTTCCCCAAAGGTCCATTGTGGAGATTTACCTTTCCTGCCTTCCACCATGGTTTTACTGCCTGTAAGCCATATATGACTGATTTTCAAAAATATCACAACTCTTAAATAGGCAGTGGTATGCTGGTAAATGATAAAGTATAAGCTCTCTGGCAAAAAAAAAAACAAAACAAAGAAAGAAAGAAAAGAAAAAAAGCTCTTATTTGTCACATTTGTTGTTTTTTGTGGTGTGCATACTCACACTGTGGCCGATTTCAAGCTTAAAACATGGCACCACTGATCTTGAAGTTGGCAAAAGATACAAATGCCTCTTGGCAGGCTGGCTTTAGCACTCCATTACAATTAGGGAACTCCCATTGCTATAACAAATGAAATGTTTTGCTTTGGCTGAGAATCATAGGGTTCACATCGTACAGCAATTCACACTGGGAGGTCCTGAGAGGGTATTTCTATTAGTGGCTTCAAAGGTGGTGAATGGGCCTGTGTGTGTATGCAATGAACTCCTCCTGAACTTACCCCTGCAGAACACCTCTTGCATGTGACATTTCTGTGTTATCAGTGAGCTCTCCCGAGCAGCCTTCTCCTTATTTGAGTGATTCTTTGTCATCATCCAGCACATGATGGGTGTTTTTTACCTCAGGATTATTTGATGACCTTCAATGATAGGTGCTGTCTCTACTAATACCCAATAACAAGTTAGCTGTAGTCTAAAGGGCTATATTGAACACATGAGGAAGCTTTCAAAACTCTACTCATCTCCTGAAATCTACTGAGGTGTAATAATCGATTTCTGCCCAAGGCTCTTGCCTTCCTTCTTGTGTCAGCATTGAAGATATTCTAAAATAATTTGAGCATTGAGATCATAATGTCCTAGACTAAAGGACCTAGAGGCACTGCCTGGGAGACAATGCTTTGTAAATCTTTTATTGGTTATTTTGGCTTAGGGCCCTATTCAAATTCAGATTTCTTTGTCTTGATTTTATTAATAGGCTTAGCAGCATCCTTAGGTGGAAGACGTGGCTTTGCCAAAACTCAAATAGTCCCACTAGTCTGGGCTGTCTGTCTAGGGAGAGGTCATAAGGGATACTAAATTATTTTTCAAAGATTAAGGATGTCTTTGATGTTTCTGGCACACATCATTCTCCAGAGTTTCCTAGATTGGACCAGGGCTTGAGTTTTAGTTAGGTTTTTTCAGCCAGAATTTATATCATATGAATAAGAATGCAAGAATTTTTGTTGTTTCACATCTTTTCCACCAGTTTGCCTTGTCAGAACTTTTAGTTGTAGCCACACTGGTATATGTGTAATGTGTCTTTAATTATACTTCTCTGATGACCAATGATTCTGGGGATCCTCTTACATGTTTATTAGCCTTTTTTTTTAACTCTTTTGTCAAATGGAAATTTATTTTCCAATTTAAAAAAAGTTGTGTTGTCTTTCTTATATAGATTTGTAGGAGCTTTTTAAAATATTTTTGAATATGAGTCTTTTATCAGTTAAACATGTTGCAAATATCTTCTTCCAGCCTCTTGCTTGCCTTTTCATTCTCATAATGGCATTTTTTTTATAAACATAAAATCTTAATTTTAATAAAGTCCAATTTGTCAATCTTTTATAGTTAGTGTTTAATGTATCCCTTTTAAGAAATCTTTGTCCATCCCAAGGTCAATAAGATATTCTTCCTTAGTTTTCTTCTAGAAGCTTGATGGCTTTAGGTTCTACTTTTAGATCTATCATCTAGCTCAGATTAAGTTTTCAGTATGCTATGAAGTAGGAATGGAGAGTAATTTTTTTTTTATGGATATCCAGTTGATGCTGCATCATTTATTGAAAAGACCAACTTTTCCTCACTGCAGTGGATCATTCACCATAAATCAAGTGTGTATGCATGTGTGTGTGAGGGTCTGTTTGTGAACTCTTTATTCCATTGGTCTATTTCTATATCCTTGCATGAGTACCACACTGTCTTAATTACTTGGCTTTGTAGAAATTAAGGCATATGGACTGTGAACAAAGAAGTAAAAATGTCTTTCTTAGCAAAGGACATGATTCTATATGTAGAAAATCCTAAAGCCTCTAAAATAAAATGAGCAGAACTTATAAGTGAATTTAGTGAGGTTTTAAGATTCAAAGTTCATATAAAAAAATCAATTGTATTTCTATGTTTAGCTGAGAACGTTGAAAAAAACAAAACAATTACATTTACAGTAGCATTATAAAACATTAAATACTTGGAATAACCTGTATAAAGTATGTGCAAGACCTTTACACTGAAAACTATGAAACATTGAGAGAAATTAAAGAAGACAAGATAAGAGGTGTACCATGTTCATAGATTGGATGGTTAAGCTTTTAATTCTTTCTTAATTCATCTATCGCCATCAAAATTCCAGCATGCTTTTTAAAAAGAAATTTACTAATACAAGCTCATGCCAGTATTTATGTGGAAGTGCTCAGGGCCTAGAATGTAATATTTTAAAAGTATAATAAAGTTGTAGGACTTATACTACCTAATTTCAAGACTTACTGCAAAGCTCATGTAATGAAGACAGATTGGTATTATTGAAAGGGTAGACCTGGAACACAATAAGAGCCCAAACATGAGACCCACACATATATAGTCAACTCATCTTCAGTATGGGTGCCAAGGTAACTCAATGGAGAAAAGATAATCTTTTCACCAAATGGTGCTGGAATAACTGTATATCTGTTTGGGGGGAAAGAAATGAACATTGACCCTTGCCTCATAACCATATACAAAATTTGAAATGAAACATTGATCTAAATGTGAAGCCTAAAACTGCAAAACCTGTGGGAGAAAACATAAAAGAAAATTGCTGTGACCTTGGGATTGGTAAATATTTCTTAGAACACAAAAAAATATTAAGCTCAAAAGAAAAAAGTAGTGGTAAATTGCACTTCATTAAAATAAAAATATTTCCTCAAATGACACCATTGAGTAATTGAACAGGCAGACCACAGACTGGGAGAAAATATTTACAATACATATATCTGACAGAGGACTTGTTTTCAGAACATATAAAGAACTCTAACCACTTACTAATAGGACAAGCAACTCAAAAAAAAAAAAAAAAAGGCAAAAGAGTTGAGCAGACACTTCACACGAGAAAATCTGTGAATGGCCAATAAGCATTTGAAAATGCATATTATCATTAAGCAGGTTATGCAAATTAAAATCATGAGATACAACTGCATACACAAGAAAATGACTAAAATTAAAAAGAATGAAATAAATCATGGAGATGTAATGTACAGCATGGTCACGAGTTAGTGATACTGTGTTGCATAATTGAAAGTTGCTTAAGAGAATAGATCTTAGAAGTTCCCATCACAAGAAAAAAATTTTTTGTTAACTATGTATGGTGACGGTTGTTAACTAGACTTATTATGGTGATGATTTTGCAATATATACAAATACTGAATCATATTGTACACCTGAAACTAATGTCATATGTCAATTATATAAATATAAAAAACCTGATAAAGCAAAATATATTGTGTTTTGTCTGTTCTAGGTTGTAATATTACAATCTGTAATATTGTAATATTAGCTACAGTGATTAATAAAAGCTACAATGAATAATAAAAATATATATGTATATATATGTGTGTATATGTATCTATCTATCTATTTTGTGGAGCATCTGGAACTCACACATGGCTGGTAGATGTGTAAAATGGTGCAACTACTTGAAGCAATTTGGCAGTTTCTTATAAAGTTAATATGACCCAGCAATTCCACTCTGGATATTTATCCAAGAGAATCGAAAACATATGTCTGCAAAAAGGCTTGTATCAGCACATTCATTACTGTTTTATTCATAATAGCAAACAACTAGGAACAAACAAATATTCATTAACAGGTGAATGGATAAACAAACTGCAGTATCTTTAAACAATACAACAGAATATTACTGAGCAATAAAAAGGAACAGTCTACTGTTTTATACAACAACATACATGAATCTCATAAACTTTATTCTCAATGAAAAAATTCAGATACAGGAGAGTATTGTCAGGGCTCAGCTGAGCTGGAGAGAGCTGATGAGCCAGGTGTCAGTTGCAGATTAAAACAATAAGCCAAAATGAAATTAATAGTCAAAGCTTTAATCACTTACTGTGATAGCATAAGCAAGAGGCTAAACCAGAGAAAGCACTACCTCCCTGCTGTTCCATTTTTCCCCAGTGGATGTGTGGATGCACCCAGTTGAGGGTCAGGTGTTAGTACTTCTTTTTTGGCCAAGCCGTGCAGCATGTGGGATCTTAGTTCCTGACCAGGTATCGAACCCTCACCCCCTGCGGTGGAAGCTTGGAGTCTTAACCACTAGACCACCAGGGAAGCCTGAGGGGCAGGTGAATCAGCACAAACATGGGGGTCATCTCACTACTTGGGGAACCCCTAACAAAAAGTTGCTGCATTATTATGGACCTAGGTTGGGGGAAGTGCAGGGAGGAGGGAGAGAGAAAAGGACTAGGAATGGGAAAGTGCTGTTTACTGACTCAAAGTTTAGATAAGTGTCCTTCCCCCCCCCACCCCCCCTTAAGGAGGTCTGCTTCTGAGGGAGGCTCTTATCTAGAGAGACCTCTGAATGGCTAGGAATGCAGATACACGTAAGAGTTGGCCAGCGGGGGTGGGGGGCCTGAGTCTTTGACTGCAACTCACTTTAGAGACTGCAAATACATTGGTTGTGCAAAGTCTGATGTGGGAAGGGCAGCTTCTTCCTGTGACACCTGCCAGGTAAAGCTTTTGTAATTGCTTAAGGTTGAGTTTGAAAAATCACACACAGGAAGGAGCTGGACTACTCAAGTGTTCATTGTTTGAGCCCATTTATACAGAACTCTAGAAGTAGCATAAAATTTATATAGTAAAGGAACACATATTAATGGTTGTCTAAGATTGGGAAGTGGGTTAGATTCATTGCAAAGGGGCATGAGCAACATTTTTAAAAAATTTATTTAATTTATTTATTTTTGGCTGCATTGGGTCTTCGTTGCCGTGCACAGGCTTTCTCTAGTTGCAGTGAGCTGGGGCTACTCTTCGTTGCAGTGCGCAGGCTTCTCATTGAGGTGGCTTCTCTTGTTGCGTGCAGAGCATGGGCTCTAGTCGCGCGGGCTTCAGTAGTTGTGGCTCGCGGGCTCTAGAACACAGGCTCAGTGGTTGTGGTGCACGGGCTTAGTTGCTCTGCGGCATGTGGGATCTTCCCGGACCAGGGCTCGTACCCATGTCCCCTGCATTGGCAGGCGGATTCTTAACCACTGCGTCACCAGGGAAGCCCAATGAGCAACTTTTTAATGGTTTTTTTTTTTTATATTAAACCATTGTAGACAATTGTCAAAACTTATCAAGTGTACACTTGAAATGGATGCATTTTTACATGATGTAAATTTTATCTTGAAGTTGATTTTTAAAGTAAAGAAAATAAAGTTTTAGTTGAATCCTAAGTGTAGTGGTGAAAATACTAATGTGCTTACTGCCACTCAAAATTTTCAACTATATATTATGAACAGGACTGTAGTGTAAATATAAAAAGTGAAACTGTATGGGTTCGGTCAGGTTAGGTGGATTTTATGTATGATTTTATCCAAGCAGCTGAAAAGAAAGTGATAGTTGAAAGAGTCATGATTACTATCTAAATTACTATCTAAAATAAGTAGAATAGCTGGGTCATACGGTAGTTCTATTTGTAATTTTTTGAGGAATCTCCGTACTGTTTTCCATAGTGGCTGCACCAATTTACAGTCCCACCAGCAGTATTATGAGGGTTCCCTTTTCTCCACATCTTCTCCAACATTTTGTTATTTCTTGTCTTTTCAATAATAACCCTTCTAACAGGTGTGAGATAATATCTCGTTTTGGTTTTAATTTGCATTTCCCTCATGAATATTGATTTCTAACATCTTTTCTCTTTATTTTCCCATCTGTATGTCTTCTCTGGAAAATGTCTACTCAGATCCTCTGCCCACTTTTTAAATCAGGTTGTTTGTTTTGTTGTTGTTGTATTTATATATTTTGGATACTAACCCTTTACTGTATATATAATTTACAAATATCTTCTTCCATTCAGTAGGTTGCCTTTTCATTTTGATTATGGTTTTCTTTGCTGTGCAGAAGCTTTTTAGTTTGATGTAGTCCCATTTATTTATTTTTGCTTTTGTTTCCCTTTGCCTTTGGGGTTAGATCCACCAAAACATTGCCGCAGGCCAATGTCAGTAAGATTACTGCCTATGTTTTCTATTAAGAATTTTATGATTTCAGGTCTTACATTCAAGTCTAATTCCTTTTGAGTTAATATTTGTATATGGTGTAAGGTAGTGCTCTAGTCTTATTCTTTTACATGTGGCTGTCCAGTTTCCCCAAACTACTGATTTAGGAGACTGTCCTTTCTCCATTGTATGTTCTTTGCTCCTTTGTTGTAGATTAATTTTCCATATATGTATGGCTTTATTTCTGGGCTCTCAGTTGCTTTCCATTCATCTGTGTACTGTTTTTGCACCCAAACCATACTGTTGGTTACTTTGTAGTATACAGATGATCCTTGGACAACATGGGTTTGAACTGAGTGTGTCCATTATACACAGAGTTTTTTCAATAAAAATATACTACAGTACTACAGTATCCACAGTTGGTTGAATCTGAAGATGCAGACCCTTGGATATGGAGGACCGACTGTAAGGTTATATGTTATTTTTAGCTACATGGGGGGTCAGTACTCCTAACCCCTGAGTTGTTCAAGGATTAACTGTAGTTTGAAGTCAGAGAGTGTGATACCTACAGTTTTGTTCTTCTTCCTCAAGATTGTTTTGGCTATTCAGGATCTTTTGTGGTTCCATACAAATTTTAGAATTATATGTTCAAGTTCTGTTAAATATGTCATTGGAATTTTGATAGGGATTGCTTGAATCTGTAGATTGCTTTGGGAAGTATGGACATTTAAGCAATATTAATTCTTCCAGTCCATCAGTACAGAATATCTTTCCATTTTTTTGTGTCTTCTTCAATTTCTTTCATCAATATCTTATAGTTTTTAGTGTACAGGTTTTCATCTCCTTGGTTAAATTTATTTCTAGGTATTTTAGGCTTTTTGATGCAGTTGTAAATGAGATTTTTTTTTTTAATTTGCCTTCTCTGATAGTTTATTATTAGTGTATAGAAATTCCACAGATTTCTGTATATTGATTTTGTATCCTGCAGCTTTACTGTATTCATTTATTAGTTCTAATCATTTTGGGTTTGTTTTTTTTTTTTGGTGGAATCTTTATGAATTTCTCTATATAGTATCACGTCATCTGCAAATAGTGACAGTTTTACTTCTTTCTTTCTGATTTGGATGCGCTTTATTTCTTTTTCTTGCCTGTTTGCTGTGGGTAGGTATGTTCAATACTCTGTTGAATGAAAGTGGTGAGAGTGAGCATCCTTGTCTTGTTCCTGATCTTAGAGGAAAAGCTTTCAGTTTTTAACCATTCAGCTGTGGGTTTGTCATATATAGCCTTTATTATGTTAAGGTATGTTCCCTCTATACCCACTTTGTTGAGAATTTTTATCATAAATAGATGTTGAATTTTGTCAAATACATTTTCTGCATCCATTGAGATAATCATGATTTTTATTTTTCATTTTTTAAAATGTGATGTATCATGTAGATTGATTTGCAGATGTAGAATCATCCTTGATTCCCTGGAATAAATCCCACTTGATTGTAGTGTATGATCATTTTAATGTATTGTTGGATTCAGTTTGGTAGTATTTTGTTGAGAATTTTTGCACTGATGATCATCAAGGAAGTTAGCCTCTTATTTTTTCTTTTTGTGGTGTCCTTGTCTGGTTTTGGTATCAGGGTAATGCTGGTTTCATAAAATGTGTTTGGAAGATTTCCCTCTTCAGATGGAAGAGCTTGAAAAGGTTAAGTATTAAATCTTCTTTGAATGTTTTGTAGAATTTGCCAGTGAAGCCATCTGGTTTTGGGCTTTTGTTTTTTGGGAGATTTTTGATTATGGTTTCAATCTCCTTACTAGTAATTGGTCTATTCAGATTTTCTGTTTCTTCATGATTCAGTCTTGGAAGATTATATGTTTCTAAGAATTTATCCATTTCTTCTAAGCTGTCCAATTTATTGGTGTATAATTGTTCACAGTAGTCTCTTATGATTCTTTGTATTTCTGCATTCTTTTATGTTGGGGCTGTGACTGCTGGTATGGAGTGTTGGTGGTTGGAGCTGGCTTCAGGGCCTCATGGTGGCTGCTGCAGTGAGCTGATGGGTGCAGTTGTCACCCTTCTGGCTGTGAGTCCCAGCAGAGACAGGGGTGGGCAAGGCTCTCAACAGGGTGTGCTCTCTGGTGCTAACAAGCTAGAGGGAGAATTTCAAAATGGCACCCACCAGCCCCAGCATCTGCAAGGTAGCCTGAGATCACAAAAATGATTCTCATCAGTATCTCAGACTCCAGGGAGTGTCCCAACTGTTCCTGCCTCACCAGCAGACGTTTCAAGATTAGTGGGTGGAACCCCTTTACCTTCATTCCATGTGCTTTTCAACCAGGTGTTTTCATGTTGGTTTTTGGGTGGTATGAGTCTGTGCTCAAGCCCTTTAGAGCAGGTTTTCCTTTTCCTGCAGTTCTATAGTTTTCCTGGGCATATTCTGCATTGGTTTTCAAAGCCAGCTGTTGGGGGCTTCTCTCTCTTGTGCAGGATCTAGTGGTTGGGGTGCCTGATGTGGAGCTTGAATCCTCCCCTCCCAGGGGAAATAACCATACCTTTGTAGTCTTCCCTGTCCGTGGATTGCTGAAGCTGGGGTGTGTTTTTTCGCTTGGGGAGACCACCTCTGCCTCTCCTACCTGCCTCAAGGTTGTCCTTTTACCCTTTGTCGTGGAGACTCTGTTCATCCAGTTTTTAGCTGCCTTTCAGGGAGAGTTATTCCGCATGTATTTGTAGCTTTGTTGTGGTCATAGGAGGAAGTGAGTTTAGGATTTTCCTATGTCACCATCTTGAATCAGATCTCCTGAAATATTTCTGTATAGCATGCTTATATGCCAGCTTCTTGATCCTCCTTACCCTAGTTTTATCGTAATTAATGGACTTACTGCTTTCAAAGGTGGGGAGGATATCAGTCACATTATAGCAGGGGTCCCCAACCCCCAGGCCCCAGACCGGTACCAGTCCTTGGCCTGTTAGGAACTGGGCCGCACAGCAGGAGGTGAGTGGCAGGCAAGCGAGTGAGCGAAGCTTCATCTGTCACTCCCCATCGCTCGCATTACTGCCTGAACCATACACCTCCCCCAGTCCATGGAAAAATCATCTTTCACGAAACCAGTCACTGGTGCCAAAAAGGTTGGGGACCGCTGCATTATAGGACAGAAGAAATAAAAAACAAAAAAAAGCAAAAAAGAACCCCCAAAAACAACAACTCTAAGTATTTCGAGCAAAAGGTCCTTTATATAGGGAATTAACAGCTTACAAAATTATTCCAAGTGCTGGAACAGAAGTCAGGGACTATCTCTAGACCATGGTTCAGGGTTGTGATATTGTTGCAATCTAGAGGTCAGAAAGCTGTTGTTGCTGCTGACACCACAGGTGGCTGTCTTATCTAGGAGGCTCATGCTGGACATTAGACTGCAGAGTCTCTGCCACCAGAAACAATCATAGCTGCCTGACCTTACATGCTGAAAGCAGACAGATGACCTTTGCTTTACTTTCTCCTTCCATATCTTGCTAGAGAACATCTGCTTGGTAGAACTTTTTTTTTTTATGTTCAGACCATGAGCTACAAAGAGACTGGGAAGTATAATTTTTAGCTGTTAACCTCTTCCAAATAGAAAGGAAGAGTGAAAGTTGGGAGAGCTGATCCTGGTATCTAAGACAAGGATATAGGTCTCTTCGATACCTCTGCCCCAGTACACATGTTCACTTTCTGTTATAATATAGTTATATTATAATTTTGTATAGAAAAATATATAGCATTTACATTATTATGGTCATGTAGATGCTATTCACAACTAATACATGTAGTATATTTTGATTATTTTCCCTTCCCCCTCCCCTGCATAGTTTTTTGCTATTTTATTTACTTGTTGCTTGGTTTTCTGTGTATTTATTATTGATTCAACCCCAAACTCTCTTATCATTTATTTGAATCTCTTCTCAAACACCTATTTCTTGAACAAATTGCTCCTGGAGTTTTCTTAATGCTGTCAACTTTGAATGGTTTTTCTGTATGTCTGGTGTATAGCTATTATCCTGTGATTTTTCTCACCATGACCTTGGGTGTTATTTTCACCTCTTTCATACTTTACTCCCACGTTTTGGTGGAGCACATTCTCTACTAGCTTCCTGAGAAAGAATGTAGATGTGGGTCCAGGTGATTTTTTTTTTTTTGAGTCCTATTTTTATTTCTGCGTATATAAAGAAAAACTTTGTAGAACATTGCTAATACATATTTTTCCTATGCTCCAAGAGCTGTAATATGATCTTAGCTTGTGAGAACTAAGACCGCAGACTGTACTATATGCTCTCAGCCTTTAAGTATGGCTTTGCATTCTGCCATTTATTTTGATTTTTGGCAAACAGTTTTGACCAAATTGGTGACAAGAGATGTGCAAGTGATAATGCTGGACTATAAAAAATGAGGAAATAGTATCACACTGGCTATTAACATGCAGTTATATTGGTGACTGCTTGTGCCTTGATGGAAAGGTTGAGGAAACAGAGGATAAAGATCAACAGGGTTAGCATTTTCAAACATCTCTTGGTATTATGAAGGGTATTATATGCCTCACTGTGGTTTGTAGCTAACAAAACAATGTAGATGTGCAGTAGCTTCAGGAAATTTGAAGAAAATGAAAGATCATTGCCAGAATGTGTTGCTGGGACTGCATCTCCATGAGAATTATGTGATGTTAATACTGTATAACTCTGATTCAGTTACTCTTTTCCAGGGACGCATTTTCTGTCCTAATTAGGGTACATATAATTATTTTGCTTTTCCTTTCTTTTTATGGTTCTCCCCTTCTCTAACCCTTATTAGGCATATGTTGGAGCATCTTATTTTATCTTCCATGTTGCTTAACTACTTTTTCATATTTTTAAACTCTATTATTCTGTGCATGATTCTGAGGAATTTCTTCCCTTCTGCCTCCAAATCATTAATTCTGTGCTCTACTGTTTTCTAGTTTTTACTTCATCTATAGAGTTTCAACCTCGGTTAACATTTCTTATTTCTAAACGATTTCTACTTGGTTCATTTTTATATCGATCTATGCTTCTGTAAAAACTGCCTGCTCTTATTTAATGGGTTGTGTTGATTTATCAATCTGGCAATTTAAAATTATACCTATTTTGAAGATTGATTTCAGGTTGCCTAGTTTTCTCTAGTTATTCAAGTATGAGTCTCCACCTCTCTCTTTTGTATGCCTGTACTACTTTTCCTTATGTTAAATTCTTTCATATATGTTATAGTTTTTTGTGGCTATGAGTTTATTTTCAAAAGAAATTATCTTATAAACGAATCTAGCTCATGACCTACTTCTCCCTCTCTTTTTTTTTCCTTCCCCCCCACTTTTAAATTTCTGGCTGTACTATATGATCTCAGGTTGCTAACCAGTTTTACATTAATTGATTGGCTTAAGTACAAGTTTGGATTCCTTGCCCCACCATGGCAAAGGCTTTTGGTTTTGATCTTAGGTAGTTAACTTTTCCACCTAATTTGGTGGGTGCCTTGTGTCTGGCTCACATATTGAGCAGGTGGTTGGAAAAAGGGGAAAGTCTGCATAGTTGAACCCTAACCTTTAAGCCTATTTGGTCTCAATCTTCTCGTGGACTACTTGGCTTCAAGTCCTACTCTCTGTTATGGTTTGATTTTGACATGTGGATGTTTCTTGTTCTTCCTTTTGAGCTTATCTATGTTTTTAAAAATATTTTAGTCAGTATTTCAAAGTTTGCAGTGGTAGTTCTTAGGAGGCATTTCAGCAAATGCTTAATTATTTCAACTGGAATGGGATTTGAATTTGCAGTTCCTCAAAATGAAGAGATAAAAATGAAAATGAATGTGGGACCTGACCTATGACAAACTATCATTTCACCTTAGTGAAAGATTACAGACATACTTATTTCTTTCACTGATACGAAGAGTTATTTATTAAAATAATTTTTTTTTTAAAGGTTAGGCTTTTTTTTTTTTTTTAAATGGGAATTATTTATTTATTTATGGCCGTGTTGGGTCTTCGTTTCTGTGCGAGGGCTTTCTCTAGTTGCGGCAAGTGGGGGCCACTCTTCATCGCGGTGCGCGGGCCTCTCACTATCGCGGCCTCTCTTGTTGCGGAGCACAGGCTCCAGACACGCAGGCTCAGTAGTTGTGGCTCACGGGCCTAGTTGCTCCGCGGCATGTGGGATCTTCCCAGACCAGGGCTCGAACCCTTGTCCCCTGCATTGGCAGGCAGACTCTCAACCACTGCGCCACCAGGGAAGCCCTTAAAATAATTTTTAAACGTTGTGAAGAAGTATAAAATTTACCTAAATTTGTTGGTCCAAGCAAGTATAGACTTACCTATTAAATGGTGAAAGGTGTTGAAATTTTGAGACATGGTAGTATAGTCATTGTCACTATTTCTGCTTATGATTCTTCTAAATCACCATCTTTGTTAGCTAAAAGGTAATTATTGTGCATATACAAAGAACTATGACTGTTCTACAAATGAAAAACATATCTAGCAATGGAAATACATGTCTTTTAAGATGAAATTAGGGAATATTTCAGATTCATATAGTTATGGCTCCAACAAATGATAAATTTGGTTACTTACATTGCAAGTCTAGCAGTAACTAACTAGGATGTTGCTTCAGGGTTCAGCAGATGGCCTCTAAGTGGCTTGGTGAAGAGAATGTTTGCTAAAGGTGACAGAGTATACCTATTCAGTTTCCCATATGCACTAGGTCATTGGTAACATAAGGTCTTACTTTCAGGAAATTGTTAAATTTAAGGTCAGGGAGTAATTCCAAAGCATTTTAATAAATAAAGTACATATCCCTCAGCGGATAATATTCTCTTTTCGGTTCCTACATACTAAGATGAAATTTTTAGGTTTTTCTCTAAATGACATGCAGTATAGAATCCGTGTGAGGTGTGTGTGTATATATTCGTGGAAGATGTGCAATATTTGTTGCGTGATATGTTGTGCGTATATATGTATCAGACATGAGACTGATGAGATTTTGATAACATTCTATTATAAAATGGTATACTCATTGCTAGTTCTGTGAAAGTAAATGATAGTGTATATACTCTTTTATTTTATAATATGTATTTTAAACTATTTATTATGGAAAATTGCAAACAGAGAAGAGTAGAGAAACAGAATAATGAACCCCTGTGTACTCATAACCCAGCTTCAACAATTATCCTTCATAGTTCATGATAGTTAATCTTGTTTCATTTACACACCATATTCTGCCTGCCCTGTGAATCCTGCTCTCCTCCCTCCCCCAATCTCTACCCACAACTCCTACCCCAGGATAATATCTTTTATTAGTTATTATTAGTTAGTGTTACTTCCACCAGAAGCCTTATAATGCTTTACTGCTCTTTTATAATAGTTTTAATATTTATGACTAGCTAAGTTTCAGTTTTTGGTTTCTCTTTATTTTCTACGCAGTTTATGAAAGGTTTTCTTATACAGTTAGTAGTGTAAAATGTCAGGTTATTCATACAGCCATTTTGCAGTAATCATGAATATAGTATAAATCAACACATCGTAGAGATGGAATTTCTTAAATAAAATTCTTATTTTTTAAAATGAAAGAGCATTATCTTTTGGAAAATGTCTTAAAAAATTAACAGCACACATTGCTTAATTTAGTACTTTGGAACACTGTACAGTTGTATTGCTATTAATTTTGTAAGTAATATTTTTAACTCAGTTGATTTGCCATCTTGAGACTTTTTAAAAAATAACTTTCCTGAAACAGAGTTTTAGTGAACATATACTTCTAGATCCTAAGAAACTCTTTATGGTGTGGTGAACAAAAGAGCTAGTATAATACTTATAATTTATAGTTGACATTATCTTATAATTTTAAATGCAGAAAGAATAAAATTGTTTATTGAAGGAAATTTCTCTATCTGGTTGGCTTCTTACATTTTTCCTTTTCATATTGTATTTTATTCTGCATTAACTATGGATTACCTACTTTAGGATCATATTCGTATTACATACTTTTCACTAACAAAAACATTTATTAAGAATGACTTAAGAAGTTACATGAGCTTTAGTAGGTCGTCAGATAAATGAAGCTGATGGCTGTGACTTTCTTGATATTGAACAAGAAATTAGAGCTGCAAGCATAACATTTGTTGTACTTTCTTTAAAGATTTTGTTTCTAGTAATTGTATTTTGCAACCTAGAAGTTGCCTTTAACATTACAATTTAAAAAGTGAAATGCATAGTTTGCATACAGCACACTGTCCATTGGGAATGATTAGGTACTGTAATTTTAGCAAATTGCATAGGTAAACATTATATTTATTATACAATGTATGAATTGCTATTAAGTATTCAAAATGCAAACTAACACAACATTGTAAATCAACTATACTTCAATAAAAAAGGAAAAGAATTAATACAAAAAAAGTATTCAAAATGCAAACTAACACAACATTGTAAATCAACTATACTTCAATAAAAAGAGAAAAGAATTAATACTAAAAAAAGTATTCAAAATGCAAAAGTATAACTTGTTATTAGAGTATGTTGATGTTATTTGTTAATGTCCATGTTACTACTTATTATTTAACTATATAAACTATAGAGAATTATTAAACAGTTTTTTGATAAAGTCTGTTAGTAAGCATTATGAAATATGATGAATTAATTAAGAACTTATATGATTATCTTTAGTTTAGAAAGACGTTTTTCTGACAACTGTTCTTTTATTTGATTTCAAGTGGCTGCTCATACCAGTTGTCATTACAGATCGATTTAAGTTACTCTTAATACTTTTTTACCGTTGATTTGCCAAGAACTTCAGTTGGTTGTGTGGAAATGTAAGCCTTTGTGTGAAGGAGTGTGTCCTTGCATCAGAACTTGGCAATCACATGAATCTTAAGCAAACAGGCTGTTTGTTCCGTAGAGAAACTATTCTATAAGATGACTTTGTTTTTATATTCTGTTCTGTGCTAGATTAAGTGATTTAGTTTAGTTTGGCCTAGGGCAAAACGTTTCAGGATATTTTAGAAAATCCTGTATCCCATTAACCCTCTGAAAATAACGCTAGTTTTAAAGTTTTGCTTTCTAAAATCTTATCAGTAGGCCATGCAATACCAGATTCATTCTCAAAGTGTCATTTGTAACTGGCACTGAAAGCTATTGCAGTGTTCCGTCTGGTATATGCAGTGTTCCAGGTTTTGAAAATCTGAAAGCCATATATTTTAAACACTAAATATTTATTTCCTCTTAATTTGATGCCCTTCCATGATTTTAAATGAGGGGAAGTAGTTCGTTTCTTTTGATAGTAATTCTATTATAAACTTTTAAACGTTAGAATCCCGAACACTAAGGCTATTATAATAGTCCCTAATTGAACAAAGCAGTGTGATTGTTTTAAGAAATATATGCTAATGCTCAGGAAACTCATTCATTTTAAACTTTTCTGTTCTAAAAAATTTCTGCCATATATTAGTTAAATTAGAACTTTTCACTCTACATAAACCAAGCAAGCAAGCAAACAGCCATAACAAAGTATAATTATAAAAGTTAATTAGGCAATAATTATTTTTTCAAAGTTTCAAGGGAGTCATAAAGATTACTTTCTTTCTATTCATTTTGAATCTCTTAGATGTAATGTGGCTTCCTTCAGAGTTTCTTGTTAAATTCCAAGGTTATTAATAAATATTTGATCATTAAGTTAAAAATAATACATGTACTTGGTAAAAAAAATCAAATTATACAGATAGATAGATATAAAATGAAACAGAAATACTTCTTTCCCTCAGTCTCTCAGTTACCCTACCTCAACTCTTAGGCCCTTTCTTCAGAGTAACCACTGGTAATAGTTTTCTATGTATATCCTATTCAAGCATGTATATTTACATATGTAAGTGTAATTTTACATTTTTTTCTGTCTTTAATTTATCCATGTTCTGTACCTGTATTGTTTTAGCTAAAGATTATTTTGGGTAGGAAATTTATTTGTCTTACCTATTTATTTTATATTTAACTCCTAGAACAGTTGACTGACACATAATATATAGGTGCTTAACAAATACTTGTTGAGAGAATCTTCCACATCTGTCTATCCACCTGTGTGCCCATCAAATACATACTGAGTACTTACTGTATGCCAAACACCCTTCTAAGGACACAGATGAAAGAGAAAAGCAAGGGCTGTGTCTGAATGTAATTTCCTTATACATAGTTGGCTGATACATATCAAAAACAATGAAATAAAACCTAAACAAATGGGTTTCATGAAGGTAGTAGCACAGGTAATGTGATGAGAGTGAGAGAGGAGTTTCTACTTCAGATAGGATGGCCAGGCAATACCTTTTTGAAGAGGTGAATTTTGAGCAAGGCCTAAATGATAAGAAAAAATGGTTTCGAGATCTAGAGAAGAGAATTCTAGGCAGAGGGAATAGTTAAGTATAAAGGTTCTGAGGCAAGAATAAGCCTGGTGAGTTCAAGAACAGAAAAGTTCAGTATGACTAAAGCATGAGTATTTTCTCATACAAATAAATACTGCTTCAGTGTGTATCTTTGTACATACAAATATGTTCTACATATTTTTAAAAGACTTTTAGTAGTGGAGGGGTCAAATAGTATATGCATTTAAAATTTTGATAGCTATTGCATGGGGCTACTTTTATCCTTTCTCCCTAAACCTTTTCTTGCTTTTCCAGGCTGTGGGGAACTTGGGTTGTCTGGAGCTTGGTAGGGAGTGGGCTGTGATGTGAAAGGAATTCTTTTTGGGAGAGAATGTGCCAGGAACTGTGGCTATTTGAGAGACTTTTGTCTCATAAGATGAAAATCCAGCAGTAGAAAATATGCATATGTTGTATATGTTGAGTTATATGTTAAAATATCTGGCTCTCAGAAATACAGTGCTCTCCTTTGGCCATTTAATGAAACCATTCCAGTGCAGAAATTATCAACATTTCTCAATCTAGAAAATCCAAAATTTGGCATGGTTATAGTTTGATATAATTGGAGTTACATATAGTTGGATATGAGGCAGTATTATAAATGATGCCTAGTTTGACACTTTGGATTCACATTACACAAATTTGTGATTAACTAAGGAGGCATTATGAAAAAAAACACCATTAAACAAAGTCAGCCGATCACCTTGCCCATGTGTGGCTTTTGTGGAGGAAGGTAGAAGGGTATCTCCTATTTAAAATAAGTTTTAAAAAATCCTGGGTGTTGTTACATTGGGGAATGAAATTCCTTCTTTAAATGCCTTTCTATCAAAGAAGCATTGTTTAATTTTGAAGGATAAATGTCAGAATTACTTATAATTTTTTAGGCAGATTAGAAATTTTAGACTAGTCAAAGAACAAATTTTGTTTCATCAAGTATTTTACTGCTGAGTAAACAAGGAGAGTCAAGTCCCGTTTGAGAGCATAGAGATGTTTGTTTAATCTTTTTCAATCGCTGTTTTTCGATAGGGTGAAAGTAGGAAATTTAGGTAGATATATTCAGTTTCCAGTATATTTAGAGAGAGAAGGGGGTATGTGGTTTCCCTGGCTATTCATTTCTCCTGTTTTCACTTCTTCTGAGAACTAAAAACAACTTGGAGGAGTGAGGTCAGGAATCTGTGATGGAGAAGATTTTAGTTTAACAGATGCTGATATGGTATGTTCTGTCTGTTATAGTAAAGATTTTATTTTTCTTTTTTAACATGGGTAATTTTTTCTAACTTAAAAACGAAGTTTAGTTAGATTTTATTTTGCTGCTTGAACCTGGTGACATTAATAATGATAAAGCAATTAACATATTTTGTCTGTGATATAATGATTTAGCACTTTAAGAAGCCTAGTTTATCTGATGTCTACTATAAAAATCATCCCACTGGTTTTAATGTGAATATATAATTTTTGATTGAAAAGTTCTTGATATCAAATCTTTAAGGTGAGTGTAAAGAAAGGAATCCGTATTTTAATAGTCTTAATCCTTTGTCCTATAATGAGTAGATGTGTAAAATATGTTGATGTTTACAAAAATCTTCTAGTCCTATTACAATATATAGATGTGTAAGTTGTAATTATTTGAATCATTAGAACATCTAATTTTTGCTTGACAATATGCAAATGTGCCATTAAATCTGTTTTTTAAGATTTTTCCAGTTTAATGTCTGAATCCAAATTCATAAAGAGTTGGAAAAATGAGATGTCTGAGCTATAGGATTCACAGGGATTTCATATGAAGCCTATTTAATCAGGATAACACTGTTATTAATATTCATAATGTCAGCTGGAACACAAATGACAGACTTCGGGGCCTAAAAATTTTACTTGGTGAATTTATTAAAAGTAGCTTAAAAAATTAATGGAATTTAAGTAAAGTTGGTGAATATGAAAATCTTGTGTTAGCAGAAAAAAATCTCTATTAGAACTTTCTTTAAGACCATTTTGCATTGATGTCTTTTGACAGATTTCATTGGTACTTAAAGAAGAAAGATGCATGAATGGTCATTTAAGAGGATTTAAACACATTGGCACATTAATTTTTACATGAATAATAAGTACTTTCCAAAAGCAATTAACTTACAGTGTACAAGATATGAATTGAAAAATAAGACTATGACATCAAGGGCAAAGCAAATGTGCTGTACATTTTAAACTTAGTGGCAAGACTGTTTAATATTTTGGTTTATTTTATTTTTATAGCTTGCATAGGCCGTGACTTAGAATATGGTTATTTTAATGAATTTAAAAGCATAATAGAAAGGAGTAATGTTCCTTCCCCCCACCAAAAAATATTGGTATGTTAAACATTATCCTCTGCAAGTATCTTTTGTATTTATTGGAGAATTAAACATTTGTTGTGCTACTGGTAATATTTGAGAATATGTTCAATTCTGCAGAAAGTTAAAGGGATGATTCTGAATAGGTTTAGTGCTACAAATACATAAGTGTTAATACAGACTTACTGATTATAGCATAACTCAAATGTATAATAAATACGTTTCTGAAAGTTTGTATAAGTTTAGTTAATAAGCATCGAGTAGTGTTGAAGTAAATTTGTTTTGAATGTTAGCCTAAGAAAGTAAAAAGTGGGGAATGGCTTAAGTGAAACTGTGGTGTGTTTTATTTTGTGTACTACCTGCTCCTCTTTATGTTTTAGAATGTGCTTGTAATGATATTATACCTGTGCTCTAGTTTTTATTTTTGTTATAGGAGTTCCTTAAAAACAATTCGTTTTAGACCATTTTGTATAGTTACAATAATACCGAGTATTTTGTTTTACATTCATCAGAGATTATTTTTCTTACAAATTTTAGTACTTACAAAAGCATAGCTTAGTTATTATCTCTAACATGCCAGTTCGGGTTTACCAGTGAAAGAATATAGGTATTGGTCTTGCAGTATAAGAGGGTACTAGAAGTTTCACTTGCAGTCAGTGTTATATATGAATGATTTAGTTTCATTAGATTTATAAGAATTGCCTGGTATGTTTTGGGACTCATATTCAGAACTTGAATGGAAAAAGCATTAATTACTAGGGTGTGTAGAAATTATCACAGTAAGCCATAAATTAACATTTTTTGTATAAGGAATGAAATCAAATTGATAAATTGATTTATTGTTTTGTTTGTTTGTTTTTTTAGTGTCTTTTTAAAAGTTAGGTTTTCGGTTGGGGGGACGTGTTTTGTTTTTGGCTCTGAAATATTCACTTATATGCCCAGGAGAGGGCAGCATTTTACTATATCAGTCTCATAAAAGAATTAGCCCTGCTTAGACTGTCAATGTTTCTTGTAATTACTCCCAGTATATTTGTTGCTTGCTTATGAATTAACTTGCATTTATGGAACTAAATCATTCCAATCATTTAATTACACCTGAGGAGATGAACTATAATTGCTTGCTTCCAACTAGGATCTGATATGGCTTGAGCAGTATTAATTTGGTGTTTACTTTTCTGAGTGCTAAAAGCATTAAAATGATTGTGCAATGGGATTACATTTTACTAATTGCTGGCATTCATTAGCTGGGTAAATGATGAGGAAGAGTGACTATATATTGAAGAGGGATAAAATTATGGTTTTAAGTAGTATATTACTAAGCACATTAAGACCTGTAAGACATGTTTTAAAATACTCCAGAGGTTATTAAAGGCTGTATTTTCTACATGTCTTGCTATATGAATCTCTTATTAAAAGACCGCAATTATTATTAACCTTTTTGGGCAATATGGAGGGAAGTGGCTTCATTGACTGGAACATATTTCTTTGATATTAATAACTTCCTATATTTTCAACTAATCCAAAAGTAAATGAGGAACTTAGAAAAAGATTGCCAACTCCAGATCAACATATTTAGAGAAAATTGGAAAGGAGAAGCTTACTACAGCTTTATTTGAGGACTTTTTAAAGAACGCAGAGTTCTAGCTGTGAGGTAAATCTAATTTTATTCTCCTTAAAAGCATGCAAAAAAAAAAACCCAAAACAAACTTGCATAGCTTTTATCATTTTTATTATGAAAACAAATGCAAGAGAGAAATACCAGTAATTCCACAAGTTAATGATAATCTTTTAAAAAATTAGAATAGCATTTAAAATTACTTTTACAAGTATGAAACGTTTTATATGAAAATATACATTCAAATCAAATTTGAAATTTGACAAATAGAGTAAATTTTTAATTTTTTTTTAATTGTTGAAATTGTAGTTGGAAAGACTTAAGTTAAATAAATTAAATGGTTCCCTAACCAAAGGAGCAAGAATGTCTAGAAGCTTAACCTGAACTGTATTTACTAAAATATAGGTGTGAATGAAAGAACTTTTTTCTGAGAAAAAAGATTTAATTTCATGTGTTGAAATACACAGTTAATTGTCCTATTATAAATGTTTTAGAAAACCATTTATCCTGTAAATTCTCTGTTAAACAAAGGTAAGGTTTAGGTGTTCTGATATATTGTTTTAAGTTTATTTATCTAGAATTGGCTTTATTTTAGCTTCAAATCTTGGCGCAGAAACCAGAGACATTGCCAGAGCAAACAGGAACGGGAGTACAGATGGACGACTGGTCAAAAGGTAAAGACTTTTAAGGTATTAATACCAAACCCCAGGTGTTGTGCTAGTTTAAGGCACTGAATGAAGTGTGTTTGTTCTAACCAATACATTAGACAGAGGCAGACAAGCGCAAGTGCACACGCATGCACACACACATGCAAGGAAGGAGGCACACACAAAGAGACCCACATTCTGCAAAAGGGACACAAAGACACATGGAGAAAGAGACATGCACACACAGAGAAAGGGACACACACAGAGCAAGAGATATTGAGAGAAAAAAGGAAAGCAGACACACAGGGAGAGAGAAACACACACAAAGTGATGGAGGAGATTGAGAGAACGAATGGTAGAGAAATGAATACAGAGAGGTATACTCAGAGAAAGAAACACAAACAGAGAAAGGAGACACAGACACAGGAGGGAGATACTAAACTCATTGAGAAAGACACAGACACATATACAGAGGCACACACACAGAGAAAGACACACATGCATAGATACACACAAAAAGAGACACACATACTGAGACTCACAGAGAGGGAGAGATACCAGAGTGAGAGAAACATGGTGAGAAGGAGACAGAGACATACAGTGAGTGAGAGAGAGAGAGGGAGGGAGAGGGAGAGGGAGTTGGGGAAGAGACACACTGAGATAGAGGGGCACAGGTGTACATGCAGACACACTCAGAAAGAGACACAAAGTTAAAGAGACATGGAAGATACACACATATACAGAGAGAGACAAACATATATGGAGAGGGAGACACATATACACAGAGAAACAGACCAAGACACATACAGGCACAGAGACACATGTAGAGACACATGCACACCAAAAGACACACCCACAAAGAAACGGAGTCAGAGGAGGACTCACCCTGGAGAGTCAGGGCCACAGAGACTTACAGAGATGTGCAGAGGGAGGCAGAAAAAGGTACTTTGAAACAGAGACAGAGACATGAAAACAGAGTCAGAGACAACGAGAGAAACAGAGAAAAGGATGCACACAGATATGCACAGGCAGAGGGAGAGAACAGTCAGACAGAAATACAGTTTGAAAGACAGGCAGACTGAGAGATGGCCTGAAAAAGGGAGAAATGGTGGATGGGTGGATGGAGGGATGGATGCATGTATGGGTACATAGGTAGGTAAGTAGAGCACATCTATCTATGTATAGAGCAAGGTAGAGAGAGGGCCATAAAGACAGAGGTTTAAAAAATGTTAGGTTTTTAATTGAAGTCTTTTACACTAAATCTAGATACAGTTGCAAATCTGAAATCCTTGGAAAACAAATCATTCTGAATATAGTATTACATATAACTGAAGACTTCGGCCTTTATGTTCATCGTTTTTATTTCCTCTAAATTAAAAAAAAAATAGAATTATTACCAAAACATTGCACACATCTCTTTTGATTCCCCCTCCTTCAACAGGGCTCTTTCTTTACCATTTATCAACCACACTGTTACCTTTTTCAGAAGGTTAAAGGCCATTTTGGGGAACTGTTCTATCATCATTAAACTAAATCAGTTAATAGCTACACAGTCTTTTGAGGAATAGAAAGATGCTGTACTGAGTATACCTTTTTTGATTTCTGCGTTTGTTTTTGATTTCTACGCTGTTATAAATTTTCTTGTCGTTTATGCCGACCATTAGCAACATTTCTCCTCTTATTTGTGATTCTAGGCTACTTGTTATGAGTTTAGAATCCAGGTAACTGATTGCATTGTGTATAAAGGAATAGCAAGTAATACCTGAGTAACGTAGTTAAAGGTTTTTAATGCAAAGTTAATAGCTTTAGTGAATGGATTTTGGGGCCCTTAATTTTAGTCTACTCTTTATATTCAAGTTTGTGATAAGGATGTATTGGTGTGAAGCCGAAAACTGATTTGTTGTAGTTGTTTTTACTCATTTATGCAAATAAGCAAGCAAACACTCTTCTTTTGAAGAACTCAGAGCAGTTCTTACTCAATATATGTACAAAATAAGAAAAGAGGAAGTAAATAATGATGCCCCTGTTGCTTATGTTTCCTATTCAGAGGCCGCATTGCTATGAAAGCCATGTCGTTCACATTATAGACAAAAGGATCTTTAAGGAGCCAAAGGAATTATTTTTAATATATCTAAAGAATAGGGGCTATAGAGGAAATACTTCTCATAAATGTAAAATAACCAGGAAAGATGTTAAGGAACGGAGCTGCTGAGGCTGCTCTAAGCTGTCCTAGCTGCTGTAGGACACTTATGGAAAGGAAGATTTTAGGGCTAAAGACAGATGCATAAATAGTTTGCAGGAGGCACAGACGTGACTGAAACATCATTAAGAAAATTTGCATTTTTACAGACATTTTTTGGACATTGGAAATAGGAATAAGACATTCCTTTATATAAAGGGCCTATTAATGAAACATTATTAACGAATAAAGTTAAACAGGTAAATGTAGTATCTTTTAGTTTTGTGGTAAGTGATATGTTTAAACAGTAAAATCTCACATGGTTATTTCTTTGATATCAGGGTTCATGGGATTTTTCATAAAGCACAGATTACTTCAAAGCTCTATCTTACAAATATTCATAGGCTGTTCTTGTAAATAGTTATTTTTATTTAAAGTTATCTTATTTTTTTAAGGAAATGGAGCTAATTAAAAACTTTTATTACACTTTGCATCATCTTAGAAGTTTTATTATAAGGAGTGCTGAAATGGTTATTCTTTTCCTAGCTTTATTTTAGAAACATTGCTGAAATATTTGATGTCAAAGAGTATGAGGTAAATAATGTTAACAGGTAAAACGATTACATTTTTCTCAGTTTTTGTCATTATTCTCAGTTTAGAAAATGTAAAGCTGAGGTTGGTAGGTAGGATGAGTGAAGACATCTACAAACTGTCTAGGTTTCTTTAGGTAGTTAAAAAAAAATCCTGAATGAATGAAATTTTAGGTTGATGAAAGCAATAGGTGAGTGAGTAAACACGTGTTGTCAAGCAAGCATTGGTAACATCTGGCTTCTTAAGAAGTAAATGATGTTTTGTCCTTTCATGAGAGCTTTCTGTTTTTCAGCATTCTTTTTTTTCCCCTGCTTTTTAAGAAAAAAAATGAAATGGCACAAAGGACATATGCAAAGTTAACCCTCAGAAAGAGTCAGTTATTATATGATTGTTTAGCCTTTTTTAGCATTTACTTATTATTTACTTAACTATGTAAGAAAAAACTCATGGGGGTCAGAAACCTCTTACGAGTAATTATTTGGAATAGTATGATAAATTTCTGGATAGCTCTTAAATTTTGGTGATTTTTATTAAATTAGCAGAAACATGGTTTAATTGTTTTATAGTACACAACAGTCCATTGGAAATAGTTTAAGTATTATTTATGAATAAACATGTCTGCCATAAGTATACATACCTACAATAATATAGGTAAAAATGAGGTCTGAATGCCAGTTAAATTTAGAATATTGTGAAACTTATTTAAATTTAAAACCTTTAGGGGTCAGTGTTCCCTAAGAAAGGTTAAAGAAGGTTACTGTGCCTACCCAAATTAAACATTGTTTGCTATGTTTTAAATATTTCTTACCAATTGAGGGTAAGAAATGGTAGGAATCATACAGCTTGAAGAAGCTTTAGACAAAAACCTTTCAATTTTATGAGTTTCTTTAATATTATTGTTAGGTTTATTATTTTAGGAAATTATATTTAATGTGTGTTTTATACACAGAGTAGTTATTTTCACTTATGTATTATCTCAATTTAGATATGAATCATATGTTTTTAAACTATTTTAAGCTTAAAAAGTGAGCATGATTCTAAATCATCAACTCATTTGAAACTTGAGAGATGAAAAACCTTCTAGAACTGCTTATGTCAATAGATTTCTTACATGTTGCAGTTTATTGGAGGCTAGCAAATATTTTTAAAAATCTTGCTGATTTAAGTAAAAAGCAACTGTTTTTATTTCTAAAGAGGATATGATTTTGTTTCCATGATTTTTATGGTTTTTCTATCAAACAAAATAAGTAACTAGAACTAAAACGTAGCAAAAGGTAACTTACAAGTGGTTTGTTAGTTTCTTCTTGAGTCAGAATACTATTTATTTTTGCTTGGCATTTGGAACCTGTGTGCCACCATCAACCTCTTTTATTATTGGTTCATTTATCTTTCTCTCTTTTCACAAAGTATGTGTTCTTTTTACTTTTTGCCCATATATTGTTCTGTAATTGAATTACATCTAAAACTATTGCATGATTTGCAAGCATTTTATAAGAGTAGACATACATAGAAACACCATGGGAAAACAACTAGAATGCTTTTAAATGTCTTTGATCATTATGACAAAAATTATGGAATCTCATATCATCTTCATAAACTATTTTATTTTAAAGCAGACAGGAAGGAAATGGCAACTTGCATAGAATGGACATCCATTTCTATCAGCGAGATAGCTGGTAGAAAAAAAATGATTCCCTAGACATTATGATTAGACCCTCCTTGAAATTCAAGGTTTTGAAAATATCTACATAATTAGTCATTCTGTATTGAATTATAGGATTTGAATTGTATTTAATAATTGGCTTGCTAGTAAGTAATGGTATATTTTCCCTGAATGAGTAACACAATTTTATTTTGTTTGTTAATTTTATTTTTATTTGTTTAAATTTAAAGGAAAATTGCACTGGAGAACTAATGCATTTAATAATTCCAGTGAAATGTTATAGTAGAAAGAATATAGGTTTTGGAACTAGATAGACCTGGGTTTTAATTTTTCAATCTTCTATTTACTACCTACCTGGACTTGGGTGGAAGTTTTGTAGTTATTTTTAAGCCATGGTTTTCTTGTGTGTGGAATAGGGAGATACTTCCTTTAGGAGCATTTTGAAGATTAGAGATTGTGTATGTAGAAGCCCTACTACAATACCTGAAACAGGAAACGAGTTTATTTAATATGGGTTTCACATACCAGAGTAGTTATTTTCAATAGTGTGGTGGTGATAATGGTTTTTATAGATGTTTATAAAAAAATAGATTGTTGAAGTATTTTACATGGCCTAGATAAGTGGTGGTTGTTGTCATTGTTATTCCATCCAGCTGTGAAAGGTAGATCTACAAAAAAGTTTCAAAATTATTAAGAAACATAAATACTAGTATTTGAAACGGTTATTATTAGTTTTATAGGAAGTTTATTTTCTTCAGATATAATGTCCTCAATATCAGAAACTTGATTTCTTTTAAGTAGCATAGTTTGTATTTACTATATTTATATTTTGTAGAATAGAATGTAAAATCAGTTAATATTCATTTAGTGTAAAATCTAATTTTGTCTGTATTGAAATCCCAATTGCAATAAAAATCTTCAGACTAGTGATATCACACAATGTGCCTTTTCCTTTTGGCAAGTGTGAATTTAAGAATACATTTTTAATTTTCATTTTGCCATAGAAGGGTTAAAAAAAGAGCATATCGAGGTCTGCTTAAATTTACTATTTCTCTCCATAGGACCTAACTTAATAGAGTACTGGTAGTTTCTTACACATGACCATCCAGAATATTTGAGAGAGTAGTTTTAGGACTACTGGCAGTGAGCCAACAAGGATTGATTCATTTCCAGAGGAAATGCTAAGGCTATCCTTAAAAGCATGATGGAGGTTATACTGTTTTAGAAAAAATTAATTTCTTTTTTTAAAAATAAGTTTACAAAATAAATGAGATTCTGGGTGTCTGTTTTTTAAGCTTGATATGAATGATTCTGTCCTGACTCTTGGCCTCATTAAGAAAATGTAATGGAAAACCAAAAAATTTTTATAAGGGCAACTTAGTTTTCTAGCTGGTTATGAAGTTTGTTAAAAACTGTGTTTTGAGACTCGTCATTTCTGATATGAGTAATTCACATTTATGAATTTATGCCATAAATATTTTTTACTTTTATATTTTGGCAGTTTTTTAAAAAGACTTTATTTTGTAGAGCAGTTTTAGGTTCACGGCAAAATTGAACATGAAGTACACAGTTCCCATTATACCCCTACTTCATAACCCCACACAAGCACAGCTTCCCCCACTGTCAGCATCCCTCACTGGAGTGGTACCTTTGCTACAGTCGATGAACCTGCCCATAAATTCTTAATAAGGGAGAAGTTTGGGAGATAATAGGAGTCTTTCTTTATTTCTTTTTTTGTTTGTTTTTACTAAATTTAGCGTGTTTTAGGTAGGTCAGTTCAGGCTACTCTTCACATGGAATTCTTACTACACCTTTGGTCCTTCATTTTATAAAAATGACAATTACTAAGAAGAATAAGCATGAAAAATGGTAAATTTCTTTTTTTAATAGGACTGCTTCTCCATTGCTATGCTATATGATCCTCTCTTTGTACAGCTTGTGACTATTTCTTTGGTTTAAGGAAACTGAATTCTACTTTTAATAAGCTCTTTTAAATTTGTTTGTGGCCATGAAAATATAAATATATTTTTTTGAAATAGAAAAGTTACTTGAATTTTTCAAAAGTTTTTTGCTTTGTTGTAAGTTCTCCATTCTTAAGTTTCTGAGCTCTTTGATAAAAGTCCTCATCCATTTCTGGTTATGGCCCTTTCATGCCAGAGCACTTCCTGGACCACATAGTTACGACACAAATCTCAATATAATATTATTGAATCTTAAATTTTCTAGAAATTCAAATTTCAGTGTATCATATTTAAGATGATTATTATGGTCTCCATAGTAGCTGCATTTGTCACCTTTAGCGTAATTACTGTAAAGTCCTGAGTGTGCATTGGCATTTTGTTGATTTTGTAGATCTGAATCAGTATACAGTGGTGTATAGACTGAATTTATGACCATTTACACAGTTGATTCAGGCTGTCTGGCTGTTTGTAGAATAGGACTGATGTGACTACATTTACTCACTATTTTTGGTTATAAATAAATCTGGTAGTTAAAAATTTGGGGTTTTAGTACATGTATGTAAGTGTGTTTTAATCAAAACAACCTATCGTGTAAGACATTATTATATTTTGGGAAGAAGTTTCGGATACAGATTTTCTTTGTGTTTTGCCTTTTCTGTTTTTTGTTTTTTCTTGGGGAATGAAAAACAAATTTAGAACAAATCAGGCTATAAAATTTTGAAATTGGTTACATAGATTATTTCATAGTCTGAATGAATGATTGAATTAAAAATATTCTAATCTGTAGCTTTTGGGTAAAAGTGATAATTTTTGTCAAATGGAATAATTGTGCTGACAAGATGTAAGGTAAAAGTAATTGTTTTAGAAAATTCTATTTGGACTTTATTTTTTGGGTGATTTTTGTCTTCACATATTGAAACTTTTTGGTACTTTAAAATCAGGGTGCTAGTGTATGAAAAGTTAAAAGTGATCAGTTCACAATGATAAAATTATACTTGTATAGTTACTGAATATGTTAGTTTTTGCTAATTAAATATTTTTTAAATTAAAAATCATATCCTTTTTAATAGTTTCACTGGCTGTACTTAAGGTAATTTGATGTACTCTAAAACATAGTAACATTCTTTGATTTTGAGCATTTTAATATAGAAATATAATCAAAGTTAAGCACAAAATACCTTATTTCCTTCCTTAATTAATATCCTGTTTTTTAAAGTTTTACCCCTTCTGTTCAGAATTTTCAGGTTAATGTTGATCCCTAACAGATTAGGATGGGTAGGGTTTATTTAGCCTTAGTTTCCTTGAACCAGCAACACACATTGGAGGAAATATGATAGGAAAAGCAGGACAAATACATTGTCCTGAAGGATTCAGGCTTGTATATAAATTCTAACATTTGGAATATGGAATGTATAATATTCTGTATCCTTTCCACAGATTAAAATAAGTGTAGAGAATTTACAATTTGAAAAAATTCCCATTTTAAGTAGATTAGATGAATTCTGAATCTTCATCAAGAAACCAAATGTTGCAGAATTTGGAGTCACTGAAACCTTTTATTCAATTGCTTTTAAGAGTTCAAAGTTAAAAAAAAATAATGATTTCAGTTCAGCAAATCTGATTTTTTCCTTTCAGAAACCTTGATTGCCTATATTTTATAATCAACCAGTATATTTTAACACCAGGATAGTGCTGCATTAGCCCAGGTAAGAAGAGCAAAGACAAAACAAAAATTTTCATTAAAAAGGAAGTCCTTGATCTCCTGAGAATGCAGTAGAGACTAGCATCAGAGGCTTCCTCTGCATTTTTAATAGGCCATTGGTCTGTAATAGGTTCTATATTGGTCTTTCATTACCTTTTTCTTTTTTAAAGATCTCTGCCTCTCCCCAGAGTCACTTGAAACGAAAACATTATAATTTTTTCTTTTTTTTTTTACTTAGGCTTTTTTTGTCTCAGGTTTTCAATGCTGCTTTTAAAAGTTAAAAAATGCTACTAACAAGGAGCTGATGATGCTATGGTGCAACTAACAAGGCACTAGTATAATAGTCACAGCTGATTAATAAAATGAGAGTCCCTTCCTTTTCCTTTTGTTCCCTCCCCCCAAAACAAATGGTGAATTTGAATAAAACATACATCATTTACATAGAAAGTTATGTAATGATGCCATGTAGACTATAATGATTTCCTAAAACCTTGTATTTAAAGTAACCTGAATTACAATGAGAGATAAACAGAATATTTACCCATCCCTTATGAGCTGCTGCTGATATGTAAATTTATTCTTCTACTTTGCACAAATATACTTTTGAGCTACTGCTTAAACACTTTGAGGTCCTTAGTCAAACAGTTTTAATGATGCCTCCAATATTATGAAAGTGTGACATTTGATGAATGTCTCATATAGTTTTGATATCTAGGCACATGTCAACAAAAAAAAATTGAACATTGGTTTGTCATGCAACACCTAGATAATTTATAATTTTACTGTTTATATCCATCTTGACATTTTTTATCTGCCAAAGGCAGGTTTCATTTGGAATCTTAATCTGAGATTTATTTGGTGGATCTGGAAATCATAGCTAGGGTTCCCACAGGAAATGGTCCATCTACCAACAGATTAAATGGCAGTCCTGCAGTTGTTAGGGGAGCTCTGCATTTAACACACATGCATACTCATTCAGTCAGCACTGGGGAGAAAAATTAAAGTAGTAACCCAGGTTTAGGAACAATGTAGCTAAAAAGTCCCATATTTGCTGAATGACAAAGGGTTATATAGCAGCATTTCATTTTATTATTCGTGCTTGAATTTCTTGTTTGCTCTGTTGAGTCTGCTGACGAATACTAATAAACGCCTGCAACAATCCAGACGAGAGATGCCTGGCAACAAAGCTATGCGGTGGACCTCCCTGATCTTCTCCAGTTCACAACCTGACCTTTTGAAAAATTGGCTGGGCTAAGCTGCAGAATTTGGGTGTAATGGTTATTGTTAACTCCAGCTTTAGGATTTATTAATTTGTGTGATCAAGACTTACCTATACTTCAAAGTTTCAAAAGACCAAATACAATCATCCATCCATTAGAACTAACATTGTGTTTCAGTGATTTCCACTTGGTATCTGACTGGTGATTCTTCTGTTTTGTTTTCCAAATCTAAAAATGTTCTTAAATAAAATGAAAGGCACATATAAAGAAATAGGTTTTTTTCTCTCTTTACAATTGTTATTGGAAAAGTTACCTTCCATAAATGGTTTATGGAATTGTTGAATTCATAGATAATTAGTATGTGTTCATACTTAGTAAACAAAAAATATATAATTATGAAACCTGTTTTACTTGCAGTGGTAGAAATTTAAGACTTGCCTAGTTGATTCATATTTTTAATTACTTTATATAAATTATTCTTATAACAGGAAAATTGAAAAGGTTAGAAATATATAGTAAGTAGCCAAATAGTTCATATCACTGGGGAAAAAAGAGAATAAAGAGTACTGTTGTGCTAGTTAATCTAATTTTAGGATAGTTTTCACAATCATTTTAGCTTAAATGATATTTGCAATGGTTTAAATAGGGTGAAAGAATTTTTACAAAGCTTTAATTTATGCAATATGTTCATAAGTTAGGCAGTGTAAGGTTTAGGCAATTACACTATTATACTGTGTTCATGGCCTTCATTTGATGAAAGACGTTAAAATTTAGAAGCTGAAACGTTACAATAGAACAGTTCTTGCACAGAAGTGTGTTGAATGAATATTGATGTGTTCATGACTATTTCAGACTTGAAACAAACAAAAACTTATAAAAATTTGGTGTAGTACCACCACTTTAGTTTTTTAATAATAAAACAAATAACAAAATTTCAGTAAAGTGATTTCTATGACTAGTCAGTGGATAATTTGTAACATGGTACACTAAGCCTTTGAATTGTCTTAATCACAGATGAAATAACCTTACCAGTTCTTTTTGACATGTTTATTTAGAGATACAACCATGTATGGGAATGTAAAGGGTATAGTTTATTTTGAATTCATGTCCAAATGAATAAATTATTGACATTCACAGGTTTCATGATTTTCCAGGTTAACAAACCTTTATCAAGCCTTATTTCAAAATCTTATAGCTATATCCAGGCTCTCCCCCATCACATGTTTTTGACTTTCCTTCAGTATATATAATACACCTTATCAGAATCACATAAAACTCTGTATCTGTGCTTTTCAACGTAACAGCCAATGGCTATATGTAGTTTTGGATGCTTGAAATGTGAGCAATGAGAATACAGAACAATGAAAATGAAAGTTATAGTACTTTGTTTCTTCTTCTTATGGCTGGTCAAGCCGAAAAATAAATTGAAAACCCCCTGAGAGAGTATACAGTATCCAGGTAACAAGTTTGCATATTTTAAGCCAAGGATCCAAAAGTTACCTAATTTCTTGTGACTCCTAAATTAGAATCTCTGTAGGATAAGTATCTGTGGTCTACTAGCTATGATACTGATCATATCTAATATCATGTGCCAATATGGGTAGTGTTCAAATTATGTTACAGAAACACGTTATTTAAATTTCTTATTTTCCTGCCATGGGATTGAGTTTACAGAAATATACTCTTAATTTTCTTTCTGTGAGATTGAATTTTCTTTCAGGATCTTTCTTTAGATTAGTGTCAGGATTTCTGAATTTTGAAGTTCTGTTACTTTTGTAATATATTAGTTTTATAATCTTATACAAACTTTATTAAACCATTATGTACTAACTACAAGTTTTAACCTTAAGTATTTTCTCTTTTTTGTATGTTTTTCATTGAACGAAGTAACATTTTATTTATTTTCCATGTTCATGTCTTCTGCTATTTTAATAAGAAAACTTTTTCTTACTATATTTTATTTATTCTTATTACATTTTAGTAAGAAAATCTTTTACTTTTAGCTAAGTAGATTCTTGCAAATAATAATAGCTAACATTTATTGAGTGTGCATTCTGTACTGACACTTTTCCAAGAGATTATACAATTTAAATAATTTAATGCTCATAATAACCTTTTGAGGTAGGTGCTTTTATTATGTGCTTTTTACTGATACGGAAATTGATGAGAGGTTTAGTAATTTGGTAAAGGTCATACAGCTGTGTGGTAGAGCCAGAATTCAAACTCTGCAGTCAGTCTTCAGAGCCCATGCACTGTGGTTCTGCTTGGAAACTCTAAATACACCAGTATTCTACTTGGAAGGTCTAAACTTTGCTCTTGTACTCACTCATATTAAGTGGAACCACTATGATATGGCAAAAGTTTCTGATGTCCTTCTTTTATGTTTGGGGATAGAAAAACCCATATATGCATCTATGTGGAAAACTAACCGCCACACACACATAAAGGAAGCAAATAGTCGGAAATATTTAGTAAAGGGAATAAAGAATATTTATACACACATACAGATAGATAATCTACGTGTAACTCAGTTAAGGAATTGGTTAGGAGCAACTAGCTGATACTGTGTTGAAACTAATGTTTGCTTAGAAAAATTCTTAACCATTGAAAAAAAGACATTTGTTTAAAATATGGGACTACTATAGTACTTCCATCATGAAATCAAATTTACACTTATTTAATAGCAAAAAGTATCATATCATTTTGGTGTTTTTACATAATGTAGTGATAGACAATATACAAAAGAAGCAATAAACGTGAGGTTTTTGTTCTTTTTCTATTTATAAAATCAGATGCTACGATATAAGTAATAACCTTTCCAAAAAAAGAAAAGATAGAGTGTAAAGAAGTGGTGACCAATTATGTTAGCAAGTGTCAGAGAGCACATTAACAAATTGCTTCCTTTATGGTTCGTTTTAAATACAAGTACCCCTGAGTAGCACCTGCATCTGAAGGAGAGAGATCCATTTATTCGAATGTACCTGCCTATAGCACCTCCATTCCTCTTTCTCTTTTCTGCCACTGAGCTCTCAGGTACCGGAGATGTTGCTATTCTGAGTAACCCCTGTAGGATCCCTAGAGACAATTCTAGCTCAACCACTCTGAAGAAACAGCTCTGTAAACAGTATTGACCCCCCAGGGGACCATCAAATCCATTTACACAGATACCAGTTGTCACAAACTATTTACAAAGCCAGACAGAACAAAATTCCCCAGCCTCTAAGAATCCCTATTTGATTCTAGCCACCTCCTCACTTCTATATAGTAGTTGTGAAGTAACAGTTATTTTTGGCCATGATTTATGATTTCTTGGGTAGCATCAATTTAACTGAGTATATTCAATTAATTCAATTCAATCAATTTAACTGACATTAATGTATAATTGTCTGGAGAATTGAACTCAAAAGGGATCCTAAAGTTTTCTTTACTAGGTTAGGAAATAGTATAATGCTGTTAATTTTCTAGACTAAGGAACTGAGAATTTAGTAGCAACGCTAACATTGGGATAGTTGACAATAGTAATACCTCCAGGAGTAAAGGGAGAATTTGTTAGATCATGAAAATGATCCATTGGAAACAGTATGAAAGTCACTAGGGAGATACAGGGTCTTCAAAGCATATAATACAGCTGGCCTAGGCACATGTATTAAGTATTAGGATTCTAAAAAGTCTTTACTAAATTTACCCACTTTGCCCAGATGAATAAACTGTCTCTAACAATAGCAGTAGGTGGCATTTGAGGAATAGTGAGTAATAATCTTCCATAACATCATTTTCAAATGGTCACAGGATAGGTTTACATGGCAGTGATAGCATTAAATAATAATAGCAAAAATCGGGGAATATATTTGGTTTGAAGTGGTTAAAATTCTTATGTCCAAATAGTGCAGTGTGCCTGCAGAAGAGCAAATAAATAAAGGGATTGATAGTTGTCATAAAAAATTTCCTGTTATTTGAGAAAAGAAAGTTTGATTTCATAGACTTATGAATTATGAAGAAGAGATTAATAACTTATTCTATAAGTTCCTATGGAGAAATGAATTTAAATAGTATTAATTCTGTTAGTCATAATGATGGAACAATTAACAATGACATTGATTCAACACTGAAGCAAATTACTAAAGAAAGTTATAGAGTTTCCATTTCAAACCATATGAGAGAGATAGAGAGCAATCAATAGAATAGTTTTAGTTTAAACTTTCATCTGCCTAGAGATGAATTTGAATCAGAAGTGAATTGTTCTTTAAAACATCTATCTTATCTTTCTATTCGAATAGTGTATGAAACAGACCTATAACTTCACTTTTTGTTGCATTTTATTGGTATATTTCTAATGCAATTTTCTTTCAAGTGATGGGGTAATACAGCATCTCAACTAAAGCTTTTAGTGGCATCATCCTGTTATCACTTGATAGAAGTCCTTCTTCTGGGGCTGGAGAGTTTAGGAAAAATAATTGAAGACTGAGTTAGAGTAACTAAATACTATCGTATTCTCTGAATTTAAATTGAGCTGTGAATAAGATAAAGAAAATTTGGTAAAATGAAGTATGATACAGCAGTATCTTAAAATTTGACTTGAAAAGTCGAAGTGTATCATGCCAGCAACTTACTCTCAAATGTTTCAGAAAAAATTATGTATGTGTAGGTAGACAGACATAGAATAAATAATAAAGCAAGCGTGGTAAAATGTTAACATTGAGGAATCTGGATGAAGGGTGTATAGTAATTCATTGTACTATTTTTGCAACTTTTTTATAAGACTGGAATTATTTCAAAGTAAACAGGTAGAAAGAAATGACTGTTAACTAACATCAGTTAGCTTTCTCATCTGGCTCTGTCTTCTTTAGCATGTTTATGCAGTCAGTGAAGTCTTTTGCATTTGTCTTTCATTTCTCCTCTCCATTTCTTGCCATTTTTCTGAATGACTTCAGTTTCTTGAAAGATGGCACTCCCTGTACCCTGATACCTTGACTTCCTCCTCTCCAAGTACCTTCATCATCAGTCTATTTAATCAACACATTCCCAGATCTACCACATCTTGGAATTTGTCTTTACAGTGTTACTCATTTTACAAGTTTTCACTCAACTATAGCACCTTGTCCTTTCAGAACAACAAATGTCTTTGTGTTTTTCCTAAAGCTATTTCTTCTCTTCCGTACTCATTCTTCCTGTTCTCTTATTCTTATAGTCTGTCAACTTTCTCTTTACTTCACCAAGCTCAAACTCTTTGACAGTCCATTACTTTGCATATTTCTGCTTGTCCTGTTTTGGAACAAATGCCTTTGTGAAATCTTCTCCGAGTCTTCCAGTAGAGCATCAGGATGTCTAGCATGTTTTTTTTTGTGGTCTCTGTAGCCCTAGCATACTCCTTAGTACATTGTATTCAAATTACTAGATCAGTTTGTCTTCCTTCTCTTACTGTAGAGTCCTTGAGGGAAGAATCTGTTTCTTACCCATCTTTGTTTTCCCAGTACTTATCACATGATATATCACACTGCAGCATTTCCATGGATTATTATTAAATTAATGAATAAATAAATAAATTGAGGGCATCAAACTTTCTATACAAATGATCAAATTCTGATATCGGGTAATGCAATATGGCAGAGTAGAAAAGTATTGAGAGCATTCAGAGGATTTAAGCAATATTTGCTAAAACAGTTGGTCCAAAAAAAAAAAAAGACCGGAAGGAAAATTTTATAAATCAGCTCTGTTTACTCTAAAGTAAAATTAAATTCTCAGTGGAAGAGTATGGATAGTTGTAGAGCAGGTTCCAAATATCTGGTGAACAGTTTCAGTTAGGAATCTAAAAGCTTTTGCTACAGAGCAAGGATAGAAACATCCAGAACAGAGCCAAATCATACAGTATGAATTCTTCAAAAATATTAAACATTTAAAATTAAAATCCAGAAGTGTGTTAGAGCTTGATGAGTTTATTTTGATAATACTTCAGGGGGTTATAATTAGTAGGATCCAGGAGGGATCAGTAAAGAGCCCTGTTATTGAGAAGGTTCCATGTCTGCTCTCAGTTTGGAGAATATAGTACAGTCACAGGTTAAAAGGCAGTGATTTACCAGGAGTTCAGGGATCATGAAATTTGACATTAGGTAAGCTGAAGTGAGAAAGAGAGCTATAAATCTAGTAACCAAATAGCAATATAGATATCAGGGATGGGGTAAAGTAAGCACTCACAGGTTAGAAATAAAAAACTGAAAGAAGAGAGATGCTGCACTAGACCCAGAAATACAGAGGTGAAAACATGGGACAAGTTGCAGATAATGGTAAGTTTGGTCTCAAAAACAGGTCACAGAGTCAAGACTTAAGATTCTGAAGCAATTGATAAGGTGTTGTCATGGGGAACTAGGGGCTTTTTCTAGCTGGCAATGCTCCTTGGCTTATCCTTTTACCTTCTGAAGAATCTTTGTACCTCATAAACTGGAGAATAGCATAGAGCCTAATAGTTACCTTCTGATATGCCCCTGGAGACAATTTTTGTTATTTTGATACTGTTTTCCATAACTATTTATAATTTTCTTTCTTTGAATTGCCTATAAAGTTATATGTTAGTGTTAAAAAAGCATGGCCTGTTAATGATAGTGGTATTCCTTAGTGTCCATTTATAAAATTTTATAATACCTCATTCAGATTTGGGGGTACTAATACCAGCCTATTCTAGAAAAGTAGCATGATGAACATCTAAAGCAAATTAAGTGTTTTGAAATGTCAAGAACCAACAAATAATCTTCAGATACCATACTTGTTAAAGTTTAAAACAAAATATAATGAAATTTCATAGATATATCACAGTATGTAATTATGATAGCACTTTCTCCCAGTTTATTCCCACAAACACGGGGAAATAGAGAGTAATTGACCGAAAACGAATGGTTTCTGATCTAGCATTCAGCCACCAATAAGATAATATCCAGGACTTGGAGTTTATGACTGGCTCTACCTAATTTCAGCATATATGTAAGCAAAGAATTTCTTCTTAAAGAATGAGTACCTTATTTATGTTTCCCATTTGTTTTTATTCTAAAACTACTCTTCTTCTGCCTCAAAGGGATTTTAAGTTCGGCAAGTTAAAGAAGGCATCATCAACAAGTAGGTGAGATTCACCTGCTTTTAAAAGTTGAAGAATTATTTCTGTTGGAAATAATAAAGTCCTAGTTACAATCAGTATTTGTGCCTGTTGATCTGATTTACTGGTTAAAAGAGTTTGTTTGTGCACTTGCTTGTGTGTCATTTTCTCCCCAGAATTTCACTATAACATCAGATATACACTCTTCCTTTGAAATAGCTATTATTTACTAGTTACAGCTTAAAATAACTAATATTTATGAGATAGCCAGGCATTACAAAATATTCTCTAATGTATAATACATATCTGATAAAATGGAAGTTAAAAATAATTCTCCTTGTATTATTTCCATTTTTATATGATGATGATTACAAAAATAATAGCTAACATTGATTGATGTGCCAAACACTAGGCCAGGCACTTTGCATTCATTAATTCTTAATTCAGTTAATCCTTAGAACAACTCAAGTAAGTACTATTATGTGTCCATTTTGCAAACCAGAATCTGAGGTATGGAAGGGTAAAGTAATTTCCCCAAAGTTATGTGCTTGGCAAAGCCAGAATTTTAACTCAGGCCAATACCCAAATTCCATGCACATTATCATTTCACTGTAATCAGTTAACTTATTGCATCCTATTTTTCAAAATCTAGGAAAGAAAAGTTAATGTAGAAAATAATAACCTCTAAGTCAGTGGTTCCCACCCTTGATTGTATACTGGAATCATGTGATCACTCCCAGAGATTTTTGATTTAATTAGTAGAAGATGTGGCCTGAGCTTGAGGATTTTTAAAAAATCCTCAGCTGATGTGCACTTAAGGTTGTAAACCACTGTCCTAAATGCCCACTGACTGTGGAAATGGAAATATTTGTGGCAAAATCACTCTGTACATGTTTATCTGATAACAATAGGAGTAAGGTTAGTAAGTGCATGTTTAAAGCTGTGAGAGCTCTTATTTCCACAAAAATATTCATTTGATTGATTTAACATGTAATGATGGTGTTTCATATCTCATGTTTTTGTTTTGTTTTAAATGCAGACGTAACCCATGGTTATCTTGAACAAGAGACCACGGGGAGAAATAAAACTACACAGCTAGATGAGCAACTGCCTGTGAATTCTAAGGGAAGCATGCATCAGAAATCCAATGAATTAGTTAATGAAGCTACTTATGAGGGCATAGAATTGCCAGAGCAGAGATCAAGGAATTTTCAAGTCATCAGTCCTCATCTAGGTGATGAGACAGCTTACTGCACTACAGAAAAGTCCAAGTGAGTGCTAGCAGCCTTAGATTTAGAAAGTAAGAATTGGGAGAACTCTTCCTTCCTTCCTCCCTCTCTCTGTCCCTCCCTTTCTTCTTTTTGATGTGGCCTAAATTTGACATATCATTAACTTATTAGAATTTGAGGAATCTAATACTAGAGTTTTCTACTATTTTCATTACATTGATATAATGTATCTAAATCACTGAGTGAAAAAGCACAAGGTGAGTTTGAATGAAGGTCATGAGGTTTTATATTTTTTTGTTGAATATTATTTTAAGTGACCTTTCATTAAGGATCTGGAAATAGCTATTAAGTTGATATTAAATGGGATATTATTCATCAGAGCCATAACCTGGCAGCTCCAAGACAAAATAAGCCCAAAGATATGATTTGATTTTGGTCAGCACTCTTCTTCATTTAAATGAATTTGAATGCTTTTAGAAGGGTTGTCTACTCTCCCATTTACCTTCCTTATTATTTTGCATTCTGTAGTTTCTACCCATTCACTTTATGTAGCTACCTATTTCATGAAGGGATTTGAATTTTGACACCTGTGACTTTTACCTATGGGAGAAAAGCACTTTGATAATTAGTCATATACTATGAAAATACTGCTAAATTTAAAGATTCTCAAACTAATATAATTTATAATTATATTGAAATATAAATATTATGTTTTCAGTCCAGACAAAAATCATTATTTTATGGAATGCTTTTTAACGGAGTTTTACATAGGAATAGCTATTTCTATTTACTTAAAAATTATGAAATAGCTATATTAATGAATATTAATATATAATGAAGTAGATATATTAATATGTTCCACTTTCTTCGCAATCAGTTATATTCTTATCAAAGTGCAGTTTGGAGTACATTTTTGGGGAGTAGGGATGAATGAAGAGGTGATAAACTTTATAACCACATGGGAAAAGTAAATAATAGAGATTAGGCTAAAGTCATCTCTTTTCCCTTCCCTTCCTTTATAGTACTTGCTAACAAGTTAATATTGTTCTCAAATAGCATACACATTGTACAAATTTTTTTTTGCTTAAATGTTACAGGAATAGGTTTTCATTTTTAATGTTACGAATTTAATAATGAAAATATGATATTCTGTCAATTATAATGAAAGAATATTTATTGTTCCCATTTTCAGAAAAGTAAGAAATGTATCTAGAGTCCTGACAAGAAGTACAAATTGAATTAATATTCGCAAGCCCTTAAAAACTGCGATCTTTAAGTATACTGAACCATGAATCTCTAGACATTACTAAATGCTTTTCACAGATTTAGCTCTCCCTGTGAAATTGATATATTAGCACTGCTGTGATATATTGTATATTAGCACCTCTGTGAAATTGCAGTGTTTAGTCTTTTTCATCCATAGTATTTTCTTAACAGTGCATAACAAGAAAAAATTTAAACTAAGTAACTTTACATACTTACTGTTAAAATTAAATGTTTCCCCCATTTGAAGTGTAAAATGTATAGATCCTATATAGTTGAAATTATATGTATATTGTTTTAATAGTTTTCTTTATTACAGCATTATGGAACATAGAAATAATGATTTACATTACAAATGTATGATTCCTTGTCAAGTTACTTCAGACTTAAATGAAGAGGAGACAATAGCATTGCTTCTCAAAGAACTGGACATTCTCAAAGCAAGCAATAAAAAGGTACAATATAGAAAGTCTGATGATTGTACAGTATACTTTTAGCTGTTGACCTTCTAAGTTTGCTTTGTCACTCATCATAATTCAGTTTTATTGTGTACTTTAATCCTTTAACAGTAGCTTTATGCTGTTGCCATACCATGCCATTCACAGTGTGATTGAGTTGAGACATGAGCTGTGAAAAGCAATTTCTTTGGTTTCCTGCCTCGGTGGCTTGCAATATCACTTCCTTTTTCATAGATGTGTGGTACCTAAAAAATTCAAATTTTACTTCATTGATTTCATGTTACTTTCTTAACTTTTTTTTCTTTTTTTTAGTAGTATCTGTGCCCTGTATTTCACCTCAATAATATATGTAAACTTTAAATTAGCAAGGCTTGGAAATCTTGTCATTTACCTTGTGTTATCTTATACTGCTACATTTTGTCCAATCCAATTTGTCATGTCATGTTTTATCTTTTCTGACTCTTTTTCTAGTTACATTCCTTTGAGCTTTAAATAATATTATTAAATAATGTTCACTTTCTATGCTTGCCTTCTTTTTCTTTTTTTTAACCTCTACATACTTTTCTGATTCTAATATTCTAGTTGTTTGACCTAATCAAACTGAAGCATGATGTTAAGAATGTTGATCATGTCTGACGGAAAACAGCACAAATGACATAAACGGAGGGAGAAATTAAAAAGAAAACATTTGGAGGGGTCCTGTATGAAAGCCTGAGATATTTTCTGTATTTTCATTTACCAGCTGTTTATTACATGCCAATTATGAGCCAGGTGCCAATGCCAATTTAAATGGAATATGATGGCATAGCATTCTCAAAGGGAGATTTGTATCAAATATTAAGATTATTATCTTAATTAATTTTGTTTCAAAATATTAGAATTACTAAGAAGCTATAATTTGTGCTACCCATTATTTTATTATGATAGTCCCTTCCAAGTCTTTTGCTTTAAGACAAAAGAATGGATCAGATTGCTTTTTGCTGCAGTAGTTATTTTTAATAATAATGTTGTTCCTTCTTTAATTTCATTTGCCTATACACACACATAAATTAAGTGTATATTAAAATGTTTTTATAATTTCTATGTCATTTCAGGTAATTATTATTTTATAAAATATCTCAAAACCTTAAATTTTTTTTTCCCCTGGAGCTATGTATTCAGTAAGTTAATACAGTTATTCTATAAGGGTCTAGAGAAAAGCAAAAATTATCTTCGGGATTAAGTATATTTGTGCAAGAAATTTATTAGTAAGAATCTATGTTTTTTTCAATGTGTTTTAGCTTCAAGAAAAACTGACTAAAGAAGATAAAGAACAGAGAAAACTAAAGCTTAAACTGGAACTCCAAGAAAAAGCAACAGAAGCTCAAATTGCTGAAAAAACAGCAGGTATAGTAGATCAGTATTAACATATGGCATTCAAAGTCATACATAAGGTTATTATCTGATGTGCTTGGTGAATAGTAGCATACTAGCTTATTTGTCAAAGGAGGGAAAGCTCTGTCTTCCTTCTTTTTTTTTTTTGGCTGCTTAGAAAATAGGTGGCTTTAACATCCTGGTACTGGTATTAGTGAGAGCTTTACCTGTATTCATACTGATTTGGGCATTAAATGCATTGTTAACACCATGTCAATCCAATCACAAAAAGGTTGTTTGTTTTGTTGGAAGGGCCTGAACAAACAAGGGGAAATAATGATTACCAGTGCCTCTACCTTTCAACCAGCAGTTCACATACCACTTATTGTTTTAGCTTGTTGAGAGGAAATACTTCCCCTTTGTATGAAGATAGTCATATATTCATTGCCAGTGAAAACCTACATTTGATTCAAAAATCTGTTTTGTGCTGTTAATTAATTTTCATCTGATGACGTGGGTGATGATGAAGATAATGTTTGCCCTGAAAAGATCTTTCCCTGAAGATAATGTTTTCTGGTAAAAGGTTGCCAGAGTTTAAGATTATAAATGAATGCCTGAAATATGTTTTGGAGTCTATCTTCATTCACAGGTCATGGCAAGGAGAAAATTTTTAAAATGTATCTGTGATGTGTTATAGATATGATCAGGTGATTCTCAGTTGTCTCTGATGGACTCTGTCTCTCTCTCTCTCTCTACATTTTATATATTATCCCTGTGACTCTCTTCCTCACACTGTTTTAGTGTGTTAAGAAAAGAGACATTTCATAGAATAGTAGAAATTAGCACTCAGAGGCATTTTATAGATCCCTTATTTTAACATTTTTATATCAATTGGAATGCTTTTAAAAAGTAATTATATTTTGTGATTAGTTTGAAGTTATAATCATACTTTATAAATCACTTAACCTGGGACTTCGCTGGTGGCACAGTGGTTAAAAATCCGTCTGCCAACGCAGAGGACACTGGTTCAAGCCCTGGTCCAGGAGGATCCCACATGCCTCGGAGCAACTAAGCCCGTGCACCACAACTACTGAGCCTGCGCTCTAGAGCCTGCGAGCCACAACTACTGAGCCCGCGAGCCACAACTACTGAAGCCCGCGTGTCACAACCACTGAAGCCTGTGCTCCTCAACAAGAGAAGCCACTGCAATGAGAAGCCCATGCACACCAATGAAGAGTAGCCCCCACTCGCCACAACCAGAGAAAGCCCACATGCAGCAAGGAAGACCCAAAGCAGCCATACATACATAAAAAATTAAAAAAAAAAATAAACCACTTAACCTGGTTGCATATGAAAGAATTCTGGTGTTTTAGGTCAGAGACATGATTAACAGATACTGTCTGTCTTCAAAATATTACCGTGCAAAGTAGAACATCACCATGAAAATATAACTAAGATGATCATAAATAAATACTCCAGCCAAATACCAGATGGTTGTTTTTCTATTATGTTAAACAACTATGAAATTTTTGTTTCTTTTTTAGTGGGGAAATATGAGAGTAATATATTTTAAGGAAAATTAACAGTATGTTAAAAATGAATAATTCAAATATAAATTTAGAACAATTTAGAAGTTTCTTGGCTTTTTATAATCAAATATGTATACTAATTGCTGGAATGGTATTACAAGAAATACATTTGTTTTAAGGTGTTTGCATTATAATTTAACTTTGTATGTGTCTTAACAGATGTAATTTAATAAGATTTAGGCCATTGTGATTTATTGTAAATCATGAATTCATATATCTGGGTAGCTCATTTATCTCTTGGAGGAGAAAATTCATTAAGCATTAATATTTACTCTTTAAACTTTTGTGTAATATAGCTAATCATATACTTTACATATTTATTTATTAGTATGTATTTAAGGGTTCCCTATTACTAAACGGTATGAATCACACATGCATAAAATGGAAAGAATTTGATTGCTTTATAATTCTTGTTAACATCAAATTCTTCTCATTAATGACAAAATACTATTTTAATAAATGTTGAATGTTTGAAAGATGCTGAGGATATTTTTATAGCTTCCTAAGTTGATGAAAATAGCAGTGCTATATAGTTTCTCTGGAGCTAAGCAATCCTAAAGAAACATGTCCAACCATTTAGTTATAAAAATGACTCAAGGACTTCCCTGGTGGTGCAGTGGTTAAGAATCCACCTGCCAATGCAGGGGACACGGGTTCGAGTCCTGGTCCGGGAAGATCCTACATGCCGCGGAGCAACTAGGCCCATGAGCCACAACTACTGAGCCTGCGCTCTAGAGCTCGTGAGCCACAACTACTGAGCCCATGTGCCACAGCTACTGAAGCCCGCATGCCTAGAGCCTGTGCTTCACAACAAGAGAAGCCACCACAGTGAGAAGCCTGCACACCGCAATGAAGAGTAGCCCCCACTTGCCGCAGCTAGAGAAAGCGTGTGCACAGCAACAAAGACTCAATGCAGCCAAAAATAAATAAATTTTAAAAAAAGAAAAAAATGACTCAAAATTTAAATCCCCTAAGGTTTTTAAAGTATAAATTTTCAAAATGTATCTTTACTTTTTAATGTTTTAGTTCTATCTTATTAAAAACTTTAAGATAATTTAATTTTAACCTTAGAGAGAATTATTATTATAATATGTCAAAAGAAAAAAACTGAATTGTTTAAGAAATCCATTGGTTTGAAACTACAGGAAATTTATCAACTGACTCTTGGTAACTCTTGAACTTTTTCATATTTTCTCATTATACATGAATTTTTTAAAAGTTTATCTTAAAAAAGAAAGCTAATCTTGAAAAAGCTTATCTCCTACGTGATCAATAGTAAGTGTAATCAAAAAGCTAAACACAATAACAAAAAAAAGTATGTTACTACCCTCATAGAAAGAGGAACATTATGGTACTATGAGTACATGTGATAAATGTTTTATTTAGTCATATGAAAGAACAGAGAATCCACACAAGCGTGGATATTTGTTTCTATCACTGCTCATTTTTATATTCAAAATAAAAATGTATTTGCTAAAGTATATTACAAATGTGCATACACGTAAAAATAGTATAGTATACTTAAGCAGAATATAAAATGTTTTAAAAGCCAAAATATTCCACATTAAAAGAAATACATGCTAAAATATCTCAGCATTGGAAATTGCAAATAGGATACAAAAATGTATGTCTATAGGTTTTTCAAATGTTAATTAAAATATGAGGTATTCTAAGGAAATAACCATTTTCTTTGAGTATATTAAATGTAAAGATTTATATATATATTTATAAGAATATTCATATCAGTATTAGTTATGATAGCAATAGAATTAGAATCAATCGAATAATAAGGCAATGGTTAAATAAATTCAGGTACCTTTATGGTATGAGACATTGTGCAGTAATTAAAAAGCGTTTTTAAAGAATATTTAATGATATGAAAAAAATTTTATGAATTAAAGTTAAGTGAAAGAAGTAGGGGGAAGCTGTATTTATAATTTCTGTTAAAACTATATACACATGTATATAATATAAAATGAGAGTCAAATTTTGATAGTGTTAATGGATGTATAAATGCTTCAATTAACAGGATTTTTTCTGCCTTTTCAGGTTTTCTGCAGTGATTTAGTATTAGAAAAAGTAATGTTACTTTTAAAAGATGTGATTTTTTAAAGTTACTTGCTCTCTAATCTTAAAATAATTCCTGTGATAGGTTCAACACGTAAAGATTACATAAACCAACGTCATGTGAAATCCATGTGATGGCTTTGATCAGATCTTGCCATTTTACCTGTGCCATTTTTCTTGTCCTTCAGATTTCTCCCTTTTTTACTTTTATGTCTTTGTTACGTAACTTATGTATATGTTAGTCCAACTTGTCTCCCCAGCTGATTGTATAATTTATAAGAATAAGAATCTTGTATAATCAAAACCACATAAAACAAAATGTTCCCAGTACTTTGTGAGACAGGTTGAAGCAATGGGAAGACTATAAGCCTTCGAATCAGATGGACTAAGGTTCAAGTCACAGTCTTGACACTTAATACCGACCATGTGCCTTTGGGTAAGTTATTTATTAGCCTCTCCAGGTTTACTTCCTCCCATGAAAGATGTAAATATTAACTAATTTACCAGATTATTTTAAGGATTAGAGACAATGTATAGAAGCACCTAGGATATAACTGGTACTCAGTGAATTATAGCTAATATTAATATTTGATTATTTTTATCTTTATGAAATTCTTAAATCTTTGATAATGTCAGAAGTCATGAAAACATTTTTGTTCTGTTTAGCTTTTAATTTAAATTCATAGTTCACTGTGAATAGATTTTAAAAGGGAAATAAACAGAAAAGTGAAACAAAAAAGTTTGAAACGAAGGATTGGATGATGAGAAAAATTACCATTGAGATATATATATTTATTAGCATTTATTACATTTTACTTAAATGTGAATCTGAAATAAAAGAAATGGGATGCACAGAATTTGGGTTTTAATCTAATATATACCTATGATAAACCTTCATGTACACTGTTACAATAGCATTTCCTTTGCTTCCCTGTTAGTTTTACATAATGTGAATACTATCATTATAATGTGATCTCATGAGAGTTGGAAACTCCGTTGTGACCTACATCATGATAAAATCTCAAATGGTTGACCTTTTTACCTTCCCCTACTTTTTTGACATCACCGTCATCATCATCACCACCATTGATACTGTTTTTATTAGGTGCTTAATAGGGACTATGCTAACTTCTTTAAAAATTAAAGAAATATTTATTGAGGGGTTTTTATGTACTAGGCACTGTGCTAGGCACTGAATATGCATCAGCAAATAAAACAGATTTGGTATTTCGAACATGTCTTTTTGTTTGCAGTCACTTCTCATTCATAATACACCATTGTAGTAGATAGTGGTTAAATGCTTAGACTTTGGATTCAGAACTTTGTTCTAATCTTTCTAGTGCTTATCATGTGTAAGTGACAGGCTCACTAAGATTTGGTTAAAACCTACCTTATAGTTTGGTGACGTTTAAGTGAGATAATGTTTGTGAAGTGCTTAACCCATTAGAAAGCACTCAATAAATGGTAATTATGATTATAAGGTGATGATGTCACCATCGTGTTTTCTCAAGACTTCTTGATCTAATAGGGGGCATATCAAAGTGTAACTAAAATAACTATCTCATAGCTACTTATATATGGTTTTGTTTCACAAAGAATTGATATGTATTCCTTGTTAAAAATATATTTTATTTACTTCATCTTATCCACACAGGTTTTAGTTTTCCTTGGCTTTCAGAATTAACCTTATTTAGAAAGTTTGAAAATATGAAAAAAAATTTTACATCTCTACAAAAAAGAAAATAAAGGAATTTGATAAGTAGGTCTTATTATGTTTTAACTCATTAAATTATATATGTGGATAATATGATTTGTAAATTGACATGTATGACCTTCAAATACTAGGGGATGTTTTAGAGAAGCACAACTGAAACATTGTCTCTGTCCTTTAGGTAAATGTCTTTTCTCATCTAAATAAAGTGATTAAACCATAAATACTTCAAAAATTCTTTTATTTAAATTAAGTTTGACAGTGAGAGATAGTATTGTATGACCTGATCGGAATCCATTTAATTTAATCACTCTTACGTGAGTGACGTGGTTATAACTTTTAAAAATAATTTGTTTAATTAAGCCTTTCATTTTTCTGAAACAGTCTCAGTGGGCATTGTCTAGTGTTTAATGTCTCTTAATTTTTATTAATCTATTGCATTTACAGTATACAGATGTGTAAATTTTTACACGAGTATTTATTTAAATAGTTTTTATGTTATTTTGTGATATTTAAAATATTTATATTTCTTCAAAAGCCTTATATTTCTATTTCTTAAATGCTCACTTTAGAGTCTCTGCTCTATATGTTAGTTATTTTTCTTTCTTGCATGTCATCCATTAAAGATTAGCTGTGGAAGCTTGGAGCATGGAGAGATTATGAATGACAGAACAACTCCTGTAGAATAATAATCAGATTTTGGTATTTAATGCTGTTTGACTTTTGCAGACACATTTCTTATTAACCTTTGGTACAAAGAGAAATCCACGTTCCTGATATCTCATGGAGAAGATGAATTTGAGATCCTCTTCCAATTAAACTGAAATAAGGCCAATATTGGGTTTTAGTCAGAAGAACTCCTTAGTTCTTTAAGTCTTATATTTATATAAATCAATCAATCAATCAATCTATCTATCTATTTATCTTAGTTACATTTTACATATAATTCAGTGGTTACATAATTTGCTTAGTTAGCATACTGTACTGACTCTGCAAGCGTTTAATCTGCTTTTTCTCTTTAAACATAGATTCTTCCCTGGGCACCCATATTTAGACTGACTTGTAAATAAAAGAAAATATTGTTAAGCCCTTCTTATTACAGATAATGTTCTTTTATGTTTGGTAGAGACGAGATGAGTTTAATGTTATTATCCAAAGCATCAGAACGTAGAATCCCTGAAACGTATAACTTAAGTTTTTCTATTCAGGTTAACATGTAAATGTTAAAAGTATAGGTATGTAATCTACCGTTATAGCAAATATATTAAGACATCCCAACTAATTAACATGGAAAAATAAAAATTGTTTGTAATAGAAAATGTTTACATTGTTCTCTTGTAAAAAAAAATTACCTGTTACCATATATCATATCTCAAATGATGCTGACCATATAATGATTAAAAAGAACAAGAGTCAGTTAGTTCTATATATCAGAAGAACAGAAAATAGCATAATACTTGCTTTCAAGAAATAATGCACAGTGGAATCCCATTTTTCTGTATATAAATGGGCATTAATAAAATATGTTAGTCTTTAACACTTAAATGGTGTAACAGTATTAATATAATGGAGTATTACATGTATCTATCTATATATATATTTTTTTAGTTTGGAAGGAAAAAGGACTTCAAGAATATAGCTAGTCATTTCAGATAAAAACAAAAAGTCCCATCTCTGTGAAATACAGCAGTTAGAAATATTGATAGGTAGAATGCTGATTATATTATTATCTTTGGCTGTAGAATCCTATGAGTATGAAAATTATAATGAGTGCCAGGTCAAATAATGCTTACAGGTAGAGTATGGCCAATTTTGTAACATGAGATCACATTATAATGATAGTATTCACATTATGTAAAAACTAACAGGGAAGCAAAGGAAATGCTGTTGTAACAGTCTACATGAAGGTTTATCATAGATATATATTAGATTAAAACCCAAATTCTGTGCATCCCATTTCTTTTATTTCAGATTCACATTTAAGTAAAATGTAATAAATGCTAATAAATATATATATCTCAATGGTAATTTTTCTCATCATCCAATCCTTCGTTTCAAACTTTTTTGTTTCACTTTTCTGTTTATTTCCCTTTTAAAATCTATTCACAGTGAACTATGAATTTAAATTAAAAGCTAAACAGAACAAAAATGTTTTCATGACTTCTGACATTATCAAAAATTTAAGAATTTCATAAAAATAATCAAATATTAATATTAGCTACAATTCACTGAGTACCAGTTATATCCTAGGTGCTTCTATACATTGTCTCTAATCCTTAAAATAATCTGGTAAATTAGTTAATATTTACATCTTACATGGGAGGAAGTAAACCTGGAGAGGCTAATAAGTAACTTGCCCAAAGGCACATGGTCGGTATTAAGTGTCAAGACTGTGACTTGAACCTTAGTCCATCTGATTCCAAGGCTTATAGTCTTCCCATTGCTTCAGTCTGTCTCACAGAGGAAAAGAGAGAAACCATCATACATAACAATAACCAATTCTAAAGAGGAAATGATCTTGGAAAAAGGTTAGGTAGCAGTTATATTTCACAGAATTTTCATGTTGGTATCTGTTAAAATTTAAAGTAGAAACTCTGTGCAGAAAATAAGTTAAATACCCCTTAATAGTATATTTCAAAAGTGCCTAAAATTATTGATATTGATTTTAATACTTCAGGGATGAGCTTATATCTTTTATATTAAAAATTATAGCTCTAAATCAATGAATTTGGTAAAGTAGCAGGATACAAAATAAATGCACAGAAATCTCTTGCATTCCTATACACTAATGATGAAAAATTTGAAAGAGAAATTAAGGAAACACTCCCATTTACTACTGCAACAAAAAGAATAGAATACCTAGAAATAAATCTACCTAAGGAGACAAAAGACCTGTATGCAGAAAACTATAAGACATGATGAAAGGAATTAAAGATTATACAAACAGGTAGAGAGATATACCATGTTCTTGGATGGGAAGAATCAACATTGTGAAAATGACTCTACTACCCAAAGCAATCTGCAGATTCAGTGCAATCCCCATCAAACTACCAATGGCATTTTTCACAGAACTAGAACAAAAAATTTCACAATTTGTATGGAAACACAAAAGACCCCGAATAGCCAAAGCAGTGTTGAGAAAGAAAAATGGAGCTGGAGGAATCAGGCTCCCGGACTTCAGACTATACTACAAAGCTACAGTAATCAAGACTGCATGGTACTGGCACAAAAACAGAAATATAGATCAATAGAACAGGATAGAAAGCCAGAGATAAACCCACGCACATATGGTCACCTTATCTTTGATAAAGGAGGCAAGAATATACAGTGGAGAAAAGACAGCCTCTTCAATAAGTGGTGCTGGGAAAACTGGACAGCTACATGTAAAAGAATGAAATTAGAACACTCCCTAACACCATACACAAAAATAAATGCAAAATGAATTAAAGACCTCAATGTAAGGCCAGACACTATAAAACTCTTAGAGGAAAACATAGGCAGAACACTCTATGACATAAATCACAGCACCTTTTTGACCCACCTTCTAGAGAAATGGAAATAAAAACAAAAATAAATGGGACCTAATGAAACTTAAAGCTTTTGCACAGCAAAGGAAAACATAAGACGAAAAGAAAGACAGCCCTCAGAATGGGAAAAAATATTTGCAAATGAAGCAACTGACAAAGGATTAATCTCCAAAATTTACAAGCAACTCATGCAGCTCAATATCAAAAAAACAAACAACCCAATCCAAAAATGGGCAGAAGACCTAAATAGACATTTCTCCAAAGAAGATATACAGATTGCCAACAAACACATGAAAGGATGCTCAACATCACTAATCATTAGAGAAATGCAAATCAAAACTACAATGAGGTATCACCTCACACCGGTCAGAATGGCCATCATCAAAAAATCTACAAACAGTAAATGCTGGAGAGGTTGTGGAGAAAAGGGAACCCATGGGAATGTAATGGGAATGTAAATTGATACAGCCACTATGGAGAACAGTGTGGAGGTTCCTTAAAAAACTAAAAATAGAACTACCATACGACCCAACAATCCCACTATGGGGCATATACCCTGAGAAAACCATGATTCTAAAAGAGTCATGTACTACAGTGTTCATTGCAGCACTATTTACAATAGCCAGGACATGGAAGCAACCTAAGTGTCCATCAACAGATGAATGGATAAGGAAGATGTGGCACATATATACAATAGAATATTACTCAGCCATGAAAGGAAAGGAAATTGAGTTATTTGTAGTGAGGTGGATGGACCTAGAGTCTGTCATACGGAGTGAAGTAAGTCAGAAAGAGAAAAACAAATACCGTATGCTAACACGTATATATGGAATCTAAAAAAAAAAAGAATGGTTCTGAAGAACCTAGGGGAAGGAGAGGAATAAAGACGGAGATGTAGAGAATGGACCTGAGGACACAGGGAGGGGGAAGGGTAAGCTGGGACGAAGTGAGAGAGTGGCATGGACTTATATATACTACCAAATGTAAAATAGATAGCTAGTGGGAAGCAGCTACATAGCACAGGGAGATCAGCTCGGTGCTTTGTGACCACCTAGAGGGGTGGGATAGGGAGGGTGGAAGGGAGACACAAGAGGGAGGGGTATGGGGATATATGTGTACATATACCTGATTCACTTTGTTATACAGCAGAAAGTAACACAACGTTGTAAAGCAATTATATACTCCAATAAACATGTAAAAAAATTATAGCTCTAATATCATATAATTAAAGGTATGAATGTAAAAAGAACATTTTTAGAAAGTGTTCTTATATAGTCTTTTGAGTTATCTGTACTCAATACATATATATAATGATTGCGAGTTTTGCCAAAAAGAGTTACTGTTTTATATTTTTGCTACTTAAAGTCACAATTTTGTATAATTTTCTAATCAAGCTTTAGCAGTTTATATACTCTTGGTAAGTATAAATTTATAGCAGCTTTACAGAGGAAAATTTTAAAACATATGTAAAGAGCTTAAAAAACTTTTTTAATGTAATAATCATACTTCTAGGAATTTTCCTTAGTAATTACCTGTGTATATACATAAAGATTTGTGTACAGAGATGTTCGTTACAGTGTTGTTTATATAGTGAAAAATTGGAAACAGTGTAAAATCTGATTTTAGGAGCATCTTAGTTCAATCAAATATGTCATGTCCAAATGATTAAATTCTATTCTATTTTATGATTTTGAATAATACTGAAGAATATGAGAACATATCCTGTTTATTTTAATTATACACAGAAAGTTACAAAACTATGCAAAACATTTCTGTCCCCACATTTTTACGAGCCTGTATTTTTAATCAGAAAAGGTTATTTACAGAATAGTCATGTAAAATGGTGAACATTCAAATCCAGTTTTAGAAATACAATATTCTGGCTTGTAAAAGAAGTTCTGACGAAATAAGTTGAATCCAGCAATGTAATGCCAAGAGTAGAACCATCAAACTACTTGGAATAGGTTGGTTAATTCTCTACTGGTGTGTGGCATTTATGATCTGTGTTTAAATTTATAATAAGCAATTTATGCCAACAAAGAGAAATTAGAAATTTTAAGGAAATTAAGACATAGCATAATGTTTGTGGTTCTGGAATATATATGGGTGGTTTTGTAAAACACTAAATGTTATGTTTGCAAGGAATTCATTTCACATCATGTAAAGCAATAATAGTAAATGCTCAGACAATCTGAAATTCTTTTATATATAATAAAGTCTTTTACCGAACTATTATCTATATTTGTTGCTTAGAATTTTGGAAGCTGAATTGTAATCAGTGATTATTTTACATGTTTCAAATTCAAATCCTAATGATTTCTTCTTCCCTCTCCTTAGTTCAGCCTTTTCTGTTTACATAACTACCTTGAAGATGTTAAATGGATTCTTTTTCCTGGGAAATGTCTGTCCTCCAAATTATGTTATTTAGAGAATCATGATTCAGTGTTTAAACTAGAATGTTTTCCAATATACTGTCTCACTGCTACTGTATTTTAAAAGTAGTTTGAGAAGTGTAGAATATGGGCTTGTCAATAGACTTGGGTTCTACTAAGGAAATATGTACTCTGTCTTGATTCAATAAACTCATACTTAGTATGGTTCAGCTTCTTCATATTTACTTTTGCCTATATTAGAAAACAATTAGCTTACTAAACAAATTTGAGTATTTGTGGGTGGGGGGTGGGGGTGATCCTCTCTGAATCTTTCTCATTTGACTAAGAATTATAGGATATTTGATAACCGTGTTTAAAAATGGAGATATCCAAATATTATTGTAAACACCCAATGATTTGTTCTACCTACAATACAAGTATTTTACTGGGTTGGCTTACATAGTAGCTAATAATATTTGTTAATGTAATTTAACTGCTGTGAACCTTTACTGAACAAATATTGAAATTTATTCAAGTCAAAGAAAGAGAATCTCTAATGACTTTTGTTAAAGCTTCTATTTAATAGTTAAGGAGAAAAGTTTGTATGACATACGAGATGCAATTAACAGTAGATTTTACATTTAATAAAAAGAAAGAAGCATATGTATTTGCTTTATTCATTCCATCATAATTTGCATTAGAGCTGTGGGTGTTTAATGAGCAAATTCCAACTAAAATGCTATATTGATTTTCTAGTGAACTTTGTAATAGTCATCTACCTTGGAAAAGCTCAGTGTTTACAATTAAGTTTTCTTTACTAAAAATATTTGAGAGTTGCACATTGATTCTTTAGAAGTACTGAATTCTAGAAAAGGAATCAGGTTTTTCGTAATCAACAAATTTCACATATAACCTAATAGGTGTTAAAAATTATCATTTTGTAATACCTTACTTTTGGAAAACTTTTCTTAGCATTTATAAAATATATAATCAGATTTTTTTGTGTGTGTGTTTTATGGCATTTTAAAATTTAACCTTAGAATACTCCTTTAAATACACACATTGTTTATATATTTAAAGTTGATACAGCATTATAGAGGGAAAAATGTTTTCTCTTCATCACACAGGACCAAATATACCCTTGATGTAAAGCATTTGTCTTTAAGCATAGAGTTAACAAGACTTATTAAAGCCCTTGATATTAACAGCTTTACCTTTTCAATCAAGTGTTATTGTATATAAAGTAGAACACAGCTTACATTAAATGTCACTTTATAAAGATCTCATCACACTATACAGAAGTGATAGGAAGCCTGTCGGCATTTAAAGTTTAGTAAATAGTGTTTTAACCTTTCAATATGCCAGAATATTACAGGGCAATGTAACATACGTGTTAATCTGTACCTAGGTGACTGTTTAGCATCATTTTGTGCATCCTATCTGACCCACAAATTAGAAGTATTTTATAATGTAAAAATATCTTAGAATATCATATTTTGTACAGACCTGTATCATTATACTGTAGCGTTCTGAATGTGTTCTGAATAATATCTCCTTCAGTTCCCATTTGTAGTTTTTGCATGCCAATGAAAAAGGTAAAAATGAAAAAAGCAAGAAATGTTGAAATGGCTATAGATATAAATGGTCCAAATTAATCAAAATCACATTTTTAATATGTCTGGAAATGAAGCCAAATTGTGAGTCTGTGGATTGAGGGTGATGATGGTATTGGTGGCATGGAATTGACGTTTGTTGAGAATCTACTTTATTTGACTAAGAGCTTTTATATATCATCTCATTTAATTTCCCCTAATAACCGTAACTGATGGTATTCTGTGCATTTTATACACCTGAACGGTGACTAACATAATTTAAGTATAAAAAAAACAAGTTGCCTAACTTTACTGTGACAACACCTTGGATCTGAATTAAAGCCCATATTCTTCATAATACATCATGTTGTTTTCTCTAAGCTGTTATGAATATCCTTCCTAGGAGATTGTATACAACTAGAAGGGGAAAATAAAATTCATTACTGTGTACTACATTATGGGCAGAAATTTCTTTCAAAACAGCATGATGAATTGATACATAGAAGCAGAATAATGTGGCACAGACAACCACATAGGAGTAATGATACAGCCTTAAAAAATATATGAAAATTGTACTGGAAACTACTGGATCTTCCAAAAGCTGTGTTCATAGCAAGAATTCCTTAACTTTATCTAAACTGTTGATTAAAAGCATTTGGTTTTATACATGAGGATATCCAGTTGTTCTAGCACAATTTGTTATATAGTTTGTTTAACCATTCATCTGTTACTAAAAATTTGGGGTGTTTTCTGGGTTTTGGCTATTATAAATAAAGATGCTATGAATATTTGTATTGAAGTCTTTGTATTTAGACATATGCTTTAATTTCTATGCTTTAATTTCTCTTGGATAAATACTTATGAGTGGAATAGCTGAATCTTGTGGTGGGTGTATGTTTACTTTTTTAAGAAACTGACATAATGTGATTATACTATCTTATATTCCACCAGCAGTGTATGAAAGTTCCAGGTTGTTTTACATCCTTGCCAACATCTTTAATCAGCTTTTCATATAAGTCATTGTAATAGGTTTGTATAGTTAACCCTTGAACAAAACTGATTTAAACTCCGCAAGTCCACTTATATGCACATTTTTTTTTCAATAAATACATACTACTGTACTACATGATCCACGGTTCTGCATCTGTGGATACAGAGGACCAACTGTAAAGTTATACACGGATTTTTGACTGCAGGAGGTGGGGGGTGGGGTCCACCTCTAACCCCGGTGTTGTTCAAGGGTCAGCTGTGTGTGGTGGCTATCTCATAGTTTTAATTTGCATTTCTGTAATGAGTAAAGCTGTTGAACACCTTTTCTTGTGCTTATTACCATCAATATATCTACTTTGAAAAAAGTGTTCAAGTTTTTTGCCCAATTTTTAATTGGGTTTTTTGTTTCCTTGTTATTGAGCTTTGAGAGTTTTTAAAATTATGTTCTAGATACAAGTCTTTTTGTCAGATATATGCTTTGCAATTATTTTCTTCCAGTCTGTGGCTTGTCTTTTCATTTTCTTAGCATCTTTTGAAGAGTGGAAATTTTTAATTGAATTAAATTGAAGTCCTACTTACCAATTTTTAAAAATTGGTTTATGCTTTGCTATTATTATAGTTAGGAAACTTTGCCTACCTAAAGTCAAAGAGGTTTTCCTCCAGAACTTTCATAATTTTAGGTTTTGCATTTGGGACTGTGATTTATTTTGTGGAATGCAAGGTTGGTTTACCATTTAAAAATCTATCAATATTACCAAAATAACACACCAAGAAAAGAAAAACAATCTGATCATCTTAAGGCCACACTCTGCTTTTATGTTTCAGCTCTTATACTGTAAATAAGTGTCCTTTTTGTAGCTTATTTAGTGCTACATTTATTGCATTTTTGTACCTTCTATTGGTGATTTCACTGTTTAAAACAGCTCCATGCTGAAATGCAATCTAATGTTCCTGAAACACGGAAGGCTGTGTTGTGTGTTATGGATAAACTTTGTTCAAGCATGAGTTATTGTACTGTTGGCCAGGAGTTCAGTGCTAATAAATCAACAATATATATTAACTAAGGTGTTTTTAAAAAGTAACATACATGAAACAAGGTTATGTATTAGTTGACAAAATGTTGATCAATTTTAGCTGATTAAATTTTCTCTTTATGGGTCCTAATTTTGCTGCTTGATTGCATGCCTCGTAATTGGATACCAGACATGATGAACTTTACCATTTTGGGAGCTGGTATTTTTGTATTCTTATAAAATATTTTTGAGCTTTGTTCTGAGATATAGTTAGGTTTCTTGGAAACAGGTCACTACTTCTGGGTCATGCTTTAAAGATAGGTAGGTTATTACCAGAGCAGTGTTTAGCCTAGGGTTAATTAATCCCCACTACTGAAGCAAGACCCTTCTGTGTATTCTATGTAGTAGTTCATGAATCAGGAGTTTTTCCAATCTGGCTAGTGGGAACACGTACTGTTTTTGGTTTTGTGGAGCTCAGGGCACTGATGCCTCTAAAGCTTTCAGGTGGCTCTTTCCCCTGCATGGGTAGTTTACTCACATGTGTGTGCTCAGTCCTCAGCTGATTTCTTGAGGAATACCCTCTGCGTGTCTCCAAAGCTTTCTCTCTTTGCGGCTGTTTTTTCCTCTGATAGTCTGTCTTGTGAATTCTAGCTGCTTTGGTTTCCCTAGGCTCTTCTCTCTTCAAATTGTGGAGTCTGCTGGCCTCCTCCTGGATTCTTCCTTTCCTGTGCCATATCCAGAAAACTCTTTCAATGTATTAAGCTGGGCCAGTCGTAGGGCTCAACTCTTGTTTTCCTCTCTCAGGTCACTGTCTTTGTTTCCTTATCATCTTGAAAGCTGTCATCCCATGCACGTTTTGCCATTAAAAAAAATTGTTTTAAGTGGGAATACAAATTTGGATCCTGTTAACCTGTCTTGACCAGAAGGACAAGGCTGTGTTGCTTAAAATTTAATCCTAACATATACTCTCAAAGATTTTATCATATATGCTAACTTTTTTCCTATTATTCACTTAATGTTTTTCTTTTAAAATCTCATCTTTTTAACTAGATAAATATATATTTTAATGGAATTTTTTTTAGTTTTAACGTCTGTACCCAAAAAGTGCACAAATAACTGCAGTTTTATGAATCTCAGAAAGCGAACACACGTATAACCAGCACCCAGATGTAAAAAAACCAAATATTTCCAATAGAATATCACCAGATATCACGAAAAGTTCCTCATCCTCCCTTCTAGTACTGCCTCCAAAAGTTAGTAACCATTATCCTAAGTTTAATAGCCAGGCCATTCTTTTTTGTTTTTGAACTTTAAATAAATGAAATAATGGAGAATTACCCTTTTTTGGCATCTACCTCAACAATATGGGTAATTTAAAGAAATTTGAATTTTAACTGGACATTAAATTAAATGCCACTCAGAGAAATTATAAGTCTGATGTGCTAGTTATGGTTTTCTAATATACATTAAAGTGACATAACTATTAAAAAATGTGTTTCACATCCTATATTTTGTGAAATACTGTCCTAAAGGGAATATGGTGGTAGATGATGCTGGAAGGTAGGCTAGAGCTAGACTCCAGTTTTCCTTGAATGCTGGGCTAAGACTTTTTTTTTTTGCCTTGGAATCTATGTGGCAGCAGTAAGGAGAAGAGTAGCCTGTTTACCCCAGAGTTTCATGGAGATTACCTTTTGGTAGGTTGAGGGATGCCTTAGTGAAGTCACCTGTCCTGTTTTTCTCTCCTCTGAAATTTGGTACATACATAACTTTTTGTTACGAATTGAATCTATTTTCTTTCTCTTTTGTGCTGCCGTTGTCTTACTTCAGGGTTTCATTGTTTTTTATGTGGACTTTTATAATAATCTAATATTGGGTTAAGGGGCATGTACAGTCCAACCTGCAACTTTTGGAAGTTGATGCAGGTGATCCCTGCATCTTCCACACACTGAATGCTCATCTCTAGGAGTTTCCTTCTGAAACACAGATCTGTTCAAATTGTTTCTATTCTAGAAGTTGATATTTATTTCTAGGTAGCTTAAAGTTTCAGGGAGAGGGTTATTCTTGTGGGTTATTGATGTGAACTCTTGCTTGAACTACTCCTATAGTCTCCCTACTGGAATTTGCTTCCATGTTTGCCCCACCTATGAACGACTTCTCACCTGGAAGCCAGAATTCCTTTTTAAACGTAAATGTGATGCTGTCATTTCCTTGCTCAGAAACCGCCATTGGCTACCATCATATTTAGATGAGATCTTAATTCCTTGCTGTGACTTACAGTGTGATCTCCCAAAACTCTCACCCTCTCTACCTGTGCTCCAGCCGTATTGCTGTTATATCTCTAATGCTTCTAGGACCTTTGTCCCGGTTTTTCTTCAGCTTAGTCTACTTTCAAATATGAATATGGTTACTCTTCCTATATTTGAATGTGCTGAAATGTCACTTATTTAAAAAGGTCTTTTCTGATCACCCTTTCTAAAATAGTCTGCCCCATTCCCCATCTACCAAATCACTCTCTTTTCTCTGATACAGCTGTATTTTCCTTCAAACTATCTACATACCTACCTACCTACCTAATTTTTGGCCTGTTTTTCTCTCTACTGTCTGTTTCCCTGTAGTAGAATGTATACTCTAGGATGACAAGGACTTCTTAGACTGCTATATTCATATTCCTTAAAACTGGATTGATGACTGCCACAGGAGCTTGATAAATATTTGATGAATTAATTAATTTATTCATCTTCCCTCAGGCTTAGCTTCTTAGAAGTAGTTTTGACTTTTGCTTTGCCATTGCATGTTCCATTTTATACTGTATTATGGAAGAGATACAGTTACTTTTTTCTCAGGGTTTTTTTTCTTTTCCACTACTTATAACTTAAGTAGTATAAAAGTAACTATCTTGATTAACAGTATATTAATCTATGACAAATCTTAGCAGAAACCCAGTGTTTTATGACCTAAAAGAACATTTCAAATGTCTTTCCTAAGTTTATTTTGTGGTTTGACAGTATAAATAAATTTGGTTCAGTGATCCAAGTATTTGAGCCCCTTTCTGTCTAAAATTGCAGTGATATTTTAAAAGTTATATAAGATTCCAAGTAGAAATTAAGTTTGAGAAATGACAATTTCAGATAACATAAAAGCTCCCTATATAGTGCTGCAGAAGTTTACATGATGTCATTTGTATTATAATCGATATAAATGGTGCCCCCGGAGATGTTCAGTACTAAACCAACACAACTCTGCCCCCATTTACTCTCCCCTTCCTCTCCTTCCGTCATCTTACTGAGGTAACTACTGTCCTGAATTTGGTGTTTATCATTTCCATGTTTATTTTAATATTTTTTACTAATTGTGTCTATCCGCGAATAATAGATTTGCTTTATTTTGCAACTTGCTATTTTTGTCAAATTTTCATTTTTGAGATTTGTCCATTTGTCCATAGTTAATGCATTTAAATGCTGCATAGTATTCCATTTTTAATGTATAGTAATTTATTTATTCCTGCTCCAGTTATTGGACAATTGGGTTATTTGTAAGTTTTTGCTATTATATAATGCTGAAATAAACATTTTTATACATTTTTCCTAAGCATTTTTATACATGTTTCCTTGTGCACATGTGCCAGAATTTCTCTAGGCTTCATGCCAAAGAGGAGATTTGCCAGGTTATGGACTAGGCACAACTTCAGCATTGCCAAATTACTCATCAGATGGTTGTCGAAACATATACACCTATCTGCAGTATATTTGAGTGTTTCCTTTATTTCACAAGCTCAATATTTTTTACTATTTGACCTTTTAATTTTTGCTTTTATGGGTATGAAATAGTATCTCAATTTTGCAGTAGCTTAAAAAGATAATGTTTTCTCAAGTAAACTAATTGCTGCTAACTCAGTTGAATAAAATAATTTTTTTTGCTTTTTATTTTTGCTAAAAGTATGCACTTTTCCTTTATTTTCGCTAATTAATTATGAATTATATATTTTGGTAGCTCTGGTTGAAGAGGTGTATTTTGCACAGAGAGAACGTGATGAAGCTATTATGTCTCGACTGCAGTTAGCCAATGAGGAGAGAGATGAAGCAATTGCACGAGCCAAGCACATGGAAATGTCTCTAAAACTGTATGTACACATTTAAAACTACATATGACATTAGGAGCATTTATAAAGTACATGAATTATGTGGTGGTTACATGTTTAAAAATGTTACTGATGCTTATATGTTACAGTGGTAAATTCCATATCCCCACAGTCTTTTTCTAAAACTTTTGGCACGCTAGTAGTTTTCAGCCCCCCCCCCAAAAAAAAGAAAGAAAAAAGAAAAGAAAGAAAGAAATGCACAACACTCTTAGTACAGTTACTTTCTTTATTTCTTCATAGTTCTGTTGTTGATATCCTTACTCTACCTTCCTATGTGACTCCTCTTTTCTTCCCTCTCCTTATTATCACCTCCTTGATTTATTTCAGCTCTCTGGGTTCTTTTACTGCTCTCTGCTTACTATGCTCATTCCTATTCTCCACTACTTTTTACATCTTTTAGCTGTGGGTCCTAAACTGAGACCTGACGCCTGAAATAAGGTAGAGCCTGAGAATCTACATTTTTAGCAAGCGAACCAGGTGATTCTGGTTCTGGTATGTATTAAGATATATTAATTCCCTAAAGAACTGTCTAAATTTAAGAGACGGAAAAACATTAAGGTGTTGGAATCTCATCAATATTTTTTGTGCAGTGTTTTAGTTAAGCAATATTATTTGACTGTCAGCTATGAAATAAATAACAGTTTTAAACTCCTTTTTTTCTTTTTCTTTATGAATTCTACTTCTAAAAAATTTGTAAAAGCTGTATTGGATTCTATAGCCAAAGTGCCCCCCTTGTTTAACCTCTATTTTATATTTAGAAGAGTTGAGTAATCATTACTCGAACTTTTATCATACATGGCATTTTTACACCTGAGTTCTTTATTGTGGGGAGTTCCTGGGTAACCAAATTGCGTTTTCAAATAGTTTTTTAAGGAAGGGTTTATAAATACTTTATTCTCTACTTTAACATACTCCAGACTGGCTGTTTGTTATCCTTATATTCAAATTGGTTATGAATAAAATTCTTGGCTCAAGTATTTTTTCATTCTAAACACTGTAAAAATGTTAATGACTTTTCTGACATTGAGTTTGGCTGAAAAGAAGTCTGAGGTCAATCATATTGCTTTTTTCCTCACTTATAGGTAGTTTAATTTTTTCTGCCTGGGTACTTGAATGATTCTTTCTTTATTCTTGAAGTAGAACAACTTAATCAGGATGTTCATGTTGATCTGTAATAATATTTTTAGAATCACAGCATGCCTCTCTAAAGACTATTTGATTCTTCCTTTATTTCAGGGAAATTTTACATTTGTTTTTTAGGTTTTCCATTTTAGAGACTTCAGTTGTTTTTATAGGGAACTTTTATCCTTATCTATTATCTCTTCAATAATTATTTTAATTGCTGTCTTTGTCTCTGCATTCACTGTGATTCTCTTAAGCCTTTCCTTTAGTTAGTAATTCCAATTGTTACTGTCCCATTCCCAGTTCTTTCTAGTTCATTTATTAAATATTTTGTTTGTTTATTTATTCTCAATGTTCCCTTAAGTTTTCTTTTCTTTCTTTTTTTAATTATATAAGTTTCAGGTCTGTCCTTAAGTTTTCAATTTTCCTATTCATCTACTCTTTTGTTTTGGCATCTTCTCTTTGAACTTCTTTTATTGAATTCATATTCTTCTTATGTTTTTCTAGAATGCCAACCACAATAGGACAATTTTTTTCTTTCTCTTGGTTTATGTTTTATATTATGATCTTTATCTCATTTGCATGATATTTTGTCATGTGTTTGTGGTGAATTCATAGTTGACATGTCATTTCTCTTCATCTTGCTCATGCTTAAATTGTCAAGAAATTTTCTTTGTTCTGATACAGTGCAAGTGAATTTTCCTTGATAAACATTTCATATTATTTGAAACCTATTTGCCTTCTCCTCTGATTCTTGGCTAGGTAGTGCTTCTGGGCCACTTTTCTTCATTGCTGTAAGACAGTGGGGTAGGAGTAGTGGTTGGGAAGACCTCCTTGGGGCTAGATACCGATTTTGTTTGAAGTTCTGTCCTCTGCTTGTAGGACTTTGTTTGGTGTCTTGCACTGCTCTGACGGCTCACTCTGTCTCGTCTTGTGGATATCCTGATTCCATGGAGTATTTCTTTTGGGCTTTTATTTGTTCCACCAGTGTAGTAAAAAAAAAAACGGCCAGCCCTGATGATTCTTGCTTCCTCTGTAAAGATTCTTCAGTAATGCAGGAAGATTTTCTTTACTTTTCTCTGGTCTGTCTACTCAACTCATTGGTCTCTCAGGTTATTTCCAAGCTGTGTGGTATTAGTGAAAAATTTCCAGGATTTGGTGAGGTCACTGTCTTTTCTCAATACCTATTTTCATGTGTAAAAAGAGAAGTTAGTTGAACCTGTTCAAAATCATTTTTCCACTCTTCACCTTATCCCTACTTTTAAAAATTACTACATGATGTCCTGCTTCCTTTGCTGTTTGATTAATTTTTATCTTCCATTCAAGTGGTGTGTGATGGGATACATAGATTTCTGTTTTCAGATTTCACTCCACCATCTTTACTTGGCCTTTTTTTTTCAATAAACTTTTTATTTTAGAATACTTTCAGATTTACAGAAAAGTTGTGAAGACAGTACAGAGTTCCTATAACCCTCACCCAGTTTCCCTTATTGCTAACATCTTACATTACTATGGTACATATGTCACCATATGGAGAAATCAACATTGTTATACAACTATTTACTAAAGGCCACACTTTATTCAGATTTCACTACTTTTCCCTGATGTCCTTTTTATTTTCCAAGATCCTATCCAGGATTCCATAGACATTTAGTTACTATGTCTCCGTTGCCTACTCTGCTCTGTGACATTTTCTCAGACTTTCCTTGTTTTTGATGAGAGTTCTGGAATATTGGTCAGGTATTTTATAGAATGTTTCTCAATTTCAGTTTTTCTGAAGTTTTTCTCATGATTAGACTGGTTTTATGGGACAGAGAGTACAGGGGTGAAATGCCATTTTCATCACATCATTTCAAGGTTGTCCTCTATCAATATGACTTTACAGCCAGTGATGTTAATCTTGGTCACCTGGAAAAGGTAGTACTTGCCATGTTTCTCTTCTGTAAAGTTACCCACATTCCTCTTTCATACTCTACTCTTTGAAGCAAATCACTAAAGTGCAGCCCATACTCAGTGATGGGGCTGGGGAGTATGGGCTAGGAGGTTAATTGAGTTCTAGCTTCCTCAGCAGAGAATATCTATATAAATTATTTGTAATTCTTAAGTACAGGACATTTGTATCCCTCATTTTTTTATTTAGTTATATCTGTATGGACTCATTGATATTCATTTAATACTTTGAATTATAATCTAATACTATGTTATTTTGTTGCTTGGAGTATTCCAGCTTTTTTTTTTTTGAAAACATCTTTGTTGGAGTATAATTGCTTTACAATGGTGTGTTAGTTTCTCCTTTACAACAAAGCGAATCAGCTGTATATATACATATATCCCCATATCTCCTCCCTCTTGCGTCTCTCTCCCACCCTCCCTATCCCACCCCTCTAGGTCGTCACAAAGCACTGAGCTGATCTCCCTGTGCTATGTGGCTGCTTCCCACTAGCTATCTATTTTACATTTGGTAGTGTATATATGTCCATGCCACTCTCTCATTTCGTCCCAGCTTACCCTTCCCCCTCCCTGTGTCCTCGAGTCCATTCTCTACATCTGCATCTTTATTCCTGTTCTGCCCCTAGGTTCTTCAGAACCATTTTTTTTTTTAAGATTCCATATATGTGTTAGCATACGGTATTTGTTTTTCTCTTTCTGACTTACTTCACTCTGTATGACAGACTCTAGGTCCATCCACCTCACTACAAATAACTCAATTTCGTTTCTTTTTATGGCTGAGTAATATTCCATTGTATATATGTGCCGCATCTTCTTTATCCATTCATCTGTTGATGGACACTTAGGTTGCTTCCATGTCCTGGCTATTGTAAATAGAGCTGCAATGAACATTTTGGTACATGACTCTTTTTGAATTATGGTTTTCTCAGGGTATATGCCCAGTAGTGGGATTGCTGGGTCGTATGGTAGTTCTATTTTTAGTTTTTTAAGGAACCTCCATACTGTTCTCCATAGTGGCTGTATCAATTTACATTCCCACCAATAGTGCAAGAGGGTTCCCTTTTCTCCAAACCCTCTCCAGCATTTATTGTTTGTAGATTTTTGGATGATGGCCATCCTGACCGGTGTGAGATGATATCTCATTGTAGTTTTGATTTGCATTTCTCTAATGATTAATGATGTTGAGCATTCTTTCATGTGTTTGTTGCCAATCTGTATATCTTCTTTGGAGAAATGTCAAGTTAGGTCTTTTTCCCATTTTTGGATTGGGTGGTTTGTTTTTTTGATATTGAGCTGCATGAGTTGCTTGTATGTTTTGGAGATTACTCCTTTGTCAGTTGCTTCATTTGCAAATATTTTCTCCCATTCTGAGGGTTGTCTTTTCATCTTGTTTATGGTTTCCTTTGCTGTGCAAAAGCTTTTAAGTTTCATTAGGTCCCATTTGTTTATTTTTGTTTTTATTTCCATTTCCCTAGGAGGTGGATCAAAAAGGATCTTGCTGTGATTTATGTCATAGAGTGTTCTGCCTATGTTTTCCTCTAAGAGTTTGATGGTGTCTGGCCTTACATTTAGGTCTTTAATCCATGTAAATTGATACAACCACTATGGAGAACAGTATGGAGGTTCATTTTGAGTTTATTTTTGTGTATGGTGTTAGGGAGTGTTCTAATTTCATTCTTTTACATGTAGCTGTCCAGTTTTCCCAGCACCACTTATTGAAGAGGCTGTCTTTTCTCCACTGTATATTCTTGCCTCCTTTATCAAAGATAAGGTGACCATATGTGCGTGGGTTTATCTCTGGCTTTCTATCCTGTTCCATTGATCTGTATTTCTGTTTTTGTGCCAGTACCATACTGTCTTGATTACTGTAGCTTTGTAGTATAGTCTGAAGTCAGGGGGCCTGATTCCTCCAGCTCTGTTTTTCTTTCTCAAGATTGCTTTGGCTATTTGGGGTCTTTTGTGTTTCCATACAAATTGTGAAATTTTTTGTTCTAGTTCTGTGAAAAATGCCATTGATAGTTTGATAGGGATTGCATTGAATCTGTAGGTTGCTTTGGGTAGTATAGTCATTTTCACCTTGTTGATTCTTCCAATCCAAGAACATGGTATATCTCTCCATCTGTTCGTATCATCTTTAATTCCTTTCATCATGTCTTATAGTTTTCTGCATACAGGTCTTTTGTCTCCTTAGGTGGGTTTATTCCTAGGTATTTTATTCTTTTTGTTGCAGTGATAAATGGGAGTGTTTCCTTAATTTCTCTTTCAGATTTTTCATCATTAGTGTATAGCAATGCAAGAGATTTCTGTGCATTAATTTTGTATCCTGCTACTTTACCAAATTCATTGATTAGCTCTAGTAGTTTTCTGGTAGCATCTTTAGGATTCTCTATGTATAGTATCATCTCATCTGCAAACAGTGACAGCTTTACTTCTTCTTTTCTGATTTGGATTCCATTTATTTCTTTTTCTTCTCTGATTGCTGTGGTTAAAACTTCCAAAACTATGTTGAATAATAGTCACGAGAGTGGACAACCTTGTCTTGTTCCTGATCTTAGAAGAAATGGTTTCAGTTTTTCACCATTGAGAACGATGTTGGCTGTGGGTTTGTCATACATGGCCTTTATTATGTTGAGGTAAGTTCCCTCTATGCCTACTGTCTGGGGTTTTTTTTTATCATAAATGGGTGTTGAATTTTGTCGAAAGCTTTCTCTGAATCTATTGAGATGATCATATGGTTTTTCTCCTTCAGTTTGTTAATATGGTGTATCACATTGATTGATTTGCATATATTGAAGAATCCTTGCATTTATGGGATAAACCCCACTTGATCATGGTGTATGATCCTTTTAATGTGCTGTTGGATTCTGTTTGCTAGTATTTTGTTGAATATTTTTGCATCTGTGTTTATCAGTGATATTGGCCTATAGTTTTCTTTCTTTGTGACATCTTTGTCTGGTTTTGGTATCAGGGTGATGGTGGCCTCATAGAATGTGTTTGGGAGTGTTCCTTTCTCTGCTATATTTTGGAAGAGTTTGAGAAGGCAAGGTGTTAACTCTTCTCTAAATGATTGATAGAATTTGCCTGTGAAGCCATCTGGTCCTGAGATTTTGTTGGTTGGAAGATTTTAATCACAGTCTCAATTTCAGTGCTTGTGATTGGTCTGTTTATATTTTCTCTTTCTTCCTGGTTCAGTCTTGGAAGGTTGTGCTTTTCTAAGAATATGTCCATTTCTTCCAGGTTGTCCATTTTATTGGCATATAGTTACTTGTAATAATCTCTCATGATCGTTTGTATTTCTGCAGTGTCAGTTGTTACTTCTCCTTTTTCATTTCTAATTCTGATTTGAGTCTTTTCCCTTTTTTTCTTGATGAGTCTGGCTAATGGTTTATCAGTTTTGTTTATCTTCTCAAAGTACCAGCTTTTAGTTTTATTGATCTTTGCTATTGTTTAGTATTCCAACTTTGACCATTGGAAACTCTTTCAGGTGGCTCCTACATCCCTTTGACATGTTCCCATCCTTTTGATTTTTTTTAACACTTTCTTACTTACTGGCACTGCAACCTGCTCCAGGATCATGTTTTGTAGGGATATGCCCACCCCACCAGCAATGAATCAAGAGTTCTTGTTGCTTACCATCCTTGCCAGCATTTGGAATTGTTATTCTTTTTTTGCTTTTTTTCTTATTTTGAACATTAGCCATTCTCTAATGACAGATGATATTGAGCGCCTTTTTATATGTTTATTTACCATCTGTATATCTTCTTCGGTAAAACGTCTGTTCAGATATTTGACGAGTTTTTTAAGTTGGGTTGTTTGTTTCCTTTTTGTTAATTTTAAGTGTTCGTTATACATTCTGGATGTAAGTCATTTTTCAGGTATGTGGTTTTCAAGTATTTTCTTCCTGTCCATGTTTTGTATTTTTCTTCTCTTAACAGTGTGCTTAGCAGGATATAAGTTTTAAATTTTGATAAAATCCAGTTTATTGATTGTTTTTTCTTTCATGTTTTGTACTTTTGGTATTGAATCTAAAACTCATTGTCATTTGTAAGGTTGCACCAATTTTTCTCCTATGTTTTCTTGTATAAGTTATAAATTTCGTGTTTTACATTTAGGTCTACAATCTATCTTGAGTTGATTTTTGTGTAAAGTGATACATGGTACCAGTAAATGGTCTTTTTTTTTTTTTTGCATGTGGACATTTATTTATTCCAGTACCATTTGTTGAAAATGGTATCATTTCTCCACTAATTTCCTTTGCACCTTTGCCAAAAGTCATTTGACTATTCATGTGTGTTAATTTCAGGACTTTATTGTCTGTCCATTGATCTGTGTGTCTATCCCTTTGTCAATACCACACATTCTTGATTACTAAATCTTTATGTTACGTCTTGAAATCGGATAATGTCATCCCTCTAAACTTTGCTCTTTTATTGTAGAATTATTTTGACTATTCTAATTATTTTGACTATTCTATTTGCCTTTCCATATACCTTTCAGAATCAGTTTGTTTTTATCTACAAAAACAGTTGCTGGGACCAAATGTTTTAAAACATACTCTTCAAAATAGATACCTTTTTTTCAGTAATGCAGCTATTAATAACTTTAGAACTTTTCTTTAGGGATTTGCAAGTACTATTACCTTCAATTTGTCAACTGCTGCACAGTACTATACTTAACATGTAATTTATGACCATAATTCTTTTATGTAGATTGATCACCAATTGTATTCATAAAATTTGCTTCTAAATAGTTTTTACTGTTTTTAGAAATAAAATTCACCCCCAAAAGATAACAAATCAGTTTTTTATACAATGTCACAACTCATTGAGTGATATTCAGGCTTTATAGGTGAAAAAACTTAGAGTGGTTGACTCCCTGCCCAAAGAGTCATAGTCAGTCACTTACACATTGTAGGACTTACCTACCTCAGAGCTATACAGGCATCTCAACCTTAGCATATCCAAAATGGAATTATTAATTTTATTTTTAAAACCTGATCCTCCTTAATTCCCTGTACCTATCAGTAGCACAACCACCTGCCCATGTATCCAAACAAAAACTTCTTCCTCAGAACTCCTATTAAATTGGTCTCTTAGTTGTGTTCATTCTATCTCTTTAAGTGATGGATCTAAATTGAGCCTATCCTTCTTCCCTAAACTTTTAAAACTTCCATTGTCTGTTTACTTTAATCTGTACATATGTTTTGTTATAGTTTTTATTACAGTACATGAAAATTAGGGTTCCTTGAGGCAGAGCCTTTTTCATTTTGTTCTTGGTAGCATTCCTATTGAGGGAGGAATGGGGAATGGAGAAAAGGAAAACAGTCCCATCCCAAGACTTATCTTTTAGTTAATTAGTCCATTCAATAAATATTTATTGAATATTTATTATGTGTCAAGTACAGTGCTAGTTGCTGGGAACACAGCATTATGGTCTCAATTTAGTTAAGAAGATCAGCATTAAGTAAATATGAATAATTACATAAATACTTAAAATAGTATCAAGTGATATGAAGAATTATTGGTTCCTAAGAAAAGTTTATAGACAATTGTATTACAGTCTAGGAGTTCAGGTGAGGGGATCAGGAAAAATCATGCATAAGAAACAAGAACAACAACAACAACAAATAGCATGTCAGTACAGTTTTAAATGGCACTGTGGAGGTTCTTTTCTACTCAGTTGAAGTCTATAGGCTCTGAACTTCAATAGTGCATTTTAGACTAAATCTTTGTTAAGATAGAACCAATTTATAACTGAGCTTTGCTCGACTGAAAGGCATATTTAGAGGCATTGAGCATAAGATGAAATTGTATAAATTATTTCACATCTTTTTGTTTTAATTCCTTACTTCTTGCTTCCTATAATCTGGAAATTCCTTCCTTCTTTTTTCTCTCATCATCTTTTCCACTTCCGATCTACTTTGCATCTTTCTGTATAATGTTTGTCTTGCCTTATTATTCTCCCGCTTCTCTGCTTTCCCTTACCTCTTGAATTTTTAATGCTTTTTTCTTTGTCTCTTTTGCTTTTATCCAAAACTAGGAAAAAGTAAAAAGGATTCAGGTTAAAATGACTTACATATGCATGCCAATATAGACATGTTTGCATATGTACATTCCAACTTTTGAGACCATGGTATCTATTTTTCAATCCATTATTGTTGGTGTATTTTTTATATTAAAGGTGGCACTGTGTAAGAAAGGAGACTTAGAGAAAAAAAAAACAATTTAGAATTTTTTGATAAGCTGATCACTAGTTCTTTTTATCATTTGGGGGGTCAAAGTTTTGCTTCTTCCCATTGAACAAGGTAAAGGACTATAGGTTCAGAAAGAAAAGATGTGATATTGACTGATTTAGGAATAAATCAAGAAATGTGACATTTCATGCATGAGTCTTTTCACTTAGAGTGCAAGGTTGTCAGTCAGAATTTGCATGGTATAGGAAATCAATTGAAACTTGAACCTATGATCATTTACTTCAGCAATATTCTTACTGATTATCATGACTGTCTAGTTAGACTGTTGTAGGCATAATTTAAAGATTACGAAAGGTTGAAATTCTTTTGTTTAATTGTAAACTTCATATTAATGATACATAATGTGTAGTTTGTTGGCTGTATGTCATATAATACCAACTATTACTTTGTCTTTATTAAGCTGGTAAAACTTTATGTGTTGTACATGCTGCTTGTAAACCTTAAACCTAAAAAGTCATTTTACATAGAAAATTATGTGTCTTATATAACTGTTTCAAATTGCTTCCTTTTTCTTACAGGTAAGTTGTTTGTCTAATTTTTGTTTTCTTAAGTGATACAGTAAGTAATGTCCTTATTGTAGGACTGAATTTAATTTTCTGGAAGCCACTATTGTTGGTTTTTTATCTTTAACTAGATATTGAATGACCCACCTCAGAAAAATGTGTCAAATATACTGAATTGGCATTACATTGTATTAACATCAAAGATCTGATCTCATTTTTCAATACTCTGTATCAGGGATCAGCAAAGTAAGGACCTATGGTACAAATCCTGCCTTCCACTTGTTTTGTAAATAAAGTTTTATTTGAATACAGCCATACCTGTTCATTTACATATTGCCTATGAATGATTTTCTTCTTCAAAGGCAGAATTTAGTAGCTGCAACAGAGAACATATGGTAAAGCCTAAAATATTATCTGACCCTTTACAAAAAATGTTTGCTCGTCCCTACTCTATATAATCTAGTTGAGACTAAATTACTATGTAGTTGATCTTTGATATCTGTGACAAATACTTCCTGAAACTTTTAAAGAAATGCAAATTTGAACACAACCATAACTGTTCATTTACATATTGTCTATGAATGAGTTTGCACTACAAAGGCAGACTTTAGTAGGTACAAGAGTTTTTCTTTTTAATTATTTTATTTATCTTATTTTTGGCTGCATTGGGTCCTCGTTGCTGCACGCAGGCTTTCTCTAGTTGTGGCGAGCAAGCAGGGGCTACTCTTTGTTGCGGTGCGCGGGCTTCTCATTGCGGTGGCTTCTCTTGTTGCAGAGCACAGGCTCTAGGCACGTGGGCTTCAGTAGTTGTGGCACGCAGGCTCAGTAGTTGTGGCTCATGGGCTCTAGAGCACAGGCTCAGTAGTTGTGGCACACGGGCTTAGTTGCTCTGCGGCATGTGGGATCTTCCTGGACCAGGGCTTGAACCCGTGTCCCTTGCATGGATTCTTAACCACTGTGCCACCAGGGAAGTCCCTCATTTTTTTTAAAGAGGCATTTTTATTATTTTTATAAAATTTTTATTGGAGTATAGTTGATTTACAATGCTGTGTTAGTTGCAGGTGTACAGCAAATAAGAACCTGCTGTATAATAAAAGGTTTTAAGTTTTATTTTCCTCTTAGTGACCATTTATCACTATATTTATATCAATTATAAAGGCTAATAATAAAGCAAAATAGAGATTCACATGCCAAGTGGTTGACTTGGCTCACTCATGCCCTGCATGTCATACCTGAACACACTCACTCACCAAAACATGATTCGGATTCATTTATCAGAAAATGATAAATCACTATATATCATGTACTTTTAAGGGCAATCACATAAGTTATTTATAGTCAGAATGCTAAATTTATGTGCCGAGGATCTAGTATATAACATCTGATAAGAAAATTTGATTTTAATTTTTTTTAAATTTTGGTTGTTAGCAGGGAATTTAATATTAGACTAAATACAGTTATCTTAACCATTTCCTATTGAAAGCTGTTAATTTAAAACATTTAAACTCTTCATTTGCTTTTCCTTAAAGTAACAGTTCTTCATTTTGCATTGCCTGAAAAAAACATATAAATATTGCATAGGAATTTCATGTACTTTTTGTTATGTTGATTATTTGGAATATATGAATTACTTAACCTACCTACACTGTTATTTTCTTTTTGATCATATGTAACTCTTTGAAACAAAAAAAGGGAGTTGCATAATATTGAAAACTAATTTTTTTTTAAGTTCCCAGTAATCTGTGAATCTAAATGCTTAATTTCCGTGTCTTTGTACATTTTAAATGATCAAGTTTAATAAATTGTGAAGTTTATAAAAATTGAGACTTCTTTGGAAACTGCCATTAATTGACTCTTAGTTTGATTTCATCTAAAAAGAACAACATTAAGGTAAATATTCCTTACCACATATGGCTTCCCTAAAAATCATATTTAGCCAACCAATAACTGATGGTTAAATGCCGCTCATGTTCTTCACATACTTTTACATGATCATAAATAAGTGTAAGAATTTTATCTTATACTTTTCCACTTTGTTTTTTAATTGAATAAAAAGGAAGTGATTATCCTCATAGTTTTTGTAGACTAAGCTTTTATGAAACAGGATATTTGAAAACTGTTGATTTATTTTGGGAGAAAAAGATAAGAGTACATATTTGCCCTTATTGGAATGTGAATCCAAGGGGACATTAGTAGTTTGAGATAAACATTAAATATATATAATTCAAAATTACTACACCTACCTGTTGACTTACACCATTTAAATATGGGTAGAAATAGTTTTTTTGATATGTGTTCATATTTTTTCCTGTGCAAATGCAATGTTCTGAAATCTATACTTTCTCTCCATGATTATAGCAGTTTGATTGAACTGTGGAGTTTGGAGCAATTTTGTAACAAATTTATTAAGTGTCTTTTGTAATCTTTTCCTAGTGTTCTTTTTTTGTGGTAAATGTTAAATCACAGGAGCACAGAAATGGAGGGGGAAAACTTGAAACACGAATTTGGATATCTAAGCTTTTAAGTACAATTTTTAAATAATTGAAATCATTTCTAAAATCTCCATCATTTCACTGGTACCCATTACAGGTTTTCATTTAATCTACCCAATTTAATGACTGCCTTAATTATATTATATACATTTTCTAAATATGTCATTTAGAACTTCTTTCTTTACTTTAACTGCATTTCTTCAATTTACCAACATCAACAAACATTTCAGTAAACGCTATGACTCTTAAAAGACAAAAAGTCCATTTATGAAGGGAACGAGTTTACTTTTTTTGCCTTTAAATTGAATAATTCTATGTTATGCAAAAAAGAAAATAACAGTCATTTAAAAATGTGGCCAATTTTGGTCAGCCTTTCTATATAGCGTATTTGTTTCAACAAATAGGTAGCACCAGGAGATTTTCAGGTCAAATTTAGTGGTAGTTATTTGTCATTGCTTTTGAGGGAACATAGTTAAACTTTGTAATAAAAATACTTGCCTTGTTTTATTTGTGATAATGCCCAAAAAGGAGAGGAAATACAGTTTCTGGTAAGAATTGAAAGTCTAGAAATAAATATAATGATGAGAATGAGTACTTCTATCACTGGGGAACTTTCTTCATCTAAGCACATATGAACAATTGATCCTTGTAGTCATATATAGCAGTAAACATTAATAACTTAACAGTCTGAAGTCAGTGCAGAAGATATGGAGCATTATTGAAAGATGGAGTCGAGCAGGTGGCACTTTAATATGTTCAATGTCATGGTTGACTCTAAAGACTAGTCGAATGAAATTACTTGAGGTTCTAAAGATTTAAAAAGCGAACTCATTTTGCTGCACTAAGGAAATGCTACTGATCAGGCTTTCTGTGTCCCTTTTTTCTAGGCTAGAAAATATTAACCCTGAAGAAAATGACATGGTAAGCCATTCTCTGAGGAGATTTCTTGATGTCAGTCTTATATCTTAGAGGCTTAAGTTCAATTGAGTGGGTTTCAAGAACTAAGATGTGGGAAAAAGAAGAATTGACACACTAATAATGTACATCTTTGCTGCAATATGAAAATTCAATAACTTCACTCAGTCAATTTACAATTCACATGTGCCTATTAATTAAAACCCTATATTAAATAAAATATATTAAAACTTCATGTCTGACTAACATATAATGGTGTTGGTAGACATTACAGGAATTACTGAACAGAATAAACAATGCAGACACAGGGATAGCTATTCAGAAGAATGGAGCTATAATTGTGGATAGAATCTACAAGACCAAGGAATGTAAAAAGAGAATAACTGCAGAAGAAATGAATGCAGTGATTGAAGAACGGGATGCTGCTTTGTCTCAGGTAACTGCATATACAATATCTGTGAAAAGCATACACTTACCATTTTCCCCTCTTTCTTTACATTAAAAAATGACTTCTCCCCACATATTCTTAATTCGAATTAGTTTTTAGCTTATAATTAATACCACAGTGATTAGCTATATTAAAATAATCACATATTTTGTTATATCATTCTTCAAGTATATGCATTCTAATAAAGCTGTTAGCTTCTTATAAAATTTTAGTTATATTCTTTAAAGTAATCACTTTTATATGAGACTTCATACTTGAGTCACAGTTTTGTGAGGGCTGACATTGTCTTTATTACTGTTTTATTCCCAGTGCCTAATTCAGTACCTTTTAGTAAACATTGATAAAGGAATCAAATTATTAGGGTATTCCTTTCTGAACATTACTTACACCTTCCTGCTCTAACTGCAACCTGATTACCGCCCTGAGGATACCGCTTCCACTGCAGTCCTCTCAAATCTGAATATATTCCCTCGCCCAGCAGTTGGACCACTGGGCTTGGAGGCTTGTTCCTCATTAGTGTTTTTAGATCATTGTTCCTTTTTTCTCTCTAAACACCTCCAGCTTTGAGGCCCATGCATCAGATTGTATCACCCATTACACACTCCTGTTGCAGTCGTGTACACACTCCCATGTTGCTTCCCTCATTTCTTAAAGATTTTAGGATCTACTTCACTGTCTCGTTCTTCAGCCTACTCCTGTCACAGTTCTTGGTGATTTAAATATCTATGTAGGTGATACTTTCAATATCCCTCTCATCTCTTTGAATCTCTCTCCTCCAATAATCCACGTACGCTATACTCTTTCTGCCATCCACCCTATGGTCATACCCTGTTCTTGGTCATTATCAGTCTCAATTTCAAGCATCCTGCTTGATGACCACCATTTGTTATCTTTCCAGCTCACTCTAGAACTCTAACTCTAGCAAATTGTCAACTCTCCTGGCACCTGATTATATTGATCTTACCACCTCTTTTCCTATCCCTTAATCCCCTCATGTCCTCACTTCCCTCTTTATCTAGTTTGGATTCCATGGCTCACCATAATTATCACCAACTTGCATGTAATATAACCTCAGTTGTTTTGGCCCTCTCTTCCTTTATCCTGCTCACCTAGCAAAACCTAAGTTTTATAAATTTAACTTTCTGCCTGTTCTACACCTTTACAGCTTTATATGGCAGGAGACTATCACACAAATTTGCTGACTGAACTTACCTCGAGTTCATGACCACCATCTTCAGGTAGACCCTTGGTGTTGCCTGGCAGCCTTCCACTCACTCTCCGCCTCTGGAAGACTATTTTATCTTTCTCCTTTCTCCTCAAGCATCCAACGTCTGCTTCCCAATAGAAAAAAGAATTTCTGCTTGTCCCCACCATTTCATTCACCAGCCTACCTGCATTTGCACCCATATACTCTGCCTTTTCTACTTTCTTTTTTACATGCTTCTGTTTAAGGACAACTTCTCTGTTTCACCATAGTTTACATCTTTTCTTGCCTGCTTAAGGTTATCACTTAACCAATTGTCCCTTTTCTCTCCTACTTCATAAAATGTTTCCTTATTAGTTCATTTCTATCACTGTGTGAAATTCTTTACTATATCCCATGGAGGCTGGGTGAAAGTTTTGGTAAGTCTTGGTCTGCTTGTGGTTCAGCCCTGTACTTTTGCTTCCCACACTGAGAGCAGAGTATTCACTAGGGATCTACTCCTGGAGCATCCTCTATTCTAGTGTTTTGTCTCTTTAGCATTGTAAGACTATGGGAAACTCCATTATTCTTTTCACAGGGCTTAAGGCTTAGCTTTTTAACTTTAAGCCCTATACAGTTTTGAGAGTTAGCAAATGATTTGAGATGGAACCAAGTCTCAAATCTCCAATTTTGTCACTTCAGCCCTGCATAACTGCCAGAAGCTTAGATGATTTCTCTGTTCTCCAGCAGGAGCCCTCTGTATAGTCAAAGCCGGATTTCTCAGCCTCTTGCCCATTCTCCAAAGCTTTAAAATTCAGGGGGAAAACAGTGACTTCAGATCTTCAAATCACCTGTCTCCAGTTAACCCCTCTTCAGAATCCTAGCTGCTCAAGTTATTGTTGCAGCAGCAACCTTCTGATGTCTTAAACAGATATTTTTAAAAAATTTAATCTGGCTTTCCTTGTTCTTGGCTGGAGAATTGTTATGCCACAAATGATTCTATTCTATCTCAATGTGGAAATCTGACATTTATCTTCAGATTAAAATTGGGAAAAGTTCAATTTAAACTTTTAAAGTGAGCAGCTGTTTTTAGCATTTTGTGCCCTACCAAGTGTATTCAATCTTGGATCATTCAATATATTGTTGAAGAGATAGCCAAAACTATTTTTATGTGCTTGAAACAATTATAAACTCAAACATTTGATTTTTTAGAAATCATCTATTTTGTTAAGTTAACTAAAACACCCATGTACATAGAGAACTTACCACTTTCTTCCTTTATCCCTGCTATATTCCAAGTATTTATTACAAGGCCTTTGCTTTCGTGTTTTGGATATATTTTGTATACCAACCCCCCTGGCCCTTTTGGCAAAAGTCCACATCCCAACCTCCATTCCCATGCCTAACTTATTCAGTGCTCAGAGGCTAGGCCCTTCACCTACTGCATCAGGTACCAGCTGAGTTCCAATAACTGAAAATCTCTATAATATTATCCTACCGACTACAAGTATCAGTGAGGCCCAAAGCCTCCTGTTACCAGGCTCTGACCATCTATGCATGTACTTGGAAATCGAAGCTAGCCTAGAACTAGCCTAATTTAGCCAGAACCCCAAGGAATAGTATGATAATTATGTGAAAACTTGACTGGACCACAGGGTGTCCAGATATTTGGTAAAACGTTATTTCGGGGTGTTTCTGTATGAGATTAACATCTGAATCTTACATCATTGGCTCTCCTGGTTCTCAGGCCTTCGGACTCAAGCCGGAACTATACCATTTTCTTATGATTAGAGTGAGATTTTGAGTTTTTGGAAAGAATACCACAGAAGTTTCACCTTAATTAGCACTATTTTCTCTTTCCTCAGGCTAAGCATCTCAGCATCCTTCAACCCCTTCCCTGAGTTTCCTTTTTTTTGTTGTCTTCTAGTTGTTAATTTTCCCTTCTTGGTCTATCAAGGCTGAATGATTGATCATAAATTTCTATTACCTGAACACCATGCAGAGAATCTTAACTCACCACTATTTTCTGGAAATAAGTCACTCCAAATATCTAAATTCAATATTAACCCTTTTAATTTGTACACTTTTCTTAATTGTGTTTGTTGCTGAAAATACTTTTAAAACATTTATGTGCCTCTTTTAACCAGAATATAATTAGCACATCTTTTTTTGATAGTTAATTCATTTTTGTCAAATGCTATAATGAAAACTATAGATCCTGAGCTCTTTCAGGTCCAGAGTTGACAAATACAAAAAGCAGGGAGGACCAAGGGGTAATCATTAGGTTAATTAAAGAAATTCAGCTAAACATTTCACTAGTCAGGTTTCTCCTTCTCTATAGCCCCAAGCTATACCATGCACTAAGCCCCAACAAAATGAAAGATAAACCAAATAAGAGGAAGACATGAATCCAGTCCAATAATACAATGAAGAAAATTCTAGGAAGACAGCTGAACAATGTACAAAACGTACAGTTTTTTAAAGCTAATTTAAGTATCATCTCTCAATAAAGTCTCTCACATGAAGCAATATTTATAGATATCTTCTTTGTGCCCACATTTTACTTTACATCTTATTATAGTACTTGTCACACTGCAGTACAGTTAATTGACTTTATGCCTGTCTTCCCACCTAGCATGAAGGTAGGAACTGTTCTTTATCTGTGTCTATTAGTCCTTAGGACAGTGTAGGCACAAAATATAGGCTTGTTGAATTAATGAACTGATGAGCTTAGCTGTTTTAGATCTATTTCAAGATACATTGAACTAAAAGAAGTTAGTGAAATATTATTCATTCATCCACATTTTATTGAGGACCTGTTATATGTCTGTGTTGGGGAATTCAGCAATGATCCAAATATAGAAGGCTCTTACTCTTATGGAACTTACATTTTAGTATGGAAATATAGATAGTGAACAAATAAATGAATAAAGTATTTTCAGTTAAGGATGTAATGAAAATAAAAGGGTAATGGAGAGTGACTGCAATTGGTAGGAGGATTGTCACTTTAAATAGGGTGATCAAGGCAGTCCTTTTGTTTAATTGTTGAATTTTGGTGAATAGTTGAATTGAGACTTGAAAGAGGAGAAGGATCCAGCCATGCAAAATCTGTGAAGAGAATCAGAAAAGAATACATCAGCAATGCTCTGTGAGAGGGAACAAGCTTAGTGTGTTTAAGGCACTGATGTAAATACTCCAAGCTTAAATATGGTTGAAGTGCAGTGAGCAAGGAAGATAGCAGCAAGTGATGAGGTAGAAGAGATAGGCAGCAGACAAATTTGTAAGGTCTTGTATGCCATGGTAAGGGCTAAAAATTATGTATAAATGCAGAAGATATTGAGGGAGAAAGGCTGTTGAAATAGTCCAAGTCAAAGATGAAACTGATGGTAGCTCAGTGGGGCAATTGTAGATTTAGAGAAGTAGACAGATTTGGGAAATATTTCAATAGTATAGTGAGTAGACCTTGAAGACAGATTGGTTTGGGGCATAAGGGAGCTGGAAGAATTAGGCTGAGTCTATTTTGGGCTTGAACAGTGTATAGATATTCACTTCCATTTTTGTGATGGGCAAGTTTTGGGGGGAAGATCAACATATTTTGGAAGGGAATTTACATTTTGTCTGGATGTAGTATATTTGAGATGATTCTTAAAAATCCATATGGAAGTATTGAGCAGGCACTTGGCTATTGCAGTCATCAGCATATAGATAGTTAAAGCTGTGGGTCTAGATCAAACCAGGGAAAGATAATTGAGAAAGAAAGGGCTTAGGATCAAGCCCTGTGGTCTGTCAATAATTTAGCAGTTGGCCAAAGTAGAAGGAGCACACAGGGGAGACTAGAAATGATAGCAAATGAGGTAGAAGGAAACTGAAGAGAGTATGGTGTCAGAAAAGGCAAGAAAAGGAAGTGTTTGCAAAAGATGAGAATGATTAGTTCCCTTGACTGGTGTTGAGAGGTCAAGCAAGGTGAAGATGGAATGGTTACTTTTAGATTTGATCACATGGGAGATGTTGAGAGCCTTGACAAGAGTTTTGTCCAGGACAGAGGCCACATTGGAGTAGTTAGAGGACAGAATGGAAGGTGAGGAACTGAACCGAGTGAATGTATACAACTTTTATCCCCCTGTAATGGAGATAGAGAAATTGGCAATAGATGGAGAGGGGACTTATGGTTAGGGTTAGGGTGAGTCGTTGGTGAGTTTTTCTTTCTTTTTTAATGGGAGATTCTAAGACATGATGTTGTTGTGTTGATGGAAGTGAACCAGAAAAGAAGGAAAGGTGATTTTAAGGGAGAGAAGAGAGTATTGCAGTAGCAAAGTCCTGGAGTACATAAGTAAATTGAGAGGGGATGTGATCTAGAACATAAGTGGAAGAGTTGTCTTTTGCTAGGGACAGTGAAACTATGTTCGTTGTTAACAGAGGAATACCAAGAACTTGGATGGATACATATGTTGGCAAGTTGATAAATTTAGGAAGTGGGGTGGCCATCCTTTTCTTAATGAAAATGTTAGGTTTATTTAGTTTCCCAGTGTGATAGGTCAGTGGATGGTGGTGGAGATTTATAAAGAGGCAATGGTTTTAAATATAGTCAGCCCTCCGTATCTGTAGGTTTTGAATCCATAGATGCGGAAATCCCGAATATGGAGGGCCAACTGTATACCAATTGAAAAAAATCCACGTGGACCTGTGTAATTCAAACTGGTGTTTTTCAAGGGTCAACTGTATTCATTGTACTATGTCATTTTATATAAGGGACTTGAGCATTTGTGGGGTTTGGTATACACAGGAACTCCTGGAACCAATCCCCCCTGAATAACCCCAGGATGCCTGTAGTTGTCTTGGTTTGTGTGTAAATGAACATAAAAATAACAAATCTCTTCAAGTAAACACGGAGTCTTGGCCAGTGATGTAACCATCAAAGGTAACCTTAGCAGAGGAAAACATAACCAAGTTTCTAAATCTCTCCATTGTTAGTGTTGCCTTCACTTTGTATCCTTTGTAGTTCACATAGTAGCTAGCACCTAATAGATGCAAAATAATGATTTGTTAAGTTATTAGAAGTTTGACAAAAAACTCATACTTGAAAAGAAAATAAATCATAACATTTAGAGTTTCATTTTTCAAGAAAAGTAGGAAACGTGTTCAACATTCTTTATTATAGTGACTCTAAATTTTATTAATTTTTTCCCCTGTCAGTTTGTTAATTTGCTTTCCTGTCTATCATACAGTTATTTGCCTGTGCATTTTTTTCCAGTCCGTCTTGCTGAATTATATTGTTGCTATTTGATCTATTCTGGTAACTTTTCTTTCTTCTTATTATAAAATTTTTACAACTTTTTGCAACTATAGATAACTTTGGAAAAGTACAGATAAGAAGGGAAAACAATCATATACAGATCCTTTGTCTTTTTTTCAATGCATATTATATCATATATACTACTTGATAACCTGATTTTTCACTTTGATTTTATATTTTGTCAGATATTCTTGTATATTTATAAATGGATATATTGAGATTTAGTGAACTTATGTGCTATTTGGGAGGGTGTTTATGTTTTTTTCTTTTCTTTTGGTAGTGGGAACGTTTTTGTAGCTAAATTTTTATGTACATCCATGTTTATTTCCTTAGGGAGAATTCCTAGAAGTGGAAATACTAGATCAAAGAATATAAACATTTTAAATAAGTATATATTTTTGAATTGCTTCCTAGAAAAATTGTACATAGAAATGTTATTTGAGATTTCATTCAAGGGGACTTTAGAGGAATAAAATGCTAAGGAATTTAGACTTTATTTTATAGGCAGTGGGGTCCCCTGAGATTTTTTAGTTTTCTGGTAATATAGAAAGTATATTCTTGAAGAAGATTTCTGGGCGGCACTGCATAAAGTGAATTGAGCAATACACGTCCAAGGCTGAAGAAATAGTTGAGATCCTATTGTAATAATGCAGGCAAGAGGAAATGCGGGTCTAAACAGGAAAAATGATAGAGGAATAGATATGAATAGCTAAACTTGTACTTAAAAAAAACAATTTAATGGATGTATAACTTACAGTAAGGAATGCATACCTTAAGTGAAAAATTTGATGAACTTTGACCAATGTATATAGTCTTGTAAGCAGCACCCAGAAGCAGCACTCCAGAGGAACTCCTTCATGTCTCTTCCTAGTCAGGATTCCTTTCCAAGGGTAGTCACTACTCTTACTTACTTACCATAGGTCATTTTGCTTGTTTCTAAACTTCATATAAAAGGAATTGTGCTATGTACTCTTTTCGTGTCTGATTTCATTCATCCAGTGTTATTTATGCCAGTATGTTGATGTGTACTGTTACAGTTATCAGTGGTTTATCTTTTTCACTGTGGTGTTATGTTCTATTGTATGAAAATAACAGGTGTTAGAAATGTAGGTTGTTTCTATTTTTGATTTATTATGAATGAAGTACTATGGGTGTTCTTTACATGTCTTTTGGTGGGCATAAGCATTCACTACTTTTGCTGCATATACAGGTATACACACAGGAGAAGAATAGCTGTCACAGATTTATTAGCTTTAGTAGGTAGTGCCAAACATTTTCCTGAAGTTGTTATACCAGTTTACACCAGCAATGTAAGAGCGTCTCTAGTTGTGAGAGTTAACACTTGGTATCATTATTTATTTTAATTTCCGTCATTTTGATGGAGATATAGTTGTATTTCATTAGGCTTTAATTTGCATTTCCTTAATCACTAATGATGTTGAGCACCTCTTCATATATTTCTTGGCCATTTTGATATCCTTTGTGAAATGTCTGTTAGGCTTTTGCCTAATATTAAATTTGTTTTTTTCTTATTGATTTATATAATTTGGATACAAATGCTTATATAGCTTGGGACTTGCATTTGTATTCTCTTAGTTACAACGCTGGTGAAGACTAATTTTGTCATCAAAAGTTCTTAATTTTAATGAGGTAAATTTTATAATTTTTTTTCTCCTTATAGTTAATGCGTTTTGTGTTCTGTTTTAGAAACCCTTGCTTTCCCAGAGTGATGAACACATTCTGCTGTGCTTTCTTCTAGAAGCTTAATTATTTTAGCTTTCACATTTAGGTCTTCATCAGTTCCAAATTAATTTTTATATGGTCAAGGTACATCATTTTCTTCCTATGGATATCCAGTTGACTGGACCCACTATCATGTATTAAAAAGATCATCTCCTTTCCTCCTGCCTCCAGTGAATTGTAATATATCAGGTGGCTGTATATGTATGGGTCTGTTTCTGGATTCTTGGTCCTTTGTTCAGCTTATCATTTTCCCTTAAAAAAAAAATCTGCTAGTATTTTTATGGGAATTGCACGCACTCTAAAGATCAGTTAGAGGAAGATTGGCCTTTTAGGAATATTGAGTCCAAACCATTGATATTTTCATGAAAACTATTAATTTTTCTTTGTATACTGCTTTAGCTGCATGCCACAAGTTTTTGATATGTTGTATTTCATTATTATATACCTTAAAATATTTGTTATTTTCTGCATGTGATTTCTTCTTTAATCCATGAAGCATTTAGAAGTGTGTTGCTTAATACTTAAACATTAGGAGATTTGACGTTACCTTTCTGTCATTGAGTTAGAATTTAATTCCATGGTGGCGAGAAAACAAACTATATTATTTCAGTCCTTAGAAATTTGTTGATACTTTTCTATGACCCCAAGACAGGCTTTATTTGTTAGATGAGCTGTGTGCTCTAAAATATTGTGTATTCTTCAGTTGCCGAATATCGTGTTCTTCTCTATATGTCATTTACGCCAAGTAGATTAATCATTTTTTTCAGTTCTGTATTCATAGATTTATTCTTGCTTGATGTATCTGTTTCTGAGAGAGGTGTTTAAAGTATCAAATGATTATGATGAATTTTTCTCCCTTTAATTCTGTTAACTTTTGTCTTAATTTATTTTGAAGCCATGTTCTTAGGTTCTTAAATCTTTAGGATTACTGTATCTTCCTATTCAGTAGACTGATTTATCATTATGAAATGTCCATTTTTATCTTTTTTATAATACTTCTTGCCTTAAAGTCTACTTAAGTATCTGAATGTCATATCCTTTTCCTTACTTTCAACCTTTTACCTCCAACATTTTCTTTTTTTTTTTTTTTTTTTTTTGTCGAATGAATGAAAGCATGAGCCCATCCGTAGGTTTTCTTTCTTTTTTTTTTTTAACATCTTTATTGGAGTATAATTGCTTTACAATGGTGTGTTAGTTTCTGCTTTATAACAGACTGAATCAGTTATACATATACATATGTTCCCATATCTCTTCCCTCTTGCATCTCCCTCCCTCGCACCCTCCCTATCCCACCCCTCTAGGTGGTCCCAAAGCACCGAGCTGATCTCCCTGTGCTATGCGGTTGCTTCCCACTAGCTATCTATTTTACGTTTGGTAGTGTATATATGTCCATGCCACTCTCTCACTTTGTCACAGCTTACCCTTCCCCCTCCCCATATCCTCAAGTCCATTCTCTAGTAGGTCTGTGTCTTTATTCCCGTCTTGCCACTAGGTTCTTCATGACCTTTTTTGTTTTTTTTTCCTTAGATTCCATATATATGTGTTAGCATACTGTATTTGTTTTTCTCTTTCTGACTTACTTCACTCTGTATGACAGATTCTGACTCTAACCACCTCACTACAAATAACTCAATTTCGTTTCTTTTTATGGCTGAGTAATATTCCATTGTATATATGTGCCACATCATCGTTATCCGTTCATCTCTCGATGGACACTTAGGTTGCTTCCATGTCCTGGCTATTGTAAATAGAGCTGCAATGAACATTTTGGTACATGACTCTTTTTGAAGTATGGTTTTCTCAGGGTATATGCCCAGTAGTGGGATTGCTGGGTCGTATGGTAGTTCTATTTTTAGTTTTTTAAGGAACCTCCATACTGTTCTCCATAGTGGCTGTATCAATTTACATTCCCACCAACACTGCAAGAGGGTTCCGTTTTCTCCACACCCTCTCCAGCATTTATTGTTTGTAGATTTTTTGATGATGGCCATTCTGACTGGTGTGAGGTGATATCTCATTGTAGTTTTAATTTGCATTTCTCTAATGATTAATGATGTTGAGCATTCTTTCATGTGTTTGTTGGCAATCTGTATATCTTCTTTGAAGAAATGTCTATTTAGGTCTTCTGCCCATTTTTGGATTGGGTTGTTTGTTTTTTTGTTATTGAGCTGCATGAGCTGCTTGTAAATTTTGGAGATTAACCCTTTGTCAGTTGCTTCGTTTGCAAATATTTTCTCCCATTCTGAGGGTTGTCTTTTGGTCTTGTTTATGGTTTCCTTTGCTGTGCAAAAGCTTTTAAGTTTCATTAGGTCCCATTTGTTTATCCATTTCTCTAGGAGATGGGTCAAAAAGAATCTTGCTGTTATTTATGTCATAGAGTGTTCTGCCTATGTTTCCCTCTAAGAGTTTGATAGTGTCTGGCCTTACATTTAGGTCTTTAATCCATTTTGAGTTTATTTTTGTGTATGGTGTTAGGGAGTGTTCTAATTTCATTCTTTTATATGTAGCTGTCCAATTTTCCCAGCACCACTTATTGAAGAGGCTGTGTTTTCTCCACTGTATATGCTTGCCTCCTTTATCAAAGATAAGGTGACCATATGTGCGTGAGTTTATCTCTGGGCTTTCTATCCTGTTCCATTGATCTATATTTCTGTTTTTGTGCCAGTACCATACTGTCTTGATTACTGTAGCTTTGTAGTATAGTCTGAAGTCAGGGAGCCTGATTCCTCCAGCTCCATTTTTCGTTCTCAAGATTGCTTTGGCTATTCGGGGTCTTTTGTGTTTCCATACAAATTCTGAAATTTTTTGTTCTAGTTATGTGAAAAATGCCAGTGGTGGTTTGATAGGGATTGCACTGAATCTGTAGATTGCTTTGGGTAGTATAGTCATTTTCACAATGTTGATTCTTCCAATCCAAGAACATGGTATATCTCTCCATCTATTTGTATCATCTTTAATTTCTTTCATCAGTGTCTGATAATTTTCTGCATACAGGTCTTTTGTCTCCTTAGGTAGGTTAATTCCTAGATATTTTATTCTTTTTCTTGCAATGGTGAATGGGAGTGTTTTCTTAATTTCACTTTCAGATTTTTCATCATTAGTGTATAGGAATGCAAGAGATCTCTGTGCGTTAATTTTGTATCCTGCTACTTTACCAAATTCATTGAGTAGCTCTAGTAGTTTTCTGGTAGCATCTTTAGGATTCTCTATGTATAGTATGTCATCTGCAAACAGTGACAGCTTTACTTCTTCTTTTCCAATTTGGATTACTTTTATTTATTTTTCTTCTCTGATTGCTGTGGCTAAAACTTCCAAAACTATGTTGAATAATAGTGGTGAGAGTGGGCAACCTTGTCTTGTTCCTGATCTTAGTGGAAATGGTTTCAGTTTTTCTCCATTGAGGATGATGTTGGCTGTGGGTTTGTCATATATGGCCTTTATTATGTTGAGGAAAGTTCCGTCTATGCCTACTTTCTGCAGGGCTTTTATCATAAATGGGTGTTGAATTTTTTCGAAAGTTTTCTCTGCATCTATTGAGATGATCATATGGTTTTTCTCCTTCAGTTTGTTAATATGGTGTATCACGTTGATTCATTTGTGTATATTGAAGAATCCTTGCATTCCTGGAGTAAACCCCACTTGATCATGGTGTATGATCCTTTTAATGTGCTGTTGGATTCTGTTTGCTAGTATTTTGTTGAGGATTTTTGCATCTATGTTCATCAGTGATATTGGCCTATAGTTTTCTTTCTTTGTGACATCTTTGTCTGGTTTTGGTATCAGGGTGATGGTGGCCTCGTAGAATGAGTTGGGGAGTGTTCCTCCCTCTGCAATATTTTGGAAGAGTTTGAGAAGGATAGGTGTTAGCTCTTCTCTAAATGTTTGATAGAATTCGCCTGTGAAGCCATCTGGTCCTGGGCTTTTGTTTGTTGGAAGATTTTTAATCACAGTCTCAATTTCAGTTCTTGTGATTGGTCTGTCTAAATATTCTATTTCTTCCTGGTTCAGCCTCAGAAGGTTGTGCATTTCTAAGAATTTGTTCATTTCTTCCAGGTTGTTCATTTTATTGGCATAGAGTTGCTTGTAGTAATCTCTCATGATCCTTTGTATTTCTGCAGTGTCAGTTGTTACTTCTCCTTTTTCATTTCTAATTCTATTGATTTGAGTCTTCTCCCTTTTTTTCTTGGTGAGTCTGGCTAATGGTTTATCAATTTTGTTTATCTTCTCAAAGAACCAGCTTTTAGTTTTATTGATCTTTGCTATCGTTTCCTTCATTTCTTTTTGATTTATTTCTGATCTGATCTTTATGATTTCTTTCCTCCTGCTAACTTTGGGGGTTTTTTGTTCTTCTTTCTCTAATTGCTTTAGGTGCAAGGTTAGGTTGTTTATTTGAGATGTTTCCTGTTTCTTAAGGTAGGATTGTGTTGCTATAAACTTCCCTCTTAGAACTGCTTTTGCTGCATCCCATAGGTTTTGGGTTGTCGTGTCTCCATTGTCATTTGTTTCTAGGTATTTTTTGATTTCCCCTTTGATCTCTTCAGTGATCACTTTGTTATTAATTAGTGTATTGTTTAGCCTCCATGTGTTTGTATTTTTAACAAATCTTTTCCTGTAACTGATATCTAGTCTCATAGCGTTGTGGTCGGAAAAGATACTTGATATGATTTCAATTTTCTTAAATTTACCAAGGCTTGATTTGTGACCCAAGATATGATCTATCCTGGAGAGTGTTCCATGAGCACTTGAGAAAAATGTGTATTCTGTTGTTTTTGGGTGGAATGTCCTATAAATATCAATTAAGTCCATCTTGTTTAATGTACCATTTAAAGCTTGTGTTTCCTTATTTATTTTCATTTTGGATGATCTGTCCATTGGTGAAAGTGGGGTGTTAAAGTCCCCTACTATGATTGTGTTACTGTCGTTTTCTCCTTTTATGGCTGTTAGTATTTGCCTTATGTATTGAGGTGCTCCTATGTTGGGTTCATAAATATTTACAGTTGTTATATCTTCTTCTTGGATCGATCCCTTGATCATTATGTAGTGTCCTTCTTTGTCTCTTGTAATAGTCTTTATTTTAAAGTCTGTTTTGTCTGATATGAGAATTGCTACTCCAGCTTTCTTTTGATTTCCATTTGCATGGAATATCTTTTTCCATCCCCTCACTTTCAGTCTGTATGTGTCTCTAGGTCTGAAGTGGGTCTCTTGTAGACAGCATATATATGGGTCTTGTTTTTGTATCCATTCAGCCAGTCTGTGTCTTTTGGTGGGAGCATTTAATCCATTTACATTTAAGGTAATTATCGATATGTATGTTCCTATTCCCATTTTCTTAAATGTTTTGGGTTTGTTATTGTAGGTGTTTTCCTTCTCTTGTGTTTCTTGCCTAGAGAAGTTCCTTTAGCATTTGTTGTAAAGCTGGTTTTGTGGTGCTGAACTCTCTCAGCTTTTGCTTGTCTGTAAAGGTTTTAATTTCTCCATCAAATCTGAATGAGATCCTTGCTGGGTAGAGTAATCTTGGTTGTAGGTTTTTCTCCTTCATCACTTTCAATATGTCCTGCCACTCCCTTCTGGCTTGCAGAGTTTCTGCTGAAAGATCAGCTGTTAACCTTATGGGGATTCCCTTGTGTGTTATTTGTTGGTTTTCCCTTGCTGTTTTTTATATGTTTTCTTTATATTTAATTTTTGATAGTTTGATTAATATGTGTCTTGGCGTGTTTCTCCTTCGATTTATCCTGTATGGGACTCTCTGTGCTTCCAGGACTTGATTAACTATTTCCTTTCCCATATTAGGGAAGTTTTCAACTATAATCTCTTCAAATATTTTCTCAGTCCCTTTCTTTTTCTCTTGTTCTTCCTGGACCCCTATAATTCGAATGTTGGTGCATTTAATGTTGTCCCAGAGGTCTCTGAGACTGTCCTCAGTTCTTTTCATTCTTTTTTCTTTATTCTGCTCTGCAGTAGTCATTTCCACTATTTTATCTTCCAGGTCACTTATCAGTTCTTCTGCCTCAGTTATTCTGCTATTGATCCCTTCTAGAGTATTTTTAATTTCATTTATTGTGTTGTTCATCGTTGCTTGGTTCCTCTTTAGTTCTTGTAGGTTCTTGTTAAATGTTTCTTGCATTTTGTCTATTTCCAAGATTTTGGATCATCTTTACTATCATTATTCTGAATTCTTTTTCAGGTAGACTGCCTATTTCCTCTTCATTTGTTAGGTCTGGTGTGTTTTAACCTTGCTCTTTCATTTTCTGTGTGTTTTTCTGTCTTCTCATTTTGCTTATCTTACTGTGTTTGGGGTCTCCTTTTCACACCTGCAGGTTCGTAGTTCCCGTTGTTTTTGGTGTCTGTCTCCAGTGACTAAGGTTGGTTCAGTGGGTTGTGTAGGCTTCCTGGTGGAGGGGGCTAGTGCCTGTTTTCTGGTGGATGATTCTGGATCTTGTCTTTCTGTTGGGCAGGTCCACGTCTGGTGGTATGTTTTGGGGTGTCTGTGGCCTTATTATGGTTTTAGGCAGCCTCTCTGCTAATGTATGGGGCTGTGTTCCTGTCTTGCTAGTTGTTTGGCATAGGGTGTCCAGCACTGTAGCTTGCTGGTCGTTGAGAGAAGCTGGGTCTTGGTGTTGAGATGGAGATCTCTGGGAGATTTTCGCCGTTTGGTGTTACATGGAGCTGGGAGGTCTCTTGTGGACCAGTGTCCTGAAGTTGGCTCTGCCACCTCAGAGGCACAGCCCTGATGCCTGGCTGGAGCACCAAGAGCCTTTCATCCATACGGCTCAGAATAAAAGGGAGAAAAAATAGAAAGAAAGAAAGAGGATAAAATAAAATAAAGTTATTAAAAAAAATAATTATTAAGAAAAAAAAATTTTTTAAGTAAAAAAAAAAAAACAAAAAAAATCGGATGGACATAACCCTAGGACAAATGGTGAAAGCAAAGCTATACAGACAAAATCTCACACAGAAGCATACACATACACACTCACAAAAAGAGAAAAAGAGGAAAAAATAATATATCTTGCTCCCAAAGTCCACCTCCTTAATTTGGGATGATTTGTTGTTTATTCAGGTATTCCACAGATGCAGGGTACATCAGGTTGATTGTGGAGCTTTAATCTGCTGCTTCTGAGGCTGCTGGGAGAGATTTCCCTTTCTCTTCTTTGTTCGCACAGCTCCCGGGGTTCAGCTTTGGATTTGGCCCTGCCTCTGCTTGTAGGTCGCCTGAGGGCGTCTGTTCTTCGCTCAGACAGGACGTCCCCCGACATTTTCTTATGAAATATTTTCGACATATGGCAGAGTTGTAAGAATTTTACAGTGAATATCTATGTACTTACCACCCGGAATCTATTGTTAATACTTTGCTAAGCCTGATTTATTGCATTATCTCTGTGTTATCCATCCTTTCCTCTATCCGTCAGTTTATCTCACTCACTAAATGCATTTCAGTTAATGCAGGCATCAGTACTTTGGCCTCTGAATTCTTCAGCATAGCATGTAATTAGTTATCACCCCAGAATTTTCCCTCATGATCTTTCCAGTTAATCCATGCCCCTACCATTCCCCAATAGCAATCACTAATCTGATATTTTTACATCATTTATTAGTTTTACTTTTTCTGAAAAGTTATATGCTTGAGATCTCAATATACCTAAGATGATCACATTCATTTGTGTCTTATATTCTTGTGCAGGTAAGAAATATGTATTTTTCTAATCTTGCATCTTGCTGTTAAGGACTGATTTTTTTTTCCTTAAGATTTTCTTCATCTTTTTGAAGTAGGTGTAGGATTTCTGTTATTCTTTTTCTGTGCTAATTCCTGTGGGTCATTCTGTTAGAATGATGACTATGCATTTCAGCATATCAATCCTAAAGATCTACGTATAGTTTTGCCATCTTAAGATATCAAAATCTGAAATTATTTCTGTAAAAATTAGTCTTCACCAGCACTGTAACTAATACTTTAAAAAATATAATAGACTGTATTAAGTACACAATACCATTTTCTTTGATATATTGTTATTCGGTGTAATAGTAAACCCATCCTTATTTTCCAGAAGAAGCAGTGTTGGGTAAGATTGCAAGGAGTGTGAATTTAAACCATGAACTGTTTGATAATTAGTAGAAGTCTCTAAGTATTGAGGAGCCTGTATTATAAACTTTTTGGTGTGAAAGCCATCTTTATTCTAAAGACTGTGAAGTTTTTTGTATAAGTTATAAATTTATCATTTTTAAATTCCCAAATTTTGTAGTAGTATTCTTGGAAAACTACTTGATAGTTTCATAAACTGCCATTTGGACACAAAAATTCAAATTGCTGTGGTTTTGTTTCGTCAGTACTTCTCTGATTTCATAAGGAAAGATTTCAGTTAATATCTTGGTGGATTGTATTTCTGCTAAATTTTATCTTCAAAAACACAATTACATGCAACCAAATATCTAGTAAAATTATTTGACTTGCTTACACAAGTATTGCAGGAGGAACATAAAGATATCTGAATATATCATTCACCACAAAATATATGTCTTTAGTGCAAAGTATCAGGACACTTTAAAATAAAACTTGTATTCTCAACATCAAGGCCTCCACTCTTTTGAAAATGACTCTGTGGCTGTGCTTGTACATTTGCCTAAAGGTTTGTTTGATTAATTGCTACTTGACTCATCTATCATAGTACTAAGCTCTGGGATCACAAAAGATCAGATTCCCAAACCACCTCCTAGAATTAATTTAAATATCTAATGTCGATACTTTGCAATGATTCAGGGGGTAATGGTTTTCATTGTTACTAATAGCCTGTTTCAGTATTAGAAACCCTTGAAATAAATTCCAAATTTATATATTAACTCATTGTTAATATTATTTAACCTTTGTGGTAAAAAAATTATAATAATGTTATTAGTAGGTGAAAATATATAATAAAATATACTTTTAAATTATAATTTATCTGGAAACTTTTTCAATAAATATATCTATAAATCATAAATACATTTCTAGATCTTCATGAGTGTTATTTTGCTTTACTGATCATTGGAAATTGAGAGTTTTTCGCTATTAGTATGTTTACTTTTTATTTACAGTTTTTATTTCAGATAAAATTTACACACAAATGAAATACATAAATATTAAATCACCAATTTGACAAGTTTTGACAAATACACCCACACAACCACATCCCTATAAAGATATAGAACATTTCCGTATCCCAAGAACGTCCCCTCATTTATTTCCCTTCCCTACCAATCACGCCTGCCCCACCCAAACAGCTTTTCTGTTTTTAACCACAGATTTATTTTGCTTATTCTAGAACTTCATTCAAGTGGATTATACAGTGACAGCAAAATATTTATGATTTTCATCCATGTTGCTCTTTGTATCAGTAGTTCTTTCCTTTTTGTTGATAAGTAGTATTCCATTGTGTATAAACTTACATTTCTTATTCATTTTCCTGTTGATGGAACAGGAAACTTGAATTTGTCCAGTTTTCGTCCCTTATGACTAAGGCTACTATGAGAATTCTTGTACAAGTCTTTTTGTGGACGTAAGTTTTCATTCTCTTGGTTAAAAACCTGAAAGTGGAATTGCTGGGTCGCAAATTGTTCACTGAAGTTGTTGTATCATTTTACAGTCTCAGCAGCAATTTATGGAAGTTCTGATTGATCCATATACTCACCAACAATTGTCAGTATTTTTAATTATAATTATTTTATTCGGTGTCTAGTAATATATATATCATTGTGGTTCTAATTCACATCTCCCAATGACTAATAATGTTGAACACTTTTTTATGTGCTTATCGATCATTTATATATCTTCCTTTTTGAACATCCGTTCAAGTCTTTTGCCTATCTTTTAATAGAGTGATTTGACTTTTTATTGATTTGTAGGTGTTCTTTGTATATTCTAGATAGAGTCAGTTGTCAGATATATGTAGTAAAAATATTTTCTCCTAGTCTTTTCTTGTTTATTCATTTTCTTAATTTTATATTCTGATGGACAGAGGTTTTCAATTTTGATGAAGTCTGATATATCAGTATTTTAATGTACCTTGTCTAAGAAGTGTTTCCTCACCCCAAGATCACAAAGGTATTGTCTGTGTTTTCCTCTACAAGCTTTATTGTTTTAGTTTTTACTTTTAATCAGTGATTTACTTAGAGTTAACTGTTGTGTATAGTATAAGATTCAGGATCATTTTCTGAACAAGTTAATATTCAGTTGTTCCAGCACTACTTGTTGAAAAGGTGGTTTTTTACCCCATTGAATGGCTTTGGTGTCATTTTTTTGAAAATTAAGTGACCATATATATCTATTTATGGACCTACTATTCTATCTTAATGATCTATTTTTCTATGCTTATGCCAATGCCACACTGCATTGATTGCTGTAAATTTTGATGTTAGGCATTGAAAGTCCTCCAACTTTGTTCTTTTTTAAGGTTGTTTTTGTTATTATAGATTCTTTGTATTTTCCTACAGATATTAAAATCATATTTTCAATTTCTATAAAAAGCCTGGTGGGATTATGATTAGATTGTGTTGAATCAGTAGATCATTGGAGTGGAGGGGGATTGACATCTTAACAGTTTTCAGTTTGTTTTTTTTTAAATCCATGGTATTTCTCACAATCTTCTTGATATTAATAATGCACCACATGGTTTAAATTTAAGAATCTTAAAACAGTAAAATTTCACTTGCCTTCATCCTTTTGATATATTGACATTTATTTTTATATTTATTTTGATTCAAATAATAAATTGTCTTTAAAGAAATTATGAGAATTAAAAATATACTCTTCTATGTTTATCCATCATTGATTTTAGATACTCTCTGTTTCTTCATGTTGGAATGAATTTTCCTTTTTTGTTATTTTCCCTAACTTGAATAACATCTTTTAGCCCTTCCTTCTCTCTCCCTCCCTCCCTCCCTCCTTCCTTCGTTCCTTCCTTCCTTTTTCCTTTCTCTCTCTCTCTCTTTCTCTTCTCTAATATACATGTGCTCTTGTTTAGTTCAGTTCTCATTTATCTGCATGTATCTTTATTTAACCCTCATTTTTTAAGGACATAGTCACTAGATATAGATGGATATAATACATAAGATGGCTATGAGATGCCCCAAGGGGTCTCCTGTATTCTAGATATATTCCTTCTTACCTCCATTGTATAGTAGCAACTCTGTTTCCCCTGGGTAGTCAGGATTAGTTACCCCAGCCAGTACATTAACCTTCTTCCTTACATATTGATTCAGAGGCATGAGGAGCCCTAAGTGACCAGGTAACAGTTTCAACTTCCAGTTTAATGGAATTTTTGTTATGTCACTAGGTGGAAGTTTTTCTCCCTTTGGAACTAAGACCTCTGGATTAACAGAATCTCAGTTTGCAGAGATGGGAAGCAAAAATCTTGCTATTGGATCACTATGGGTAATAATGAATGAAGCCACTCCCATTTCAACCCCTTGATTCCTGGACCTGTGAATATTGGCTGTGGGTGAAAAAGTACTATATATTGGATTCTGGTTTAGAGCATATACAGTGTCATGGAGAACCTTGTCCTAGCCCCACCAGGTGTTGCCACATATCTGGCACTATAATCAAGTCTTCAAAAATCCATTCCACTGTTTTATCAAGCTAGGTGCATCAGGATGATGTGGAACTTGGTAAGATCAGTGTTCATGAGCATGAGCATATTGCGACACTTCATGTGCTATGAAGTGAGTTCCTTGATCAGAACAATGCTGTGTGGAATCTCATGGTGATATGTAAGGCATTCTGTAAGTCCATGGATGGCTGTTTTTGCATAAGGATTGCATTCAGGGAAGCAAATCCATATCCGGACAAAGTGTTTATTCCAGTAAGAACAGTAAAGAGCAGTTTTGGTAAGAAGGTAGGAGAATGAAAGTTTGTGATCCAAGAGAAGAGTTTCAGAGTTAAGGATTAAAGAGGACTAAGGAGAGGATATGGCTGGGGTTATTGTTTGAAGGTAATTTTATTGGAATAAATGAGTCAAGAAATTGTGAGGCTAGAGTGTTGTATGGGTGATTCTTGCTTTTTTGTCTAGAATATTGACAAGAAAACAAATGTTTTAATGTGGGAAAGTAACCTTTGTTGTCAAATCACAGTGGTACAGATGAGAAGCAAGTCATCCAAATCAGTGCTTCTCAAACTGTCTGTGGTGAAAACCAGCTTAAAAAAAACGTTTTTCCAATGCGTTATGGACCACTACTTTTATAACAAAATAAAAATGACTTATCAAAAAATGAAATGAAGAAATATATAGACATGCAAGATTCAAGCAAACATTCTTTTAATGAGTTCAAAGCCATAAAGTTTGCTCTGTGAAATTCCTATAAAATGTTTAATTGCTTCTTCTGAATTTTAGCACTAGCTTCATGGCAGTATCAGTTTCGGACCACTACTAGCCCGTGGGCCACACATTATGAATGGATAACAGAAATTTCAAAAGTGAAAAGGTTGTTTAATGAAGGATTAGTGGACTGGAAATGACAGTTGAGAACCAGGAAAAAATACATGTCCTTTTTTTCTGCCTCTGAAGTAACAGTATATGAAAGAAGAGTACGCTGTACTAGAGAGGGTGTAGATGAAAGTGTCACTGGAAGTGAGGTGGTTTTTTATTGAGCTGAGGAAATAAAGGGATTAAGCTTAAGAATGTATGGAAGTATCTTGGCAATGAAAAAGTACTTCCAAAGTCCATAATGCCAAAAGTACAAGGAGGGTAGGTAAGAGAAAGAGCTAAGCCAGAAGCGAATTCAAGTTTTAGTTGACTTTAGGGAGCTGAATATAATGTAGACTTATTTTTCACTGAGATTGCTCTTAAGTTAGTCACTGCTAAATAGTTTGGATGATGTTCCTGGCTTTGCATATGCATATTAATAAAACAGTTTCAAGAACATTTAAACATTTTTTTTAAATAGGTGAAATGGGGTATTCCCTGGTGGTCCAGTGGTTAGGACCCTGTGCTTCCACTGCACGGGGCATGGGTTTGATCCCTGGTTGGGGAACTAATATCCTGCAAGCCACATGGCGTGGCCAAATAAATAAATAAAAATAGGTGAAATGATTGACTCCATTGAAAAACTAGGAAGTGTCCTGAGAATTGTCCCAAGTTTCCAAAGCATTTCTTATAGTAGTCACTAAATCAGTCCACAAGTATTTACTGGTTTCCTATGTAGAACACTAGTTATATTTACATATTCAAAGATAATTAGTCTTATCTCTCAAAGAGAGTAACTTTTATATAATTTTCAACTTGTTGATACTTTTCTTTATCACACAATTTTTTAGTTTTTATCCTGTTGTAATCTTAGAAGTTGGAGTGGCTTCTGTTAGGATTTAACAACGTTTGGACAACACACATTATAAAAGAAGAAAATTAAGAATGAGCACTTAAGTAATTGACAGCTCTATTGAGATTACAACATTTATAATAGCAAACAAACAAAGTTTTCAAACCAAGAGGAGGAGGCATCTGTGATTCCACGAATACAATAACTGAAAAAAGAGCTTAATAAACTATTAAACTGTGGCTATCATCCGGTGCATACTAATACTATTTCCTGAACTCTGCCTTGTGTTTTACAATAGTATAAGAAGCATCTCTATTATTTTGTGCAATAACTGCCAACTTAGCATTTAGGTTATACTGTTGTTTGTTTGTGGATTTGGAGAAAATCCATTGAAGTTAACTTAAGAACCAATTCATTACAATGGTATTATTTACTGAATTTTGTTTTCCTGACCATTAGCTACCTACAAGGTTCAGTATTACAAGGTTATAACTGTACAAAAAGGATCACAGTACCATATCCTAGTCGTGGCATTAGCCAGAGAAGTAAAGTCATCATGTTAGAAATAAATGCCTTTGCAGCACTGAAGAGATTATAGAAATTGAATAAGCTAGATTAGATCTTTTATGTAGTAATTTTATAGTTATCTTTATTTTAATTATTTCAGTTATAAAATATTGTTATACTATTCATTACTTCTGGTTATTCCTATTAAACTAGAAATGCAGTACTTTTCTGATATAATTCATAACAAAACAAAAATTCAAAGCAGTTCTAGAGTTTTTATTATTGAAATTGAAGTGTTATTAACTTTGAATTGTAACTTTTTTAAATTAATTAAATTATTTATTTATTGGCTGCGTTGGGTCTTCGTTGCTGTGTGTGGGCTTTCTCTAGTTGCAGCGAGCGGGGGCTACTCTTTGTTGCAGTGAGCAGGCTTCTAATTATGGTGGCTTCTCTTGTTGCGGAGCACGGGCTCTAGGCACGCGGGCTTCAGTAGTTGTGGCTGGTGAGCTCTGTAGTTGTGGCTCATGGGCTCCAGAACGCAGGCTCAGTAGTTGTGGCGCAGGGGCTGAGCTGCTCCACGGCATGTGGGATCTTCCTGGACCAGGGCTCGAACCCGTGTCCCCTGCATTGGCAGGTGGATTCTTAACCACTGCGCCACCAGGGAAGTCCCTGTAACTTTTAATTTAATGACTAGAATTCTAATCTCAAATCTATTTAAGATTTTAGGTGATCATCCTAAAACATTTGGAAAGTACAAACCAACTTTTCTTAAATTTTATATAAACACATTTCTAATTCAATTTTAATGTATTAAGTAATTATGGATCCATATAATTAATAATTATTGACATAATTAACAATTCATACATTAGATGTGAGATATAATAGCCTCGGTGTTAGATTGCCATTTTCTTTTTATTAGACCTGAAGGCTACCCCAGCAGATTGAGATCCTGAGAAGCTGTGGGTATGGTGGGAGGGGTGCCTCTTCCCAGCACAGCAGATACTACTGAAATCAAGGGACTCTGTGGCTTTTATTTTTCTCCCTTCTTCATTTTTTGGGCAACATGTTTAGATTACTCCCTTGGATTTATCAGCCTACTCTTCCCTTTTTTAACTTCCAGAACAATGTGCCATAATACACAGCCAGTTAGAATACACAGCCAGAGAATTAGGATGCTGGGCAAGAGAGCTCAGAGAGGGGTAGGTTGAATGGACAAATGATAAGTTAGTTTTGGCTTACTTTTTTATTCAGGGAAGTATTACTTGCATTTTTAATCTCTTAGTTTCTTATGTTATTAACAGCTCAAATGTTGGTAATCATTTCTAGATATGTTCTAATTAAAATCCAGAAAAGGTAATTTCATAACTCTCCACTTCAGTAATCACATTTGGTAGGTCAGCAGTGTCTAGTTATTAGAAGCTAAGTAAATACTATTACTAATTTACTTTTAGTTTACTCATAATTCAGTAATTATTATCATTTACATATTATTGCAAAACCTGGGGGGAAATTTCTACTAAGGAAATGTTTAGGAATTTATGTACATAATTTCATTTTCTGTTGACTATTATAGAAAATAACCAGTTTTACAGATATTAGGAAAAGATATATTGAAAGTTATAGGAAATTGGAAGGGAAGAGTTTCATTGGGTGTTAAGTCAGTTTGAAATAAATGAAAACTTATCATTCCAGTCTATACTGCAGGAACCTTTTCCTTATTAGGGAAAAATTGCTTTTGGTCCCTTGAAAAGCAATAGAGACTTCTTGTCATGTCAGAGTAATTATTACCAATCTTGTGTTCCCTCAAAAAACAATTATAATATTGGAAAAAAATGTGTGAACAACAGGCTGCTCGGGAATGCACAGAGACGAGCTCAATGATTTCCCTGTATTGTGCCTGGGAGTTACTCTTGCTGACTCAGGAAGGTAGAACTCAGGCAGAGCAGTGGTCTTGCTGCACTAAAAAAGAAGAAATTTAAGTCCAGGTATTTGAAATAGCTGAAACTTGCAGGAGATGTTATTAGATCAGAGGAAACTACGCCCATATGTTTGGAGGGAGGCTAGAGTGGAAACACCAGGTATCTGTGTGTTTATTCACCTTCAGTCCTGGTCCAAGACTTCTGCAGTGCATGCACAGGGCTTGCACACAAGTGGTTTAAAAGCACTGCCAGAGTACTGTGAGTTAAAAGAAGTAAGTCCATTGCTGAGAACCTTGGTCATTCAATTGATTCTTCCTTGAGTTAAGGACCAAGCCTGAATGCAATGCTGTTTAATAGAACATTCTACAATAATGGAAATGTCTCTGCATTGTTCAGTTTGGTAGCCATGGACTACATTTGGTTCTTGAGCACTTTAAATGTGGCTAGTGCAAAAGAATAATTTATTTTAAATTTTATTTAGTTTTAATTCATGTATACTTAAATCTTATTAGCCACATGTGCCTTCTAGCTACCATATCAGACAGAGCAGCTCTAGGTTAAGAGTCACGCCCTAGGATTAAGTTCAAAACTGGAATAGACCTCAAATAAATTATAAAAATAAATTTGATGGGTGCAAAGGAATCCAGCAATAACTTAACTCTTTGCTAGAGGAAAAATCCACATTCTTCAAATAAAGACAATATAATCTAGGTACCTTACAATGAACCACCTGCAATGACCAGCATATAATTAAAAATACTAGAAGCAGATAAATGTGACCCACAGTCCAGAGAAAATATAGTCAACAGAAACAAGTCTTGACATACCTCAATATGTCAGAAATTGCAGAAACGTACTTTGAAGAAGTTATTCTAAGTTCCTTGAAAGATTTAAAGGAAAGGTGATCCCAATGAGTGAACTGATGGTAATATCAGCAAGGAAATGAGACTCTAGAAAGAGCTTAATTGTAAAGCTAAAATTGTAACACCTGATATGAAAACTTCAGTGGACAAGCTTAATAACAGTTTAGAGACCATACAATGAAAGATTAGTGAACTTGAAGACAGATCTCTAGAATTTATCCAACCTGAAGAAAAGAGGAAAAAATGAAAATAAAAGAATACAACCTCAGTGATCTATGGAACAATATCAAGCAGTCTAACAATGTTTAACCTCCAAATATTTAGGGATATTCTAGATATCTTATTCTTGTTAATTTCTCATTTAGTTCCCTTGTGAGCAGAAATATACTCTGTGATTTCAGTCTTTTCAAATTTATTGTGATATATTTTAAGGTCCAGCATATAGTCTTTTTTTACTATTCCTTTGAGAAGAATGTGTATTCTGCATTTGTTGATTGTTTTATAAATTTCACTTAGGTCAAAGTGAATGAAAAGTCAAGCCTTCTGCAGTGTTAATGATTTTGTCTAGATTGTTTAGCAGTTACAGAGAGAACCAATTATGATTGCTGAATAGTATAAAAGAATGAAATTAGAGCACTCATGCTATCTGATTTCAAGACTTGCTCTAAAACTACAATAGTCAAGACTGTGCTTTGTGCATACACAAATCAGTGGAACAGTGTAGAGAGCCCAGAAACAGATCTCGTATATAGTCCCTTAATTTTTTTTTACATTTTAATAGCTTTATTGAGATTTACTTGCTATTCACACATTTAAAGTCACAATTCAGCATTTTTACTGTATTCACAGAGTTGTACATTCTCACAATTTTAGGATATTTTTATCAGCCCAAAAGAAACTCTATACCCATTATTAGTCATTCCCATTCATTCCACCAAAACAGCCCTCCACCAGCCCTAGGCAACCGTAATCTAGTGTCTGTCTACATAGATTTACCTATTCTAGACATTTTATGTAATGGAATCATACAGTATGTGGTCTTTTGTGACTAACTTCTTTCACTTTGTATAATGCACTTAAAGTTCATCCATGTGGTAGCATGTATTAGTACTTTTATTGCTAAATTAATCCTTTTTAAATTGCCAAGTAATAATATGGATATACCACATTTTGTTATTCATTTGTCAGTTGATGGGCATTCATTTCTGCTTTGTGTTTATTACAAGTAATTCTACTCCGAACATACATTTAAGGTTTTTGTGTGGACCTATATTTTCATTTCTCTTGGGTGTATATCTGAAAGTGGAATTTCTGGGTCATATGGCAACTCTATATTTAACATTTTGATGATTGTATTTGTCTTTTTGTGACTGGCTTATTTCACTTACTTAGCATGGTGTCCTCCATATTGTAGAATGTGTCAGAATTCCTTTATTTTGAAGGCTGAATAATATTCTGTTTTATGTATATACCACATTATATTTATCTGTTCATCCATCAATGGATACTTGGGTTGCCTCTGCCTTTTGGCTATTGTGAATAATGCTGCTGTGAACATGGTGTACAAATATATCTTGAGGCCCTGCTTTCAATTCTTCTGAGTATACACCCAGAAGTGGAACTGCTAGATCATACGGTAATTCTATTTTTACTTTTTTAAGAAACTGTCATACTGTTATCCATAGTGGCTGCATCATTTTACATTCCCGTCAACAGTGCACAAGGCTTCCAATTTCCATATACTTACTGACACTTGTTGTTTTCTGGGGTTTTTTGTTTTATAATAGCCATCCTAATAGGTGTAGGGTAGTATATTATGTGGTTTTGATTTGTATTTCCATAATGATTAGCAAGGGTGAACATCTTTTCATATGTTTTTTGGCCATTTTTGTATCTTCTTTGGAGAAATGTCTATTCAAGTTCTTTGCCCACTTTTTAATCAGGTTTGGTGTTTTTGTTTTTGAGTTATAGGAGTTATTTATATATTCTAGATAGTAAACCTTTATCAGGTATGTGATTTACAGATATTTTCACCTGTTCCATGGGAGGCATTTTTCAGTCTGTTGATTGTGTTCTTTGATGCACAAAAGTTCTTAATTTTGATGTCCAATTTATCTGTTTTGTCTTTTGTTGCCTGTGCTTTTGGTGTCATATCCAGGAAGTCATTGACAAACCCAGTATCCTGAACTTTTTCCCTTATGTTTTCTTCTAGGAGTTGTATAGCTTTACCTCTTACATTTATTTAGGTCTTTGATCCATTTTGAGTTAATTTTGTATATGGTGTAAAGTAGAGGTCCAGCTTCATTATTCTACATGTGTATATCCCGTTTTCTCAGCACCATTTCTTGAAAAGACTGTCTTTTCCTCCATTGGATGGTCTTGGTAACCTTGGGAAAAAAGTTTTCACCATATATACAAGGGTTTATTTCAAGGCTTTCTATTCTAATCCATTGGCCTACATGTCTGTCTTTATGCCAATGCCACACTCTTTTGATTACTGTGGCTTTGTAATAAGTTTTGAAATCAGGAAGTGTGAAGCCTCCATGTTATTGTTATGTTTTCTTGGTGGAGTAACCATTTTATCATATATTGTCCTTATTTGTCTTTTGTATCAGGTTTTGACAAAGTCTGTTCTGCTCGATGTTAATAAAGCCACCCCTGCTCTCTATTGGCTACTATTTGCATGGAATATCTTTTTCAACCCATGCATGTCTTTAGATCTAAAGTTAGTCTCTTGTAGACAGCATATAGTTGGATTCTGGCTTTTTAATCCATTCTGTCAATCTTTGTCTTTTGGTTGAGGAATTTAGTCTAGTTACATTTCAAGTAATAACTGATAGAAAAGGACTTACTATTGCCATTTTATTCATTGTTTTTGGTACATCTTATAGCTTCTTTGTCTCTCATTTCAGCCCTTACTGCCTTCCTTTGTTTTCAGTTGATTTTTTATAGTGATGTGCTTTGATTCCCTTCTGATTTCCTTTTGTGTATATTCTGTAAATATTTTCTTTGTGGTTACACATAAAATATCCTAAAAGTTATAACAATATGTTTTAAACTGATAACTTTAATCACATAAAAAACTAAACTCCTTTAGAGCTCTATTCCCCCACTTTATGTTATTGTTGTCACAGATTACATCTTTATATATTATGTACTCATTAACATAGATTTCTAAGTATCCTATGTTTTTGTCTTTAAATCCTATAAAAGAATAAAAAGTGGGGTGACAAACCAAAATTACAGTAATAAAGATTTTTTATATTTGTGTACTTACCTTTACTGGATAACTTTTATATTTTCATATGGCTTTTAGCTATTCTGTACTGTCCTTTCATTTGAACTCTAAGGACTCTCTTTAGCATTTTTTGTTAGAGCAGATTTAATGTTAATGAACTTTCTCAGGTTTTGTTTATCTGAGAATGTCTTAATTTTGCCCTCATTTTTGAAGGATGTTTTTGCCAGATATGAAATCCTCATTTGACAGGGTTGTTTGTTTGTTTGTTTCATTCAGCAATTTAAATATATCATCCCACTACCTTCTAGCCTGCAAAGTGTCTCCTGAGAAATCAATTGATATTTTATTGAGGATTCCTTGTATATGAACAGTTGCATTTCTCTTGCTGCTTCCAAGATTATCTGTCTTTGACTTTCAACAGTTTGATTATAATGTATCTTGGTACAAGTCTCTATATTTATCCTACTTGGAGTTAGTTGAGTTTTGTGTATTTTTATATCCTGTGTTTCCTCAAGTTTGGGAAGTTTTCAGCCACTATTTCTTTAAATAAGCTCTCTATCCCCTTTCTCTCTCTCTTCACTTTCTTTGAATTTCATAATGTGTATATTAGTCCACTTGATAGAACCATAAGTCCCTCAGGCTCTGTTTACTTTTCTTTATTATTTTTTCTTTTTTCCTCAGACACTATAATTTCAAATTATCTTTGTTCAGGTTTACTGATTCTTTTTGCTTGTTTGAGTCTGCTGTTGAACCACCCTAGTGAATTTTTCAATTCAGGTATTGTGTTTTCCAGCCCCAAATATCTGTTAGGTTCTTTTTAAAAATAATTCTTTTATTTTGTTTATATCCTCATTTTGTTCATGTGTTGTTTTCCTGATACTGTTTAGTTTTCTGTTCATGTTCTCCTTTAGCTCATTGATCATACTTAAGACAGTGGTTTAAACTCTTTGTCCAGTAAGTTTGAGACCTGTGTTTCTTTAAGATTGGTTTCTGTGGATTTATTTTGTTCTTTCAGATAGTCTGTGATTCCCTGTTTCTTTGTATACCTTCTGATTTTTTTGTTGAAAATTGGGCATTTGAAATAATACCCACATCTCGCATTCTCTGTAGACTGGCTCTGTGCAGAAGACTTTCACTAATCAGCCTGCTCTGATGACTGAAGGTCCTCTTGAGCCTTTTCTGGAGATGTATCTTCCCTGGGCCCATGTATGCACTTTTATTCCAATTCTTCTGTATACTTGTCTGCTTTTAAATGTTTTATTTCTCTTAGAGTCTCACACTTGCTTCTTCACAAAGCCTTTGGTATGTATTGTAGTCCTCTGCTAATAATCTCTTGACTCCAGACAGCACGGCTCTACAGTTCCCCCATAGCTCTCAATCACTGCGGCATTCACTACAGCTTTTGGCAACCTCCAACCTAATATGCAAACCATGCCATCGTTCCCATAAGTACTTCAGTTCAGGAAAGACAGAAACAAGTGCCTGGGGCAGCCCCTAGACAGACCAGTATGTTGGAAACAAGTGCCTCTCTTTTGTTCCATCCAAAGGAGGAACTGAAAATTGGGCAGCCTCCTCCCAGCTGACATCACTATGGTGTGCCATGGAGACAGTCCAGGAGGAGCAAGTAAGAATGCTGCATATTTTCCTACCAATTTGAAGAGTGTCAAATTGGTTGGGGGTTTATTTGGTTGCTGCTGATCCTTAATTGTTTTCTAGAATTCCCACAAAGCTTTAGTCCATATGCTATTTACTTTTTTTTCCATTGGGGAGCTAGGGCCTGGAGCTTGTTTGTCCACCATCTTGCAGGTGTCATTCTCCTCATTGTGGTTTTGATTTACATTTCCCTAATGGCTAATGATGCTGACTGCCTTTTGTGCTTATTGGCCATTTGTTTATGTACTTTAGAGAAATGTCTGTTCTGGTCCTTTGCCCATTGTTTGGTTATGTTGTTCTTTTTATTATTGAGTAGTAAGAGTCCTTTATATGTTGTAGATACAAGGTTGTTTTTTTTAAATCAGATGTATCATTTATGAAATATTTTTCCCTTTCTGTGGGTAATCTTTTCACTTCTTAATGATGTCATATGCAACACAAAAGTTTTTCAGTGTGATGAAGTCCCATTTATCTTTTTTCTTTTGTCACTTGAAGGCTTAGAAAGTTATGCTGAAGCCAACGTCACTAAGATTTACTCCTGTGTTTTCCTAAGATTTTTATGGTTTTATTTCTTACATTTAGATCTGTTATCAAATTTAAGTTAATTTTTCTGTATGTCCTAAGAAAGTTGTCTAACTTCATTCTTTTGCTTGTGATACTCTTGATTTTTGACCAAGACATCAGGTCAGTCCATTGGAGAAAGGTATGTATTTACAACAAATACTGGTGGAACAGCTGGGTGTCAGTATAGAATTAAAAGGAAACTTGACTCTTCCCTCACACCATACTCAAAAATAAAGTCAAGGTGGATTATAGACCTAAACAAGAAAGCTTAAACCAAACCTTAAAGATGTTGTAAGAAACCATGGGTAAATATCTTTATTACCTTGAGGTAGGCAAGGATTTCAGAAAGGACGGAAATAGCTCCAACCATAACAAAAAATTTGACTTTAACAAAATTAAAACTAATGCTTGTCAAAAGCCAACTTTAAGAACATGAAAAGGTAAGCCATAACCTAGGAGAAAATATTTGCAATTCATGTATCTGACACAGGACTTGCATTAAGTATATTTAAATAATTCCCACAAATTGATAATAAAAAGAAACAACCCAAGAAAAAAATTGGCCAAAGACTGGAAAAAAAACTTCACAAATGTCCAATGAACACATGAAAAGATTACTATAACTTGTGAACAGGGAAACACAAATTTAAATGTGATACCATATCACATGCACTGTGGCATCTGAAATTAAAAAGACCAACAACAGCAAATGTTGGCGAGGATGTGCAGCAACTGAAACTCTGATCCATTGCTAATGGGAATGTAAAATGGTACAACCGGATTTGAAAACTGCTTGACAGTTTCTTATACACTTGAGCAATATCTACTTCATGACCTAGCAATTCCATTTTTAGGTATTTACCCAAGGAAAATGAAAACATATACATGCTGTAGGAATTTTAGAACAATGTTTATAGGAGCTCTTTCATAATATCCAAATACCAAAAACAACTCAACTGTCATTTCTTTAGTGGGAATATGGACAAATCATGGTATATTCATACAGTAGAATATTATTTTGCCTGAAAAGAATGAACCACTCATGCACAGAAAAACATAGATGAATCTCAAATACATATGTTGATTGAAAGAAGTCAAAGGATTACAACTTAAAGGTTTCATTGTTTTTTTTTGAAGTTAAAGAACAAGTGAAATAATTCACGAAATTACAAATCAGAACAATGGTAGCCTATGGCTATGAGGGCAGATTGGAAGCACCAAGTCCTTTCTGATGTGATGGAAATATTATATATCATCATCAAAACATTTTGCATATTTCTGTATTTAAAAATTAGTTATTTTTATTTAAGTATAATGTTTTCAGATTTCTATATTCTTATGCTGCATTTATGCTTATTAATACAGTATATGATAGCCTAAATATTGTCTAGTGGCACATGCCTATAATTTTACAAGGAAATTAATATGAAAAAATAAGATTTCTTTAAACAAAATTCACATCATTTATTTATTAAGCATGCATTATATAGCTTCAGTGAACTATGTGCTGGATTTGTCCCTGGGTTTGTAGGTGGATGTGACCAAGAATGCTAAGCAGGTGGTTGCAGATGGGAACATAAAGGAAGGGCAGTGAGTCCATAGAGGCAAGGAGGGAATGGTATTCCTCAGGAGGGCTTCCCAGTGGAAAGATGGGGTCTGGTGCTGTGTGGGTAAATCATATATATATAAAAACTTGTGCAAAGGCATGAAAGTTGAAAGGAATGTTCATATTTTGGGGACTGGATAATTTATCATGTCTGAACTAGACCAAGTGTGTAATTAAGGAGGAATGAGAAAATATGAAATGGGTGTGGCTCATGAAACGCCACTGTCATTCTCCAAAACTTAATTTTAATTCTGTAAGCAGTGGGAGAACCAATAAAGGATATCAAGATAGGGTAGGTAGAAGTTAGTGTGATCAGAGTTGTATTTTAGAAATAGCTTTCTAGAGTATTTATTAGCTCTGAGATGCAACCTGAAAACACGTGCACATACACATACACATACACATTCTTTTTTAAAATTCCCCTGATGATATTGTTTTGCAGCCAGCTTTGAGAACTACCAAAATAGAGGGTAGTTTGGAAGGGCTTCAGACTGAAGCCATGACACTTGCCAGTTAATGAGAAACTTAGAGGCTGAATGAAAGGTATGACATAGGGGATAGAGAATAAAGCATGTTGAAGGAATAGGACTTACTCCAACTTTAGGATAAAGATAGGAGGAAGCTTAAAATGATTTTCAAGTTTAGCAAGGATGATTGGGTAAATGCCATTTATAAGCAGGGAATACAGTAATGCAGTAAATACATATTTAATATCACCTGTGTTTTAGGTACCTTGCTATGGGCTCTACCTTCTTGGAGTTTGCAGTTTATATGAAGGAAAAATAGATATTTTGGACATTTTCATGTGAAGACCTGATGATATCAGGTCTATTTGTATATGCATACATAAATATACATATAAATATATGTATGTATAATTATGTATAAATGTATGTGTGTTTTTGTATATGCATATATATTTGTTAACATACTAATATAGGGGTGAAAATGTGTGTGTGTATATATATGTATGCATATATATGTATGTAGCTTTTATAAAGGCCTTCATTTCAAAGAAAATACTTCCATTAATAAAATAATAGCAATTTTTTGTTTTATATTCCTAAAAAGAACATTATGATTTCAGATACTATGTTAGCCATAGAATGTGCAATTAAAAGGTGCGAAATAATTGCCAAGGTGGTTTTTATTAATTTAGCTTAGACTTGGTTAGGTCTGAATGAACTGACTTAAATGTAGTAATCCTGTATACTGGCTAGTTCATATTCCACTCTGATCTATGTTATGTACTTCCTTATATCAGATTTATGTACTACTTTAAAAATTAACTATCTCTGAATGCTCAAAGTTCAAATTTTAAAATGTCATCATCAACTTTTTCTGTAGCTCTAGCTATTTCCATTGCTTTTACTATTTTCCTATGTGTGTTCATTATAAATGTTGTTGATAAACAATTATTCTGCCTGAATTTGAATCCTACTTATTAGTTGCATGACTTTAAAGAAGGTATGTATTACTCTCTGCTTCTGCTTCCTTCTCTGCCAAACAGGATAATATCTAATTCATAGGGTCCACATGAAGATTGACTGATTTAATACATGTAAAGTTCTTAGAACAGGGCCTGGCACATACTAATTTCTCACTAAGAGTCGATTGACTATCATTAATCACATGTGTTAACCTTTATTTTGAAACAGAGATGTAAACCATGATTTTTTAAATGAACAGCTTTTTTATGAATACTAATGTAATAATCTTAAACAGTATTACAAAAATGGTATTTTAATAGCATAGCATACTAAACAAATACCTGCATACATGTTGACACCTTTTTAAATAATTGTCATGTTTACTAATAATACTTTTACTATGTGATTTAAAATGTTTCTTTAATCTTTTTTGAACAATTTAATTGTTTAAAATGAATATTAATTACTGTCTTTGTTATTAAATCCTTAGTTATTTACTTTCATATGGTGTTTTCAAAATGGTATATGTAAACATAATTAAGATATCATATATATAAATATGTAGAAGCGTTTTATTTTCTGGCATGTTGCCTGGTAAGTGGTGGTATAATATTGCCTAGTGCATGCTCGATGAGTGTTTACTAAATAATTTATGTTTTGTCTGTGTGTACATGTGCATGCACACTCACACGTGTATCAGCTGTAGCATATGTGTTTTCAGAGACTCATTCACATAATTATTGTTTTTCTTTTTTAATCTTTGGTTTTTTTAAACCTCAGTATTGTATAAATTATTCATTTAACCAAGTTGTTGATACTTTGCCAGGGCTTTGAAGAAACAAGTTACCATTTTGAATTTGGAAGCTCTTTATTCCAAGTTATTGTAATGTGAGAAAAACATTCTATTTATTTTTTTAAAATCTAAAATCAAGTGATTTTTTAAAATTCTTCTAAACGAAAGGGAAAAAAACTTACTTATATAATCCTAAGTGCTTCCAACCGTCTGCAGTTCAAAGTACATAATTTACATTGACACCAAAGTTTAGTTTCTGTTTTGACTGGAAGAGTCTGGTGTTATTTTTTGTCTGCAAAGGAAAGAGTTGTATAGCATCCAAGTGGGAAGATGTTTGATTGTAACGCAGTCAACATGATTTGTGACTGAAAGGAGATTGTACAGGAGGAGAAACAACAGCTGTTAAAAACCTAGACAATATTAGAGAGAACTTTTTGTTAAAACTTTTTTTTTTTTTGGCCACCCTGTGTGGCTTGTGGGATCTTAATTCCCCAACCAGGGTTTGAACCCAGGCCCTCAGCACTGAAAGTGCAGAGTCCTAACTACTGGACCACCAGGGAATTCCCTCTTTTTGTTAAAAACTTAAGGCATGTTAATCTTTCAGGAAGTAAACATAAAGTAAAACAGAATCATAACAATATATTTTCTGCTTGATAAAATTCTTCAGAATTCACAATAATGAGTAAAAGGAAATTACTGATGAAAACAGATCTTATAGCAAATATGGGTCAAATCCTTTAATAAAAATTTGCCATTAAATTTTGATATATTTTATGTGTTTAGCTCACTCGTACTGTAGAATTAGTTTTGTTTGTTTGCAGAGGCAAATTTAATTCTTTTCTTCTTATTAGTGATCTTACAGAGCACAGAATCATGAACCTATGTGATGTTTTCACCCTGCTACAACAACTATCCATTTTTTTTATCTATATGCCCCACTCATTTACTCCTCATTATTATCTTGCAGGGAATCCCAGACATAATGTCCTTTTTATCTATAACTTTTATTGTGTATCTCTTAAAGATGTGGACAGTTGTTTAAAACATAACTACAGTACCATTATCATACCAAAAATATTAACAGTTCTTTAATACTGTGAAATATCCAATGAGTTTTCAAATTCCAATGATCTCATAAACATCCTAACGTTTTCTCTTTGTTTTGAACCTGTATCTAAATAAGAATCACACATTGCAAATGATTGAATTGATTCTTAAGCCTTTTTAAAATTTATAGATTCCCTTCTGTCTCTTTTTTCCCTTGGAATTTATTTTTTTAAACAAAGTATGTCAATTGTAGCACTTCCCAGTTTATTCATTGCATCTCTGTAGTATCATTTAACATGTTCCTCTCTTCTGTCTTTTGTAAGTATGGTGATTTGATCTAGAGGCTTGATCAGATGTAGATTAGTTTTTATTAGCAAGACTATTTTACATGTGGTTTGTGTTGTTTCATCTGGAAACATATGTCAGTTTGTGAAAAAACTATATTGTTAACAGATCTCAGTGCCTAGATCTCTTAGTATATTAATCTAATGTTCAGATTGTCTTGTCTTTAGCTAGTGGGGGAGTTTTTCAGTTTAGTTCATGAGTTCTTTCTGAGTTTCTTTGGTATTTCCTTAGTTTTGATAGTTAATACAAAACTTCCGCCAAGAACATATGTTCTTGGATCACATTGTACATTTCTTGTCCTAGACTTGTAGTCAACAATATATCCACGAAGTTCTTTATTTTTAGTAAGAAATGGTACTTGGAACCCACAGTGTGGGTGCTAAGGGTACTCATTGCTCCTGGGTCTCCTATTGTTTCTAGGCTTTTTCAATGGACAAACTAAACACACACACACACATTTTTTAAAGGTAAAACTTTGTATCTTCATATTTATACTTCCAACTCAAGTTCTGAACTAAAGTGTTCTTAGTTAACTTGTTTTTTATCTGTATGTTTTGTCTTTTATGGTGGGAATCCTAGTTCTCAAGGACACTGACACTATACAGGTAGAATTTACTTAAATTCAATTTGAGTATTAAAAATTTTTAAGTATAAAAAATATGAAAAATAAAACCTCCTAGGTCTTAATTCACACATTAGAACTTTTAAGAACATTAATGTTTGGCAGAATATGAACACAGAAGATATTGTGTTATTATTAATTGTGTCAGTTTAAAACGAAGCCATCTGAAACTATAGAATAAATTATATATTACTTAATTTAGGGACATTCTTCTTCCATAGCATTTGTCTTGTTTCTTTTCATTCATTAAATTATGGAAAATCATTTAACATCTGAAAGTGTGGCACTTTGGGACACTTTGCCACGTTGAGTGGTCCCTGGGCCTTATCTTCTGTCCCTCTTGTACTGCATGGCCATGGAAATTGAGCCCAACTATGCAATGTAGATAAATGTCCTCATCACAAAAATAGCTTTATTAAGCTATATTTATCTCTTGGTTACAGTATTTCATATAAAAATTGGCCCGCGAGTACCCTCCCCCCCATATTTTCAGAAGGAATGAAAGAGAAATCTGTGAAGATTAAGAATTAAGAGGAAACCAAAAAAAAAAAAAGGAAACCTAAAGAGTTACAAACATATCAGTTAACTAGGAATATAAGACCAGAAATAGATCCCAAGGGCTAGGAACTTGGATTTTATTGCCCTTAAAAGGAATGATGATGGGACCACTTGAGGTGGGAACTGAATGGAGACCCTTGCATGTATATCCAGAACCATAGAAAGAACAACTCTTTAGTATAAGGGAATCTAGGAAAAATAGACAACTTACTGGTTTAGGAAAGGGACAAGGAAATTTGTCTTTGGTCATGACTGAGCAAAGGGGGACAATTATACTGAGAAATCAAAGGGCTGGACACTAAATATAATAACCATCATGGTGAGGATTCACAAACTAAGACATTAGCATAAAAACCTGTCCTAGGGACTTCCCTGGTGGTTAAGAACCCACCTGCCAATGCAGGGGACATGGGTTCAAGCCCCAGTTTGGGAAAATCCCACATGCTGCAAAGCAACTAAGCCCGTGCGCCACAACTACTGAGCTTGCACTCTAGAGCCCATGAGCCACAACTACTGAGCCTGTGAGCCACAACTACTGAAGCCCACACACCTAGAGCCCGTGCTCCACAACAAGAGAAGTCACTGCAGTGAGAAGCCTGTGCACCGCAATGAAGAGTAGCCCCCACTCGCTGCAACTAGAGTGTGTGCCCGCGCACAGCAACGAAGACCCAATGCAGCCAAAAATAAATAAATAAATAAATAAAATTTTTTACAAAAAAACCCCAAAACCTGTCTTAGATGAATGAAAACTTTGGATCACCCCCACAAGAAGCAAATGCAAAACCAGTCTGGGCAATTCTTCCACACACAGGTTAATATAAAACTTCTACCAAAACAGGATTCTCCACATAAGAAAACAGTCCACTGTGAGACACAATTAAAAGAGACCATCAACAATTTGAGATAATAGGAAAATATGAAAGAGTATAAAATATGTGTATTTAAACAGAGAAATCATTAAGTAATACATATAAAAAAGAGCCCTGTGAAAAAAAGATGGACAGAATTGAAAAAGAATACAAGGAAATATCTAGAAGTGAAAACACTAGTCATTGAAATTAAAAGGTAAGTGAACAGAGGAAGAGATAGACACGGCTGAAGATAGAATCAGGAATCTCAGTTGATTAATGATAGATACTCAGAATTCACACACATACTGAGAGATTTAAAATATGAAATAGAGATTAAAAGATACAAAAGGAGGGACTTCCCTGGTGGCGCAGTGGTTAAGAATCCGCCTGCCAATGCAGGGGACGTGGGTTCAAGCCCTGGTCTGGGAAGATCCCACATGCCACGGAGCAACTAAGCCCGTGCGCCAGAACTACTGAGCCTGCACTCTAGAGCCTGAGCCATAACTACTGAAGTCCGCGCACCCAGAGCCCTGCTCTGCAACAAGAGAAGCCACTGCAATGAGAAGCCTGCATACTACAACAAAGGGTAGCCCCCGCTCACCGCAACTAGAGAAAGCCCGTGCACAGCAACAAAGACCCAACACAGCCAAAAATAAATATAAAAAAAAATAAAAAAGAGATGAAAGGAAGATGAGTAAATCTAATACATGACCTATAAGAGTTTCAAAATGTGAACTAGGTAACATATCGAAATATAATAGCTGTGAGTTTTCCAGGTTTGGAAGCATAGAAAGTATCCAGAAGATTAAAATAAATCCACCTCTTGACATATTGTAGAATTGAAGAACTCCAAAGTTAAACTACAGAAGATTTTAAAGCAACCATTGAGAAAAGACAAACCTATAGAAGAATGGTTATCAGACTAATAGTGACTTCACATTAGCAGCAATAGATGCCAGACTGCAATGGAACAGTATCTTCAAAGTGCTGAAGATGCAACTTTTGTCATAACTGTTATATCCAGTAAAGAGTGTCACGAGAACAAAATAATCACATTTTTAGGCAGAATGTCTCACTGAGAGATCTTTTAAAAGCTGTGCCTCTGAAAAGAGGAACTTGAACCCAGAAGGAAAGCTAAGATGGTTTGATAGGGGACTTCTACCAATTCTTATAAGAATAGATAATTTTATATAAACTGTTTCCAAAAATAAAACACTTTTTGTGAGACTAATCCAACCTTGATAACAAAACTGGAAAGGATAGCACAAAAAAGGAAAAATACAGGTCAGTCTTACTTAGGAACATACCAGCAATCTGATATGTAAAATACTTGTAAACCAAATTAAGGTATCTATTTTTCCTACACATATACACATATTCAAATGGATGTAACCAGTGATATCTAACAAAATTCATCTAAATGATTATATGATAGAAGCATTCCTTTTAAAGTCAGGAACAAGAAGAGAAGAATGACCACCACTTAAAGGGAATTTGGGGAGCTACATCTTCTAAAATACATCCAAAGTCTGACTGCTGCTGTCTACCTCCACTGCTCCCTACCATCCTAGTCTGAGCCATCTCATCTCTCTTCTGGACTCAGTAACCTCTCAGCTAGATTTCCTGCTTCTGCCCTGGTCTTCCTGTAGTCTATTCCTAACATAGCAGGAAGAGTGAACCTATATTAATATGAGGCAAATCATGGTGCTTCTTTATTCCAAACCCTCCAGCAACTTTCCCACTCAGAGTAAAAGCCGTGGTCTGTAAGATCTCAAGGCTCTTCTCACCTCTTCTCCCAGTATTCTTCCCTTGCTTACTTCATTCCTGCTATTCTTCCCCCTGTTAATACTCAAGCATACCAGACAAGCTTCCACTTCAGAGCCTTTCACTTATTGTTCCTTTTGCTTGAACCACTGCTTCCAAAGAGCTGAAGACTTACTGCTTTGTCTTCGCAGTGTCTTTATTCAAATATTGTTTACTCAACTTAAAATTTCTCGTATTTAAAGTTACAAAAGATTTCCGTACCTACTCTTTTGGTACTCCATATGTTTCTAATCTGTTTTTCTCCATAACATTTTCACCTTCTATCATATTATGTATTTCATTTATTTATTTTATTGTCTCTTTTCCCATCTAGAATATGAGTTCCATGGGGACAGAGATTTTTATCTATTTTGTTAAATGCTGTATCCACCACCACTTATAATTATGCCTAGCACAGAGTAAGTGCTTACCAAATATTGGTTGAATGAAAATGCACTTCAAAATAGGGGTTCCTTGAGGGAGAAAACGATGGCAATGAGATTGGGTGAAGGAAAAATTTGTGATGAAGTTCTAATATTTTATATTTTAGAAATCTGAAAGAATTACAGCAAATTTATTTTCATTTAGTAAATACCTAGTGATCAGTACAACAGTTTCTGTTGTATTATTCCCTGTCTTTTTTTAATATTTAAATGACAATTAAATTTTAAAATTTTAAATATAAAGATGTATAGAGACTAAATTGGTGACAATGTCAAGAAAATTTGAGATGTAAATTAAAGGATAGGATCTTTATCTACTTTACAAATATTATGTAAAATCATAAAGTGACAATAATTAATAGATTGTAGCACTTGGTAATGAAAAAACAGTTCTATCTCTTTGCTTCAGAATAAATTTCAGGGACTTCCCTGGTTGTCCAGCACATGCATGCTGCAACTAAGAGCCTGCAGGCTGCAACTAAAGATCCCACGTGCTGCAACTAAGACACAGCACAGCCAAATAAATATTCAAAATAAATTTCAAGGTTAAAGAGTTTGGTTAAAAAAACAAACTAGGAAAAATTATACAGAATATGCAATTTCGGGAATATGTATAAGTCACAAACATGTATTTGACAAGAGCATTTGTGTATGGTTTTATTCAGTTCAAAGTTATTGTTGGCTTGCCACAGCTTGATTCCCAGGTCAGTGTTAAATTTAAACTTCATGAAGAAATGAAAATAAATTCAACATTTATTTCTTGAGCAAGAGTGAGTGAATTTTTCTGTGTGTATCATGTAGAAAGAAAGAAGTTTCTATCTTTGGATCATTTCTGATTTACTTGGAAACACAAAAAAATAGGTGGTCAGACAACTCGTGACCATGCTTTCTCACTTGACCCCTGATATTTCTATCTTCAGTCTTTCTCTCCTATATTCTTCCTCTTTCTCCTCTTTCAGCTTATAAAATTATGTATGCAAAATAAGCCCAACTTAGATGTCATCTGCTCCATGAAACATTTTTTTACTCCCACAGCCAAAATTATCTACCCCACCTTTGTAACCTTATAGGTCATATTTAGTCATTCTAGATACTTAGTATGTAATCGTTTGTATTAAAATTAATTGAAAATGTAGATGATGATTCTAATTGAGAATATGTCTAGTAGATTGTAATGCTTCTATGTCTTATTCATTTTCATGCCTCATGATTTGTGTCTTCACTAAACACATTTGTATTTTGATTGCATTTGTGACCAGGTACTTTAATTGTTACAAACTAAAATGGGACAAATACAAATATGTAAATCATGTGTCCCCTCCAAATAAAGTCCAAATGATGTCATCGCACAAAGGTTTTAGGCACATAATTTTAAAAAATGTCATTGGTATGTAAACATCACTACGTATATAATTTAAGTGAATATCGGGAGTTTGATAAGACTTTTTCTTTTAAAAGAATTTGTGTATTACTCAAGGTTGGGAAATACTGATACAGATTGCAGAGTAATATTGAGGTCAGAGGCAGAAATCATCATTAGAGTACTAAAAAATGCCAGTTTGGATTATGACTGCATCTTGATTTTGTATCATAATAATGATTTTTAATTCATTATGACAGTTAACCATTTGTCAGGTAATGTAGAAGTAACTTTGTCTAGATCTTGAATCAGTATGTGTACTTACTTATCGGTTGTTAAATATCCTAATTTAAAAATAGATAAATTAAGGAGTGATTTTTTAATATTTTACTGAACAATAGATATAGTACTTTATTCCTTTGCCAATAACCCTTGTATCTTCATATGGTCCTGATATGCAGCATATCAGTTTATATTCTGTACAATTATTGTGTAAAATGTTTGCTATATTTATATTAAGATTTTGTTTTCAAATGGCATGACATTTCAATGATTTTTTTGAACATAGATGCTTCTATTAGCCCATTTATGCTTTTGTTAATAATTTCTTTTTTACTTACATTTTTATATATTACCAGTAGGTCAAAATGTCATATCACGTCTTTGTTATCCCTTGTTTTACTTAAAAGTAAGGTTTAGTCAAAATAGGAATTAAAAACACTTGTTTCCTTAGTTGTTTCCTAGTCATGTAGCACTCTGGCTGTTATTTTTTTCTCTACTCAACTGTTTCTTTAGATATTTCTAAAAATCTGAAAAATCTCATATATATTTTTATTTTTAAAAATTAATAAGTCATCACAAATATCATATTGTAGTTTATTTAGAACCTATTGTGATTTTTAGAAGTATACTTTTATTCAGCCAGCAGATACATAGTGAAAGCCATTTGGCTAATGAAGAAAATAATTTTAAATATAGTTTGATCTTAATTTTATAAGAAATAAGTATTTTTCTAATTTATATGGTAGTATTTAGATTAATAAAAGTCAAACTGAAAATTACAATTGAATTTGCCAGAGTACTATAAACTATATTATTTTGTTCATATTCAGCATTACTTTTAACTTACTATTCTTATTGCAAAGGATACTCTGTCTTTTAGAGAATACAATGGTATTATTTACATTAATTCATGTGGGTTGTTGAAAAAAATGCTATAACTCCTTTACTTAATGGGATTCTTCCCCTGTGGCAGTGCAAACGGCTAGAGCAGGAGGTTCATCATCTGAAAGAGCAGAACCAGACTTCAGCAAACAACGTGAGACATCTGACTGCTGAAAACAATCAAGAACGTGCTCTGAAGGTAAATCTCCATTCCTTCTTGCAGGCAAATTAAGGTTGTAAGCCCTTGGTGCCAGCTTTCTGTGCTGCATATATCAGTTGTGTACATTTCAGCAGAAGTGAGCTGTGGTGTTTGCCAACAACCCGTTCTTTAAACACAGATACAGCACCCTTCTGTTATGGTATTATTTTATTTCGTGTATGTGTACATGAAAACAACATATTTTCTGAGTTTCAAGTGGTGGTATAATAATAACTTCAGGTATATGTTCATTCTGTTTCTGATTTCAAAATATGTTGTTACCTTTTGTAGTTAATAAAAAGTGGCCACCCTGAAAGAAAAAAAATTAAATAATGGGCTTTTTCTTTGCATCCATATTTATTACAATAATTTTCTAAATGACTTGTAATATTAGTAACGCACAGAACTGACACTCCTTGAAAGGTATGTGAATATGTTTGGGAATTGAAAGAGTACTTAAAATGTTACTTACATCAAAAAAAGAGGAAGAAAATATATTCTACTAGAACTTGTAACAAGTAAAGAGTACGTATCATGACAAAAGTTCTGTTTCATTTTAATATAGATCCTGTAATCATGAAAAAGGACATTATTTCAATTCTACTAATTATCTTTTTTTCTTAAGATACTTTTCATTCTCTTCTTTTGTCTTTGCCCCAGTTCCTAGCATAGTGCCTGTGACATAGTAGGGGTCCCTGCCCTCAAGGTGCTTACGTTCTCATTAAGGGGTTAAAAATAAAACATAACATATCCACAGGAAACATAAAAGATTCGTCATTGTTGTTATTGTACAGTTAAAAAAAGATGTGCTATCAAGAGGATTGTATTGTACTTTGTTGTCTTAAATTCGTTTTTTGCTGCAGATTATGAAAAAATATGTCATTAGCAGGGTAAATCATTAAGCCAGAATCATCTACCGATATTGAGAAAAATGGTGACATTTTGATGTGGAAATAATTTTAACCTGTTTATAAAGTGTGAGATATGGTTTAAGTCAGATTTTTCTACAAAATGTATTTAGCTTCATTTTGAAATTCTCAGTGGTGGGTGTGTAATAACTTTGCTATTATTCTTTAATGCACTTTCTCTTTATTTCTCTTGAATTTATATATAGACCAGAACAATAAATGGGAAAGAAAAGAATTGCTGTGATTATTTTTCAGTTACCCTGAGGAATTTACTGTTATATGAGTAAAATTAAGTATATAATTATTTAGATGTATATTTGAAAATCAAAAGTAATGTAATCTTTTAAAGACAGCTTCCATTATGAGTGCTAATTTATTACCAGCATTAGGGGACAGATATTATGTGCTCTATATGTTATGGCTATTACTATTTAAAATAGAACCTAAAATAAAAATTCTAGGTTAAGTTACATAATAATTGCATAGTCTTTATTCTGGCATTTTTGGTTGTGTATTTATGTTAAATTGAATTAAGTGGCAGCTGCTATTTATGAAGAGAAAAAGATGCATATTTCTAAGAGATTATTAAAATTAGAAGGCAAACTGTAGACCAAAAGAAACCTGGAAGTTCAAAACAAAATAAAAATAAACCTCCGTAAAATAGAAATCTCTATAAACTGTAGACTATATAATTTAATATATAAACAAAGCTACATTTTTATTCCTGACAAATACACTACGTTAAAATATTTCTAGTTGCTCATCTTTTTGTGCAAAAGTCTCAGATTTTTCTGTTCTTTTAATCCTTCATAACTTCATTGATCAACTAAACCAACTTAAATTTTTTGTAGAATAAGAAGTCATTTTTAAAAACTCTCATCAATTCAGTCTTTTTAAAGCTCCTGTGTTGGATCATTTTTTAGTTATTTTGTGCCATAATTCCTCATGGAGAAACCTTAAGTTTATTATAAAAATTAGGTCATTTATAATATATCTGCTTTATTCTGAATCATTTTCTAAAAATTATTCTTACCTTTCAGGGACTTTATTCTTTTTTTTTGGGGGGGGGGGACTTTATTCTTTATTTAGTTCTTTTATTATTGCACTTCTTGCCTTTAAGTTGCCGTATAAGATATGGATAATAATAAGTTTACTACCAAGCTATTTGGTGAACAAACTGTCTCCTTTCTGAGCAGTATGCTTATCTCTTACAATGCATTTATTAGTGTCATTTTTTAATTTGTTAACTGATTTAATATTTATTTAGTATTAGATGAGTTTTAGAAAGAATACTTAAAGAGAGTCACTGTCTCTAGGAGCTTTCAGTCTGCCAATAATATTTCTAGTATTTTAACATAAGTAGTACTATTATTAGTATCAGTAATAAAAGTAATATAAATAAATAAATAAATTTGAATAGAATGAGAGCTGAAAATTTTATATTTTATTTCATTGTATTATGCCATAATTCCTAAAGGAAACAGTCCTAGATATAGGTTTGGAAAAAAATCTAAGCTAATGATCATACATTGCATAGAACTTTCCAAAGTGATGACTATTGCAAATACATGATTATCATACGTGGATATACTTTTAAGTAATCTAGTGCTATTTGAATAATAATGTCTTTGTTTATTCTAATAACCAAGAAATTCTTTCTAAATTAATTTTTATGATAGAGCATAAAATTAGACTTTTGGTGATCACTTATATGCATTATTTTTGAAGTAGCATGGAATATATACTAGATAAATTTGCTAGCATGACACTTTCCCTACTTTTATAATATTTGCAATTTTCTCTAATAATAAATAGAACACAGTGGTACATATAGGATGAGGGGCTGAATTTATACTGATACTAATCTATACCCTGAGAGTTATTTAAATTAAAAAGACAGACTATTTTCTCTTTTAAAATAAATTTTATCCACTTATATTAAGAAATTTGTTTCTTGGTGAACACAATTTTGAACATTTAATGATTTTAAAGTAAATGTAGAATAGCCATAAATATGCAGGCATTAGATTTAATAAGAAATGTCATATCAAGTGCCTTTCTTTCCTCTTTTATTTTATTTATTTACCTTCCTTATCACACATCTTTAACCTCCTACAATTGGCCTTCAACACTGTAATTCCATTGAAAGACATACTTTCTTAAATTATAGGTGACCTCTGGTGGTTAAACCTTTAAGACTTAATATTTCATATCCTCCTCAATAACCCAGTCAGCCTAAGAGGAACACATTTCAATCTTGTTGGCCCCTGCCTTTATGAAATTCTTTCTTGTAGTTCTTTATTTCTATATCCTCATCATTTTTCTTTTCTTTGGTCGTTATTCTTTAGCTGGTGCCTCTTTTTCTACCAATTCCTAAGGTATAAATGTTCCCCTGGGTTATGTGATTATTCCCTTAATTTTTCTTTCTGAAAAAACCCTCAAACTTTATTATTTTAGAGCAGTTTTAGCTTCACGGCAAAATCGAGCAAACTACAGAGCTCCCTCATATTCCGTGCCCCATACATCCACATGCCTTTAGCATCCAGTGCAAGAGTTGTACATTTGTTACAATACGTGAATCTACATCAGTGTAACCCAAAGTCCATAGTTTACATTAGGGCTCACTCTTAGTGTTGTACATTCTGTGGGTTTTGAGAAATATAAATGACAAGTATGTACCATTATAGTATCATACAGAAGAGTTTCACCTAAAAATCCTTTGTGTTCCACCTATTTATCCCTCCTTCCCCCCAACATGTACCAGCCATTGATCTTTTTACTGTGTCCATAGTTTTGCCTTTTCCAGAATGTCATGTAGTAGTTCTTTTCAGATTGGTTTCTTTCACTTAGTAATATGCATTTAAAGTTCATCCATATCTTCTGATGGCTTTATACTTCATTCTTTTTAGCATTGAATAATATTCCATTGTCTGAATGTACCACAGTTTATTTATTCACCCCCCTAATGAAGGACCTCTTGGTTGCTTCCAAATTTTGGCAATTATGAATAAAGCTGCTGTAAGCATCCACATGCAGGTTTTTCTGTGGACATAAGTTTTTCAACTCATTGGGGTAAATACCAAGAACTATGATTGCTGAATCGTATGGTAAGAGTATGTTTAGTTTGGTGAGGAATCACCAAACTGTCTTCCAAAATGGCTATGCCATTTTGCCTTCCCACCAGTAATGAATGACAGTTTCTGTTACTCCGTATTCTTGCCAGCATTTGGTGTTTTCTTTATTGTAGGGTTGTCTCTTCTAATTTCATCCGTTCCTATGACATCATCTATCATTTATATCCTAACAGATGCTTTGTCTGCCTTTCCACTTGGATATCTTAGTGACTCCTTAACCTCAATAAACTTAAAACCAAATCCCTAATTCGACTTCCTAAGCCCTCTCTTCAACCTAGGAAGAAGTCAGGACCTGAGCCAAACACTATTGACTGTATAACTTAACATTTATTCTTAGTTATAGTCTCCTTTGTTTACCTTGACAGCTTTATTGAAGCTGGAAAAGTTAAACACTTTCTGAGCCTTTCTTTTTGCCAATGAGACATAAGAGGAATTCTGCAGCAGGGGTGGGAGAAGAAGGAGGGGTGTCTCTGGATAAGTTTTTGTTTTCCTGACATGACAGATGCAGCCCGCACTGTTTCTTCCCTTCTTATTACCTTGAACACTTACTTGCTGCCTGGAACAGCAGCAGCAATTTTATAGCTATGAAGCAAACATCAAGATAAGCTGGCCTTTAACACCATTGAGCCCTTTAGCCAGTGAGCCACTTTGAGAACTTTAAGCAACTATACCCTGACTTATTTTTCTGGTGACATAATGCCCTATATTTTAAATTATTCTCAACAGTTTTCTATTTACTTCCAAATTGATCAGTTAACATCTATTAATTAATGGCACTACCATACTCCTAGACATGTAGGCTAATATAATTGACATAATCTTCATATCCTTTCAAGCTTTCACCTACTACAAAGTGATAGAGCATCCAGTCCTGTCAATTCTGCAACAGTGATTTGTCTCCTTTGTATTATCATACCTCTACCCTACGTCAAGTTCATGATCTAGATGGTAATAGTACCCTCCTAACTAACTTTTTTGTCCTCAGTTTCTCACCTTTGTAATCAGTTGTCACACTTCCATTAGCTGTCATTCTAAAACACAGGTGACACTTTTCTACCCCAAAACCTTTACTAAGTCTAACATTTTCATCAGTGTAAGAAAACAGAGCTATCGTAAATAACTTTCCTGATAAGAACAATAAAAAGGAAGGCTATTATTTTAAGAATACTTTACATTATTGAGACGATAAGGAATCTGAAAAGGCCACTAAAATAAAGTAGAAATAGAAAAAAAAATAAAAACATGGGAAATAAGTGACTGCATGAAGCCATCTTGCATCTTATATTTGTTGTCTCTTTTCCTGATGGGAATAAATGCTCCATGAGGTCAGGGATTTTTGTTTACTTCATATACCTCTGTATCTACTGATGGTATTAAAAATACTTGACAGGCAATAAGTCACAAATATGACCAATCATAACAGATGCCAAATGTTAACAATTTGTATAGCTATATCTTTGTGTACCGGCTGAAACTAGCTATAGATGTATCTCCTGCAAATACCTATAGCAGCCATTGAATAAATATCTGTTGAGTGAATTAATACCACATGTACAATTTAGTATCCTGCTTTCCCTGCTTAGCACTTCATAAGTATTATCCAGTACATTTATTCTATAAATATCACCTTAATATATTACATAATTGCAATCCACAAATGTACCATGATTTTCTTAAATCTTCCCTTAATGTTAAATATTTAGGTTGCTCGCAATTTTGCACTCTTATAAACACTGCTGTGAAAAATATTTTCGTGTAAATATTTAATCACATTTAGCAAACAAAAATTTTATTATTTTTCAAATTTTTATTTTTGATAAAGCACATGTTTTTGAAAATGAATGATTACATAAGGGTTTTAATAAAAACATTGTAATCAGCATCCTCATCTTACCTCTCCTGGTTTCTGCTCCAGAAAAGAAATCACTTTCAACTCTTAGCAGTTTATTCTGTATCTATACTATATTTCTAAATGAAAAGCTTATACTATTTCTTGATATTTCCTTTTTAGTTATTATTAATTGACTTTCTACTATGAAGATAAGGATTTACCTTTCTCATCTTTTTGTTAGATCAGTGTTTAGTATTTACATTATTATTATAATATTCATAGATGACTATATAGTGAAGTACCAGTGTATGTTGGTTTATTGTGCTTTGCTTAATTGCACTTTGCAGATATTATATTTTTTTTACAAATTGAAGATTGTGGCAACCCTGTGTTGTCAGATGATGGTAGCATTTTTTAGCAATAAAGTATTTTTAAATTAAAATCTGTACATTTTTTAGACATAATGCTATTGCACACCTAGTAGACTAGTAGACAGTATAGTATAAACATAAACTAGTAGACAGTATAGTATAAACATAACTTTTATATGCCCTGGGAAACCAAAAAATTCATGTGACTCGCTTTATTGCGATATTCATTTTATTGCAGTGGTCTGGAACCGAACCCACATTATCTCTGATGTATGCTTATATTACTCAGCAATAAAAAGGAACAGTTTATTGATACATACAACGACTTGGATGGGTCTCAAGGGCATTATGCTAAATGAGAAAAGCCAATCTCTAACGGTTCTGTTCATATGATTCTACTTATATAACAGTCTCAAAGTAACAAAATCATTGTGATAGAGAACAGATTAGTGGTTTCTAGGAGTTAGGTTGCGGAGCATGCTATGATTCTTAAAGGGTAACAGGGAGTTTCTTTGTAGTGATAACAGTTATAATTTTATAATATTAAAGCGTCATAGAATTATACCAGAAAGTAATGGAGGGAGGATGTAAAGACAGATGAAATCCATATAAGGTTTATATCCGAGTTAAGAGAATTGTTCCAGTGTCAATTTCCTGGCTTTGATAATATGCTGTGGTACATATATGATATCATTGGGAGAAGTTAGATGACGTCTACACAGGAACTCTTCTTACTCTGCAAGTTTTCGTGGGTCTTGAATTATTTCAAAATAATACATTGCTTAAAAATTTACATATTCATCATAGCCAGTGAAAACAGTGCTAAGATATATAAAGGAGTTTTTAATAATATTCCCTCTCCCCTCTCATAGTTTCTAGACCTGCCAAATTAATCTTGACTAGGAATTATAACAGATACTCTATTTTACCTGACTTTTACCTAATTTTAGTGAGAATGGATTCTACGTTACACCCATTAGTTTTGACACTTACCATGGGATTTTATATTTTCCTTCATAATTTAGAGTCTCAGTTGGATAGTTCCAGTATATGGATCATCTCTGAGTCTGGTTTTGTGATTGCTTTGTTTTTTGACTGTTTGTTGTTTGTTTGTTTTGCTTTTGCTTTTCACGTGTCTCATAATTTTTTTTTTGAATGCTGGACCCTGTGGATAGAACAATACTTCTTCCATCAGGCCAGTAGTATGAGTATTGAGTTGATCCACTCAGGAGTTGATATGGATTTGGGTTTTGTTATTGCTGTGGTCACTGTTAGTGCATCCTAAGTTTCAAGCTGCTCTTGGAATGGGTTGCTGTTGCCTTATGCTCAGGATGGAAGCTCAGGTACTGGAGGATTTTTTTCAATGTTCATACTCCACCATTTTGTTTTTAGTTGATCCTGTATACTTACACCTGGAGGGTATCTCACTGTACACTCTTGCCCTTCTCCCAGCATTGGAATGCTGATTTGTATCATCTGGTGTTGGGGGACTGAGGGTTTTCTGCTTCAATCTTATGCAGTCCCTTTGTGCTTGGACTTTGGGGTGGGGCTTCCTCAGGATTCCTTTCCATGGCAGACAAACTCTGACCTGTATCTGAGGCAGGTATTGTATGAGAGACTTTCATTCCCCTCTCTCAGTGTAGAAGCTATCTAATGGTATTGGTATAGGATCCTGTGACCAGGTCTATTTCCTGCCACTCACCCAGGGATAGAAAGTGTTCTTTCTTCTACCATTCCCAAGCAGGATTTTTTTTTTTTCTGTGTCCTGAGGGTTACTGCCCCTCTATTAGCTGTATAGGGCTTTTGTTCTGTTCACAGAAGGAACTGGGACTGGGGTGGGGGGGGTGGTTTGCTCCTTTCTATAGCAGCAGCCAGTTCCCTCCCCCATATCCCCTCCAAGTGTCTATCACTGTAGGAAGGTATCTCTGGTTTTCTACCCTATCTTTGATATTTCTCATGAGCACCTGGTGGAGATCTGTGGGGAAAATCTACCAGTAGGTGCAAATCCCCTTTTGTCAGGAATTTCTGAAGGTTCTGTGTGTTGGCTGACCCTTCTTCTCATGTTCTCTTCTAGGTGAACTAGTCTGTGTACCCCATTTGCCTTGGATGCTTGTCCCTCCTTGAAATTAAGACTGGTTGTCTTCTGAGCTTAGCTGTCTAATGAGCTCAAGAAAAGTTATGACTTTGTGCCTTATTCAGCTTTTCTTATTGTCAATGTGGAATGACAGCTTGTTCCAGCTTTCTGAGACCTAGGCATAAACATTACATCTACTGTTGGATTTTGATACTGTTTCGTCATATTTAAGTAGTTTCTTTCTAGAATTTTTAAAAAGTTTTTATTAGTAGATGTAACACATTTTATTGAGTTCTTGATGTTGAACAATTCCTTGAATAAATTTTGGATTTGTTTTGTCACTGTTTTCCTGAGAATTTTAAAACTTGTAATAGTCTGCCTTCATACAGTACTTACTGAGTGCCAGGAACTGTTACTAATGCTTTACATATAGTATTTAAGTAGTATTTAGACCTCAAAGTGACTCTTTGAGATAGTTGGTACAACTATTTATAATTTTGTAGGGTAAGAAACTGAGCAACATGTGTTCACTAATGTGACCAATGTTATGAGTAATAGTTACTGGTGGACCTCAGATCTGAACCAAGGCAACTGATCTCCAAAGTTCACAATCTCAAATATAAATGAAAATTACCTAGAGAGGTTTTTTTTCTACTGTATCAGGTTTGGTTTTGTTTTACCAAAGTATTTCTCTAATTGTTAGTAAGTTTGAATTTTTTTCATGTGTTCAAGGGATTGTGTGTGTGAATATAAATAGATGTATTTGTTCATGTTTTTTCCCCATTTTTTCTGTTGGTTTTTGTTTGCTTTCTCTTGGTCTTTTGTCCATCAGTGGTTTTGTTTTTTGCATTTTACAGCTTTGTTGATAAATGTTTCATATACCATAAAATTCACTTATCTACTGTTTACAATTCAGTGTTTTTTGGTATATTCACATATTTGTTCAGCCATCACCGCAGTCTAATTTTAGAACATTTTCAACACTCACCTAAAACATCCTGTACACATTAGCTCTCATTCCCCATTCCTGCTAACATCCTTCCCCTAGTCCCAGGCAACCGCTAAACTACTTTCTGTCTCTGTAGATTTGCCTTTCTGGATATTTTGTGTAAATGAAATCATGGAATATGTGATCCTTTGTGACAGGCTTCTTTCACTGAGCATAATATTTTCAAGGTTTATTCATGTTATAGCATGTATCAGTACCTCATTCCTTTTTGGTTAATACATAATATTCATTGTATAGATATACTGTATTCTGTTTATCAGTTCATTAGCTGATGGACGTTTAGGTTGAACATTTAGATGTTTGACAAATTTTTAGTGAATTTTTAGATACTGTGTAAGGTAGGAGTCCAAATACTTTCTTTACATGTGGATATCCAGTTTTCTCTGCACCATTTGTTGAAAGACTATTTTCCCCCCACGGAATTGTCTTGATACCTTCTCAAAAGTCAGTTGGTCATAAATATGAGGGTTTAGCTCTGCTCTCAGTTCTGTTCCATTGATCTAGTATATCTTTCTGTATGCTGGTACCACACTATTGATCACTGTAGCTTTGTAGTAGGCATGTCATCATGACCCGAGTCCTCCAACTTTGTTCTGGCTTGTTTTGGCTGTGTCCGTCTTTTTTTTTTTTTTTTTAATGAAAGCTTATTTATTTATTTATTTATTTATTTTTGGCTGTGTTGGGTCTTCGTTTCTGTGCGAGGGCTTTCTCTAGTTGCGGCGAGCGGGGGCCACTCTTCATCGCGGTGCACGGGCCTCTCACTGTTGCGGCCTCTCTTGTTGCGGAGCACAAGCTCCAGACGCGCAGGCTCAGTAGTTGTGGCTCACGGGCCTAGTTGCTCCGCGGCATTTGGGATCTTCCCAGACCAGGGCTCGAACCTGTGTCCCCTGCATTGGCAGACAGATTCTCAACCATTGTGCCACCAGGGAAGCCCGGCTGTATCCATTTTGATGTTAATGTTACTAGCTTAGTGAATGACCAAAATTTCTGCCTTCAGCTGTGGTCTTGACAAGTTTAAAATTGCATTAGAATGGGGACTCTCTGGCTGTCCAGTGGTTAAGACTCTGCGCTTCCAATGCAGGGGGTGCGGGTTCAGTCCCTCGTTGGGGAACTAAGATCCCACATGCCGAGGGGAGTGGCCAAAAAAAAAAGTTAAAAAAAATTGCATTAGAATGATCTTGCCTTAAGTATTAAATAGAATCAATTTTTAAAACCATGTATTCTTGGTGTCTTTTTATAACAGAGAATATTTAATTGCCTTTTCAATTGTTTCAATATATTTATCTAGTTTTTCTGTTTCTTAAGTCAGTTTTGTTGGTCTGTATGTTTTGCTAGGAAACACCCTATTCCCTTTAACTTACCAGATTTGGTATGATAGAATTATAGATAATTTTCTTAATTTTTGAATCTCTTCTATTTCTCTGTATTCACTGTCTCGTCTGTATTGTGGCATATATTTGCTTTCTCTTTCTCTTCTTCTCTCTCTCTTTTTTCTTATAAAGTCTTTCCTGGGCTTTATGCATTTTATTTTCTTTTAATTAGTTCTTGGTTTTATTTACCCTTTCAACTTGTTAAATTTTCCATTTCTGTTTACCTTTTCAATCTTTTTATTCTCTTTTTTGTTCTAATTTTTACAAGTTAATTAGCTTACCTCAGTCTTTTTTTTTTTTTTTTTAAGTAAAATTATAAGGCTACACATTTTACTCTTGACTATAATTCCAACTTTGTCTTATAGTTTTGGGAGGGATCAAATGTTCACTTTTTTTCACTAGTTTGTTCTGTTTTGATTTTTTTGGTTGATCCAGGGTAATTTAGAGAATATAATTTAAATTCCTATGTTTTAAAACATATTAATGTTTTATTTCTCACCATGTAAATAGTCCACTTTGAAAGGTATCATCGACTTAATAAATAAAATACAGTCTCTGTTCACAGAGCATGAGGTTCAATATATATTCAGTTGAACTCAATTTAAGCTTCCACTGTAATTGCATTTTTATAATTTTCTCATATTGCTAGGAATTTCTTGCTTTATACATCTGTCTGCTCTATTCTTTGTTATCTAGTGTTTATGACTACTATATCTTCTTAGGCTATACATGTACATTCCGTCATTATATAATATTCCTCTTCAGACTGCTTACAGCTTCATACCTTTAAGTCTTCTATTTCTGATATATGTATTAGCACTACTCTCTTGGTTCATTCAGACTGCTATAACAAAATATCACAGGCTAAGTACCTTGTAAGTAGCAGAAATTTATTTCTTACAATTTTGGAGGCTGGGACGTCCAAGATCGAGGCAGCAGTATGATAATGATCTGGCTAGGGCCCTCTCCCTTTTTAATAGCCGGCACCTTCTTGCTGTGTCCTCATGTGGCAGAAGGGGCAAGGGATCACTGTGGGGTGTCTTTTAAAAGAACATCAGTACCATGAAGCCTCCATGCTCATGACCTAAGCACCTCCCAAACCAAAGCTCGTACTTCCTAATACCATCATCTTTGGGGGTTAGGATTTCAACATAGAAATTTTGGAGTGATGAAAAAATTCAGACGATAGCAACTGCTTTTTCTTTCTTTTTTTTTCTTTGTTTTGTTTTGTTTTTACATTTACCTAGTATAATGGTGCTGTTCAGCAGTAATTTTGCTACTCAGAGTTTATTCATCCTTCACCCGATTTTTATAACCCTTGTTCTCCTGTAAGACACAGACTTTCCCTCATTCTCAGATGTGGTTTTGTTGGAGGTGATATACCTCTGTGGCCTCAGGTCTGACAAATCAGAATGTCAGATTCCCTTGGCCACAGCAGTGGCTCCAGAAACAGGCACCTGTACCACTTGAAGCCAATGATTCCAGGCCTTTTTTCTCTATATTGTTATGGATTTAATTTAAACAAAAATGGAGTAACTTACCAAATATGTCATAAAGATCTTTCTCTGTATGTAAATACAAATCTGCATCATCCATTTGTTGGCTCTGTAGATCCCTGTGCTTGATACATAGCATGTAATTTTCTGTCTTCTATTTAGAATATTTTGATTCCAACTGTTCAATATCATAAGCAAAACTTTGAAAAATAGTCTTGCATGTACATCTTTGTCTTAGAGCATAAGTGACCATACAGTGAGAAGTATAGGGGCAGGAAATTACTTGAGAAGGGAGAGGATGATACCAGATCTTGTGCAGGTTGCAGTTCAAATCACTGAAGTGTTTGAGAGTATTCAGAGGTCAGATTTACAAGAAAAGAAATAAATGAAACAATAGTGAATTCCAACATTTCTCTATTGGTGCACAAAAATAAGTGGTTCACAAAGGAGACTAAGAAGGAATAGTCAGAACGATAAAAGGAATACAAAGAGATTGTGTTATCATAGATTCAGAATAGAATAAAGTTCTGTGACAGGGGTAGTTCACAGTGTCAAATGCTACAGAGAAGTCAAATAAAATCACAAGTGTCCCATTTGATCTGACAGTTAGGAAGGCAGTGGTAGCTTTGTAGTTGCAGTTTCAGTTCAGTGGTTCCGGTGGTAGCCTTGAATCTAGTAAATTGTATAGTTAATGAAAAGTTTAAAAGTGGGAGAAAGGTAGATTATTTTTTAGGAGCTTTTCTGTGAAGTAAAAGTGTAAGGGTTAGAGTGTAATGTGAATGGGACCTGGAGGAAGATTTTAAGATGGAGAGAATAATAGCTAACATATCCTTAACCATTCTCCTTTTATAAGAAAGCTGATGTGTGCCTCTCTAGCCCAAAGCTAGCTAGTTATGACCTGTTTAGCCTGGTTCAAAAAGATTGGTAGGTCAGATGATAATTTAATAATTTGGAATTGGGAAACTGAGAGAGAACAGGACAGTGAGCTTTGAATGCTGAACCAAACGATCCCAAGGTAGGCTTAGGGCCAGGTAGACTGCTGTAGGCCGTGGGTACTCTGAAGTTATGAATCAGCCAATTGGAAAAGTTGGGGCCAATATATTAAAAAACACAAAATTCTGAACAAGGGAGATGGAGAGAAATTATATCCTGGTTCCTAATAGCATTCTGTTCCCATGGCAGGCTTTGTTTTCCACATGATAATTTTTTCCTTTCTTTATAAAAAGCAAGACTCTCAGCTAGACCAGGTTTATAGTCTTTGCATACCAAATGGGGAATTGCTGTGACAGCATTCATTATAGGCTCTCTGAAATGAACAATTGCATGAAAGGGTGGCTCTGTGGATTACTGCACCAGGTATAGCCAAATCATCGAAGCCTGTGTAAGTTCATCAAGTACACCAAGATACAATAAAAATGATGAGGTTCAGATGAAACAACTGTGAACTATTACCTCTTACATAAAAGGAATACTGAATTACATGTGGGAAACTTCTGTGGAGATTATCAGTGGCAAACCCCAAACGTAATACTTGTGAATACTTACATTTAATTGCTCCTAACATTGGTTACTAATGTTTTTTTAATTTCGACTTTCATAGTACTATTTTAGGAATTTAGATATTATTTTGATAAATAATGATAGAAATATAACATTACATTGCATGCTTCCCTCCTGTTTTATATGTTTTGTAATATGCTAAAAAATTAATCAAAATGACTACTTGAATGAAGACATACACCTTCAGTAGGAGACAGTTTTAGGCACACCAGGCAGATTCACCATTATGTGAGCTGACTTTAGATAGATCCTGAAATTTTTCTCCCGTCTTTGTATCATCTGGTCTTTGGACCTAGTATTTCCTCTGACTGAAATGCCCTGCATCATCTATTGCCTTACTTCCTTTGTCCAGATAATATCTACTCATCCTGTCTTCAGTTTGGCCAGAGTCCTCTTGTCTCTGGCCAAACTGGAGAGGGATTTGTGTTAGAATGAAATTGTTTTAATAACAAAATAAGTACTGATCTGAAAAGAAATGTAATACGTGAGAAACTCTCAGTGCTCCCAGGACTTCTTCCCAAGTCTTTCCTAAGTCTGCCCACATCAGCAGTCCTACCTTCCCCTTGTCTTCTGCTCTCACCTCATTATCTCCTCTCTTTTCTTCCTGACCTATTGGTCTTTGGTATTATGGTGGCCAAGAAGGTGTAAAAGAGCAGAGTCCATGATGCATTGTTGGAAATAGTACCCTGGGAACCTTTAAAGACAATAAAGGTCCACTCTATTGGTTGTTAGGTAATGAGTATAGGTTAATGGTTCTTAACAGAGGCATATATCAGAATCATGAAAAGAATGTTTACAAAATAATAAATCTGGGCCTGACCTAAAGCATACTGAATTGGAATATATTGCACTGAATTTGGAAACTTACTGGCGTAGACTTGGTGTTTGGACATAAAATAGGGACAAAATATTTCCCCAGCCTTCTTTAGGCCGATGGAATTTTTGTTTCTGAAAATAATAACATTTGTTTTCTACCAATTGTGCTTTTTAATTTTAGTTTTGTTTAATTTTCTAATTGATTTCTGGATTGGGCTGATATCAGTATTTTTGTGGCATCATCAGTTTTATGTCTTTTATAAAGTTCTTTGTTGGTATTTTAGGGATAAGCTGGATGAGGCTACACAGAGATTGCTGGCCAAATGAAAATTTTCTCTTTCATTTTTAGCATTTCCAGCAACCAAATTCTACACAAGGTTGTACCTCATAGTGATTTGGAATAAATGACATATTAAATTCTCTTATGAATTCCAGTGTAGTAATACTGAAAAGTGTAGTGCGAAGTCCAGATGGTTTTTTAAAATACTATGAAATTTAATTTGATGGATTTTTTAATATTACATGTTCTTTCTAAAGTAAAATATATATTTTTTAAAAACTTTAGATTATCGAATACAATTAATTTACTTTGGCTACTAAGTAAAAATATTTCTGATTTCAGACATGATGATAGAAAGCAGTTAAGTCCTTCATTAGAGATTACATAAAATTCTCAATAAAAGTAACTATATTTAACAGTGTAGTTTTCTGTACCAAGCAAATCCTTATTATAGTAGCATTTTTGACTTGAGTGGTTTTTAGACACATAGTTTTTAGTAATGCATCTACAGAGCTTTGGCATATTTAATTTATTTAGAAAACTAACATTTGACATTAATTGACATAGCTATAGTATGTCTTCTGTATCAAAATGACTCCATTCTGTTGTTCAGTGTTGGTTAGTTTTTCTGTTATGTTGATGCATTAAAGCAGATATTAAATTTTATCATTAATTCAGTGCCTGGTCTCTCATCAAATCCCCTTAATTACAAATTGACTCCAAGGATTAGACAGCATGGATTTTAATTTTAACTGAAACAAAAAAGGCATCTTGAAAAATCACTCTTGCCTAGTGACTCGTAGACACATTTTAAAAGATCCTATAATTTATTGCTTAGTATTTAAAGTTCAATACAATACAAAATATACCACCAACATTTTTATTATCTTATATTCATATTAAATACGTGTTTTAAAATATATTTTATAGTCTTGAAAAAACTCTTGAGTATTTTCAGATAAATAGCAGCCTCAGGAGTTTTGATAACTTGTAACCCTTTCTTTAGAAAACGTTAACTTTGAATCTTGCACAACCATAATTGTATCTGAATGACATTTATATTTTCTTGTATTTCTGCTTCCTTAATAATTTCACAAAATCATACAGTGTGATTTTATATAGCCCATAGAAGTCTTCCCAGTATAATCCAATATTCTATTTCCAGTACTGTATTATTTGCAGTTTATGACTATTTCATTAAATCTTCATTTCCTTTTGATACTTGCTATATTAAGTCCAGAATCATTTTTGTGCGTTTTACTCTGAAGATATATGAACTTTTCTGTCATTTCTAAAAGTGCCAGTTTTTAAAATTAAATTTTTTTACATAATTATTCATTTTAAATAGTAGAACGACTATTCATTTTTTACTAGAATAAGAGGATGATGAACTTAAGTCATGATCACTGATCAAAAAGTGTATATGTCCCCTGTATTTTTGTTGCATTATATGGTGATCAGCTATTAACTCTGAGTTGCCTCTTAAAAAATTCACTTATTCTTCTTAAAAGTTTCTGGAATCTAACTTGTGTTAGTAGTCACTTATGTTGACTTTTATCTAGATCCATAAGTTTTCAAGTAATCACTTTACTTTAGAAAGACCAAGAAATAATTACTAATAAACTCTAAGTATTCTAAGGTAAATCATTTGTTTTTTTTAATAAATTCTGTTGTCAATTACCTTTACCTTTTGAGAGGTTGTAAAATATAAGTAATAATGTTCTTTCCAGTTAAGTGGATATTGTATATCTTATATTTTTGTAAATTGATTTTTAAATAGTATTCCATTGTGGGTTTTTGTGCTGTTGCTGTTAAGCTGGATTTTTATATGCTAAAAGGTAGCATCCAAATGAGCTCAGCTCATCATGGAAAAAATAAATTGCCTAGAAACAGATTGTTTACGTAATATTAGATGGTAATATAAACCAACAAAAGCAGGAAATTAACTTCTAAGGCTGACACACTGCCCTTTCCTTGCTCCTTTGTGCTTGTAGGTATCATGTATGTGTAGTGATACCAAAGTACACTGGACTTAGTTCAGAACTGTCAAACATAATTCTAAATTTCTTTACTTTGTTGGTTTATGTCACAACTTAATATTATTATTTTGTCCCTTAATGCTGTATAATGTCCTTCACATGTGAGATGAAGCAATGCATGCGTGAATCGGAACAAGATGGAAAAGTTTGCTTTCTCTCACTTACAGTTGATTGCCTCTGATTAGCCAATATCGTGCAGCTCTGATGTAGTTCTTTAAATTTTGAAAAAGGTAATACAAGAAAAAATTATAACATATCTGAGGAAATTTTTGAAAAATCTAGGTACTGATTAAAAACGTTATTCACTCTTAATTTTTATTCCTGTTGATTACTTTTTATTTTATCATTTTCTTGTCATCTTGAAAGGCAAGTATCTCTCTTTACAAAAAAACTTCGGGCAATGAGAAACTACTAGTGTTTTATTATGAATACTCAAATACACAAGTATGATTTCACAGAGCAGTTATAATATGAATTGCAGAAAGGAATTATATGTGGAATTCTGAGGGTAGGGCTAAACCTCTCAAAATATCCCCCAAGATTTATTTGGACTGATAGAAACTTGGCCATTCTTTTAACAGCACCTGTTTCTTGATGATTACGGTAAAATGTGAATAATTGATTCACTTGGTTTTTATATTCAGTAGTTACGTAAGAGCTCATCAACTGTTAATGAGTGTTATCTTTGCTTTGGGGGGCTCTTTTATAGTATTATGGGGGGACTTTGTATACTAAATGATATTTCAGTATTAGAAAATTGATTCCTTTTATGAATATGAGTTCCATGTCTGTAGCAGTTTGGAAATTATTTTGCTTTCTCTTTTTCTCTGTAAACAATTTCTACCCCTATTTAGGTATTCATTAGAACAGTTTTCTAAAAGAGAATTACATATTTTCAAGCTTTGAATTTTTCTTAATCTAAATCTTTCCTTGCATTGTAACCAAAGGTACTTGACTGCTTTTTTTAAAAAAAATTCTTATTTATTTCTCATTTGTATGTTAAACCTTATAGAAGATCAGATACTTTCTGTAAAAATTATACAACAGAGCAAACTATCTAAGTGGGGTCAAACAAAAGATTTTGCTCTCAGAAACTAAAGTGCTATAAAATATGGTGGTAGAGGGGTGTGTAAAGTTGGGGGTGGTAGTAATTCTTTACAAAATTCTGCTTTTGTTTTATGCAAGTAGTGTTTAATTGGCTAGATTTAAAAGTAGTGAAAAAATGATCTATTTGCTAGAGGTTTGCAAAACAGTACTTTAAGCTCTTACTTGTTTTGAGGTGTTGAAAGGTGAAACATTTGACATTTTCTTTTCGGGCATTGCTTTAAAAAACAGAGGGCGGGAAAGAGGCGTTGCCACATCAGAGTTAAGGGTGTTTGTGGTTGTCCGTGACAGCAGCTCTAGTTTTAAAACACCTGTGTTTACTTTCCAGCTTTTCAGAGTCTGCCTGAAAGTGGCCTAAGAATGGCACAGGCCTTCATGATGGCTGGGGTTTTTTATAATACAGAGAAAGAATTAAACTTTATACTTCAGTTTTCTGTTGCAAGCATTTAATTAGTTTATACATTTTATCTCTTCATATACTTACATGTGTACATCAGATAATGCATTATTTACATAATCTATAGATTATAATATATAATTATTTTTATAGATATGTTTTGCTTTTTGTTCACTGATTGGAAAAAGGCTGGTGAAAAACTCTTCAGTATATTGTACAGATGTATTTTCATTCACAATATAAAGATGTTACTGAAAAAAATGAAAATGAAAATTCAATACCTTTTCAGAGAGAAATGAATGTAGTCTAACATGTATTACATTATTTTGTTAATTTATTATCTTTAGTGGTTTGGATATAGGTTGATGTTTCAACTTGCCTATCATTGCTTCACTGGTCATTGTTTCCAATTTAGGGACATGCGCTTTTTAAATAATTATTTTGGACATTTCTTATTATTTTATAATATTCAAATGATACCTACATATTGTATAAACTTTATTATTCTCAAAGTTGAGGTATTCTTACCTATGACAGTTTAGTTTAACGAAGTTTAGTTTTTACTGATTTATTTGTTTCAGTATTTTTTTGTTTTCAGACCTCGTAATTATAGACTGAAGCCAGATGTCATATACTCTGTGATGCATTCCTGTAATATTCAAATTCTTGATTATAATAACAAGACATTTCCATGAGATTACAGTTAATGTCAAGCCTCCTTGGTGTATAAAAGAAATAATTCTATCTTTTGGTAAGAGATAGGTGTTCTTTATTTCTCCATATAACTAGTTTTTAACATTTTATGTATTTAAACCCTTTTGAGAAGCAAATGCCGGTTTTGAAGCTTTTCCCTTAAAAAACACACATGCACAGAAATTTGTTTATAGTTTCAAGGAGTTTATTACCCTCCCAACCCCATCCATGTGCCCCAGGATAAGAACCCTATTCTAGGTCTTATTTTCTTTAGATAGTTGTTAATTCTTTAGATAGTTGTATAGACAGTTGTTAACCTAGTATATCAGAGAATCACCAAGTCAAATAAAGTATTAAGTGCTTAGTACAAATCACCATGTTAGGAATTGAAAAACATAAAGCAGACACTGATTTTACCAGCTTTAAATATAAATAGTATTTTAACAATATACTTCAAATCCTATGATGGCTACACATTGTCAGTGTCCTAATCTCAGCACCTCAGGGGATTTGAAATAAAAATGATAATTACCTCATTTTTCTAGACAGAAGCAATTGACAATATACCTATTATATTATTGAAAGATAAAGGCAATTAATATTATTACATAAAAGCTGCAAAAAAGATGATATTCTACTTCAAAAATGGAATCATTTTGGTGTAGGCATCCATCTAGGTGGATAATGCTCAGCTACAGACAGTATCTTAAAGGAATTATGTGTAATAATAATGTGTATCACCTGAAAGATAATGAAAACTTGAGGAAAATAACTGATAATTAAGTTGTTAAAATATGAAAGAATTCAGAAAAAGACAATTTAAAATGTTTGAAACAGAGGAAAAGCAGCAAAATTAAGTGGCATAAGTTATATGACAAATAACTAAAATATTTTAATAAGGATTTATAATAATACTTTATTGTATATGATTTAACTTGAATCAGAAAAACTATCTTGGGCAAATGAAACTGCTGAGAAAAAGAATAATTTTATTTAAAATCTTCCATTTTTTTCTTTTCTGTGACTACTAATGAGGAAGTAAAAGGGAGAAAAGATTCTCTTAGTGCAGTGAGTACATTTGTTCCAGAAACTGTCAAATTGCTTAACTTAACTCTTGAAACTTGATACAGGATTTCCATTGGGTGTGCCAATTTTGTCCTGGTGGCAGCTCTTGTTAGATAGTAGTACATATCTCTGACGTAAGTTTCAGCATAATTCATGTGTAGTCACTTTTTGTGTTCTATAAGATTTATAATTCTTTAATAAAAATTTAATGTGTGTATCTGTCTCAAGCACACTTTCAACTTCCCTAGTTGTAAGACCATAATTCTCTATACATACACAGCATTTTCCTGAGTCTTGAGCCATTAGTCCTATGTTTGGAATGTATTTATTATAAAGCATTGGGTGTTTTAAAATTCATATTTCTCTAAAACTAATATTTTCCCATATAACTTTAAGGGGAAATAGGAAAATGTTAAGATCCAAAAAATATTCTAAAAATTAAATGAGACAAGATAAAATAATTGAAACAAGAGAGAAAGCCAAAGATATGGCTTGTAACTATGCAAATGTATGATAATGTAACTTGCAGAATTACATATTATTTCATGTCCAATTTTGAAGTAAGCATGAACGGAAAAAATACTAAATCAGTGATCAGGAAAATCATTAAGTAACAACTCTGAAACAATGTAACACCTTAAGAAACTTTGTTGGACTCTCTTCTTAGGATTAAAAATAAAACGAGTTAATCAGCATTATTGGAGAACCATGTTTTTTATTTAAAAGAAAGCTGAGTCATTAAGCACCTTAGGTCCTTTAATTCAACCAATACTGACTATCTTTCAAAAATATATTAATATATTTGCTTACCATAGTAAATTTTGTAAACCTAATATAATTGCATCAGATATGGTTTGCTTGTTTCAAGGATCAGAAAATCACACCCAAAATTTCTTTTAAAAAAAAAATGCTTATTTTTCACATAACCGAAAGACCAAGGATAAGGCTAACTTCCAGAGATTACTTTTTGTTCAGTTGTTAACTGTAATTTTAGTCAACTTTATTGAGGTATCATTTAAATACAATAAATTGCATCCATCGTAGGGGTATACAGTTCAGTAATTTTGACAGATATGTGTCCGTCATAATAAAGATACAGAGCATTTCAGTCAACCATCCCTCCACCCCTGGCCCCAGTAATCCCTGATCTGCTTTTTGTCACTATAAATTCATTTGCATTTTCTAGAAGGTTATATTAATAGAATCATATAATATGTACTCTTTTGTATCTGGCTTCTTTCAGCATGGTGATTTTGAGATTCATCCATGTTGCGTGTATCAGTAGTTCATTCCTTTTTTCAGCTTCAGGAAAGTCTTGCTCTCTGAAGTTTTATTCCATCTCTGGATTTTGTTTGTTTTCCTCTGTATACTAGCTTAATTTTCAGGTTATATGGAGCTAGAAACTTCAGCCTTTATGCTTCCCAGTTGAAGTCTAAAAGGAAAAAGCAAATTATCAAAAACAGAAATCCTAGAATTGGGGCTAGTTAACTTGGCTTGGACTAATAGGGATCATGTGCTTATTTACTTATCTCTGAAATGATTGTTGTGGCCAAAGGAATGAAATATACTGACTGCCTTAGGACAGTACAGGTCTATCCCTAAAGCTAGATTGTGAGTGGGGAAGGAGGGTGTGATGGTTAATTTTATGTGTCAGTTTGCCCAGGTATTTAGCTAAGCATTATTTCTGGATATGTCTCCAGATAAGATTAACATATGAATTGTTGAACTCAGTAAAGCAGATTGCCCTCCCCAATGTGGGCGAGCATGATCCAATCCATTGAGGGCCTGAATAGAACAAAAGGCAGAAGAAGGGAGAATTTGTTCCTTCTCTGCCTGACTGTTTGAGCTGGGACATCAGTCTTCTCCTACACTTGAACTAGGATTTGCATTATCAGCTACCATAGTTCTTAGGCCTTCAGACTCAGGCTGGGACTTACAACATTGACTCCCCTGTTCCTCAGGCCTTCAGACCCAGACTGAACTACACCATAAGTTTTCCTGGGTGTCCAACTTGCAGATGGCAGATCATGGGACTTCTTAGAACCCTATTAGTTCAGTTTTTCTGGAGAATCCTGACTAATACAGATGGGTTTCCAAAAGAAATTTGAAATATTATTTTGCCAGAAGAACTAAGAAAGAATGAAGCATAATAAAACAAACCAAAGACAGATTTCTACTTTAATAACATGACTAAAAATTTATGCAGGCATGTAGTAAAACTGCATTTAGTTTCTATTCCTTACCTTTTCAACTCTTAAAGAAAAGACGATAAGCACAAATTTAACATGCATATGTGTATATACATTCATATATTTATGCATACTCATTCATACATATTGTGGCTAATCACATGGTCTACATGGAATAGATCTGTGTTTTTTAAGTTGGATTCCTTGACAGTCTGGAAATCTACGTCTTTATTCTTTTTTCCATCAATTTTTATGGTATATATTCTATGTTGTGTCTTCTGGCCCTTGATTTTTTATTCTTGAGAATCATTTATTCATGAAAATTCAGTGTGTTTTCAAATAAAAGGCTTTAGCTTCTGCTTCTGGGTGGGATCAAGTGGTTTACAACATTCCAGCACTCCTTTCAAGAACAACTGAGAAAAGTAATTTATTTAAAGGGATCAGAGAGCTGTTGGGGGCAATGAGAACAAAATTGCCCCAGACAGTGGTAGCAAAAAATCTGAAAGGAGAACTGATTTCTTTAGTCACTTTTACCCTGTAGGCATTTGCTGATTATCTGTACGTAGAAATCTGAAAATTCCAGCCTTATACTCATGGAGCGTCACTGCTAGGACACAGAAAAACCAGCAGATTTTTGGTGGTGATGTTGAGGGAAGGGGAATTCAAGTGCACATTTAGTAGTGCCTTCAGGACATCTGAGGCTGTACAGGTTAGGAGATTAAAAACATAAACAGAAAGTCTCTGAGAATCAGGATGGACTTCACAGCTGTTTTATGAGAACCAGAGGCTACAGACTGGCATTTACAACTGCACAGTTCTTGTTTGAATTAATGTGATCACCTCCTACTCCATCTGCCTGGCATAAGTAAGGCTGAACCTCCAGAATAAATAATGTCTGAAATCTCTACCATTATTTTACAAGCAATGACAGGCATTCAGTTGAAAATTACTAGGCACAAAAAAAGATAAGACTACATGACCAAAACTAGGAGAAATGCACATTATATAAAACACCTCAAAGTTGACCCAGATATTAGATGGAGTTAGATGGACAAGGACTTAATAATAACAATGCAATCCCTATGAAATTACCAATGGCATTTTTCACAGAATTAGAACAAAACATTTTACAGTATATATGGAAACACTAAAGCCCACAGATAGCCAAAGCAATCTTGAGAAAGAAAAATGGAGCTGGAGGAATCTGACTCCCTGACCTTAGACTATACTACAAAGCTACAGTCATCAAAACAGTATGGTACTGGCACAAAAACAGAAATATAGATCAATGGAACAGATAGAAAGTCTGGTGATAAACCCACGCCCCTATGGTCACCGAATCTATGACAAAGGAGACAAAAATATACAATGGAGAGTGCTCGCTTTGGCAGCACATATACTAAAATTGGAATGATACAGAGAAGATTAGCATGGGCCCTGCGCAAGGATGACACACAAATTCATGAAACGTTCCATATTTTTTTGTGTTGTCCCACATATTTTGATTACTCACTTACATGTTTCAGGTGGGCCAGGAGATAGCAGTCAGACCTGGTATTGTTTCCAAAGATAGTGAAGGAAAACTCATGTGTAAACCAATCTTTTCCAAAATTGTATCACTTTTTGTGGAACACAGTGATCTTCAGTATGCTGCTCCAGGGGGTCTTATTGGAGTTGGAACAAAAATTGACCCCACTTTGTGCCGGGCTGACAGAATGATGGGGCAGGTGCTTGGTGCAGTTGGAGCTTTACCTGAGATCTTCACAGAATTGGAAATTTCCTATTTCCTACTTAGACGACTTCTTGGTGCATGCACAGAAGGAGACAAAAAAGCAGCAAAGGTGCAAAAGCTGTCTAAGAATGAAGTGCTTATGGTGAACATAGGATCCCTTTCAACAAGAGGAAGAACTAGTGCAGTCAAGGCTGATTTGGGTAAAATAGTTCTTACTAATCCTGTGTGCACAGAAGTAGGAGAAAAAATAGCCCTTAGCTGAAGAGTTGAGAAACACTGGCATTTAATTGTTGGGGTCAGATAAGAAGAGGAGTAACATCAAGCCAACAGTAGATGATGACTGAAGATTATCAGTTAAATAATACATTTGGATGAAGTTAGAATTTCTCTTAACAACCTAGGGGTATAATTTCAGAGCAATACTGGGGATACAGTTCATTACATTAGTAGAAATGTAAAGTTGTTTTCATTTTCTTCTGATGAAAATTACCCTCTACTACTAAAGTAAATAATAGGGTCTATAATAAATGTCAGAATTGGCAGACTGATGGATTTAATCCACATTTTAGCAGTAATTGATCATTAAACAGTGTTACATTTGTGCATCAATTCAGGCTTGAAATGAAACTACTGTTACAACCAGCCTTTGCTATAGCATACATACCACTGACCCTGTTTGAAATAAAAATTTTCTCTTATTAAAAAATAAATAATATATATATATATATATATATATAATATATATACACACACACAATGGAGAAAAGACAGTCTCTTCGACAACTGGTACTGGGAAAACTGGACAGCTACATGTAAAAGAATGAAATTAGAACATTCCCTAACACCATACACAAAAATAAACTCAAAATGGATTAAAGACCTAAGTGTAAGGCTGGATATTATAAAACTCTTAGAGGAAAACATAGACAGAACACTCTGACATAAATCACAGCAAAATCTTTTTCAGTCCGTCTCCCAGAGTAAAGGAAATAAAAACAAAAGTAAACAAATAGAACCTAAGTAAACTTAAAACCTTTTGCACAGCAAAGGAAGCCATAAACAAAATGAAAAGAAAACCCTCGAATGGGAGAAAATATTTGCAAATGAAGCAACTGACGAGGGATTAATCTCCAAAATGTACAAACAGCTCATGCAGCTCAGTATCAAAAAACAACCCAATTAAAAAAATGGGCAGAAGATCTAAATAGACAGTTTTCCAAAGAAGACATACAGATGGCTAAAAAGCACATGAAAAGATGCTCAACATCCCTAATTATTAGAGAAATGCACATCAAAACTACAATTAGGTATCACTTCACACCAGTCAGAATGGTCATCATCAAAAAAACCTACAAACAATAACTGCTGGAGAGGGTGTGGAGAAAAGGAACCCTTCTGCACTATTGGTGGGAATGTAAATTGGTGCGGCCACTATGGAGAACAGTATGGAGTTTCCTTAAAAAACTAAAAATAGAGCTACCATATGATCCAGCAATCCCACTCCTGGGCATATATCTGGAGAAAACCATAATTCGAAAAGATACATGCACCCCAATGTTCATTGCAGCACTAGTTACAATAGCCAGGACATGGGAGCATCCTAAATGTCCATCAACAGAAGAATGGATAAAGAAGATGTGGTACATATATACAATGGAATATTACTCAGCCATAACAAAGAATGAAATAATGGCACATGCAGCAACATGGATGGACCTTAGAGATTGTCATACTGAGTGAAGTTAAGTCAGACAGAGAAAGACAAATGTCATATGATATTGCTTATATGTGGAATCTAAAAAAGGTATAAATGAACTTACCTACAAAACAGAAATAGAGTTACAGGTGTAGAAAACAAACTTATGGTTACCAGGGGATAAGGGGGGGAGGGATAAATTGGAAAAAGAAATAATAGCTATGATTAAAATATTCAAAAAGATAGAGAAAATGAAAGAGAAAGCAGATAAACAGATTATTTCACCAGAAAATTGGAACCTCTATAAAAGGATCAATTGGAAATTCTAGAACTGAAGAATACAATATCTGAAATTGCAAACTTATTAGATTGGTTTAGGGGCAGAAGCCAAGATTAGTAAACTAAATAACAGAGTCACAGTAAATTTTTTAATTGAAGCACAGAGATACAAAGAAATTTGGGTGAGAAAAAAATGTATCTGAGAAGACAGGTGAAATTTAAATAGCCCAGTATATGTGTAATTGGAGTCAGTGAAGGAGATGAGGAAAACAGTGGCACAGAAGCAATAGTTGAAGAGATAACAACCAAGATTTTCCCAAAACTGATGGAATACTTTCAAACCACAAATTCATGAAGTTCTAAGAATTTCCAGCAGGATAAATAAATGAAAACCACACATAGACACAGCATAGTAAAAGTTATGAACTTCAGAGAGAAGGAGGAAAATCTTAAAAGCAGACTAAGGAAAATGGTTTGTTCAAAGAACAATAATAAGACTGACTGCTGCCTTCTCAGTAGAAATAATAGAAACCAGAAGAGAGTAGAATGACATAATTAAAGCTCTGGGAAAAGTTCCCAATGTAGAATTCTATGCCCAGTTTAATATCCTTCAAAGTGAAAGGACAAAAACTTAGAGAATTAGTCACTTGCTTGTCTGCATTGAAAGAAATAGTAAATGGAGTTCTTCAGGCAAATGGAAAACAATTCCAAACATAAACAGAGAAATGTAGGAAGGAATGAAGAGCAACCAAAAGGATAAGTGTACTGAGAAACATTAAAATATTGACTTAATGTAGCCTATTCAAAAACAACAACAATAATGCCTTCTGAGGTTTAAAATGTATTTATAACTAAAATGCATGGCAAAAGTAACCCTAACGCCAGCAAGCATGTAATGTACTCAAAATGTCTAAGCATCACTGATAAAAGTAACTGTTCATATTAGTTAAAATTCAGGAAAACAAGTTACAAAAGTTAGAATCTCTAAGATAACCATGAAAAAGGATGTTAAACAATGCATGCTTAGGAACAACAATGAAATCAAAGCAGAAATTTAAAAATACCTTGAGACAAATGAAAATGAAAACACAACCATACAAAATCTATGTGATGCAACAAAAGCAGTTCTTAGAGGGAAGTTCACAGCAATACAGGCCTTCCTTAAAAAGAAGAAAAATCTCAAATAAACAACCTAAGCTACCACTTAAAAGAATTAGAAAAAGAAGAACAAACAAAACCTAAAGTCAGCTGAAGGAAGGAAATAATAAAGATCAGAGAGGAAACAATGTATACTTAGGAACTACTAAAGGAGGTTGGTGGTATAATAGAATATATTGAATGATCCAAAAGATGATGATAAAGGAGAGAAAAGGAATGCAAAAAATGGATCAGATGGAAACCAAGATTAAAATTGTAAACATAATTGTAATAAGGGTAGTTTGCTAAATGAAAAGGACAAATATTCTAATTAAAAAGCAGAGATTGTCAGACTATGTAATAAAACAAAACCCAGCTGTGTACTGCTTATAAGAAATACACCTTAAATTATAATGGTACAAAAAGCTGAAAGTCAAGAGTGACAAAAGAAACATTATGCAGGTATTAAAATAAAGCTGAGGTATTTATATTCATAGCAAACAAAGTGGACTTTAAGAAGCATTATATTAGAAATAAAGGATATCTAACATTGATAAATATAAAGAAAATATAACAATTCTAAATCTATATACACCCAGTAGTAGTTTCAGAATATATAAAGTGAAAATTGATGGAACTGAAAGGAGAAATAGACAGATTTACAATCATGTGGTAGATTTTAACACATCTTTCTCAGTAATTGATAGAACAAACAAATCAAAATCAGAAAGGATATAGAAGATTTCAACAATGTAGTTAACCACCTGATACACACACACACACACACACACACACACACACACACACACACACACACACACACACACACACACACACAGTGGGGGCAGGGGGAGTTAGAGAGAGAGAGAACTTTGCAACTCAAACAGACCATAGAGGGAAAGTGATATACTTAAAATGTATTTATTAGAAAAGCAAAAAGGCCGAAAGCAAATATTCTAAGATTCTACCTCAGGAAGCTAGAATAAGAACAGCTGAATGGCAATGAACCTGGCAGACAAGAACTTATGGGAAGAGCATTTGGGGGTGGGGGAGTTGATAAAATAAACATTCTGAGACAGGAATATACATGATATAGTGAGTAAATAGGAAGAAATTCAAAATGACTGGAACACAGTGAGTGAGGGGGGAATAGATATATAAAATTAGATCTGAAAGTTAAGCTGGATCTCTTTTTTGCAGATGATCATGATCTTATACATAGAAAACCCTAAGGAGTCCACCAGAACACCATTAGAGCTAATAAGTCAACAGAGTAACAAAATTCCAAGTCAACATACAAATATCAGTTCCATTTTTATATACTAACCATGAGCAATCTCAAAAGGAAATTATGAAAATAATTCCATTTATAATAGCATCAAAAAGAATAAAATACCTAGCATTTAACTTAACCAAGGAGAGGAAAGACTTGTACAATGAAAGCTACAAAAGAAATTTGATGAAAGACATTAAAGAAGACATATATAAATGGAAACACATCCCATGTTCATGGATTAGAAAACTTAATATTGTTAAAGAATACTACCCAGAACAATCTACAGAGTCGATGAAAAATCCCTATCAAAATCCCAATAACATTTGTTGCAGAAATAGAAAAACCCATCCTAAAATTCATATGGAATCTCAAGGGAACCAAATAGTCAAAACAATCTTGAAAAAGAACAAAGTACTCAAAATTCCTGATTTCAAAACTTACTACAGAGCTGTAGTAATCAAAACACTGTGTTACTGGCACAAAGACAGACATATAGACCAATAGAGTAGAATAAAAGAGCCCAGAAATAAACCTTCATGTATATATATAACCAAATGAATTTGGACACCGGTGCCAAGACCATTCAGTGGGGAAAGGACAGTATTTTCAATAAATGATTCTGGGAAAACTGGATATCCACACCCAAAAGAATGAAGTTGGACCCTTACCTAACATCACATATAAAAATTAACTCAAAGTGGACCAAAGACCTAAATATAACAGCTAAAATCATAAAATTTTTAGAAGAAAACATAGGGCAAAGGCTTCATGTCATTGAATTTGGCAGTGATTTCTTGGATATGAATCTAAAAAACATAGGTACCAAAGAAAAAATTGATAAGTTGGATTTCATTAAAATTTTATTTAATTGTTCATCAAAAGACAATACCAACAGAGTAAAAAGACTGCATAGAATGGGAGAAAATATTTGCAAATCATATATCGATGATTAATAAGGAATTAATATCCAGAATATATAGAGAACTTCTAAAACTCAACAGCAAAAAACCAAAACAACCCAATTAAAAAAAGGGCAAGGACTTGAATAGCCATTTCTCCAAAGAAGGTATACAAATAACCAATAAGCACATGAAAAGATACTCAGCATCACTAATCATTAGGTAAATGCAAGTCAAAACTACAATGATACACTCCCTCACACTCATTAGGATGGCTACTATCAAAAAAAAAAAAAGACAAAATAATAAGCATTGGTGAGGATGTGGAGAAAGTGGAACCCTTGTGCACTGTTAGTGAGAATGTAAAATGGTTCAATCGCTGTGGAAAACAGTATGGTATTCCTCAAAAAATCAGAAGTAAAACTACCATATGATCCAGCAATTCCACTTCAGGGTATGTAGCCAAAATAATTGAAAGCAGGGTCTCAAGAGATATTTTTATACCCATGTTCATAGAAGCATTATTCAAAATAGGTAAAATGTGGAAGCAGCCCAAGTGTCCATGGATAAGCAAAATGTGGTGAATACATGCAATTGAATATTATTCACCCCTAAAAAGGAAGGAAATTCTGACACATGCTACAACATGAATGAACCTTGAGGACATTATGGTAAATGAAATAAGCCAGTCACAAAAAGACAAATACTTTATGATTCCACTTAGATGAGATACTTAGAGTAGTCAAAATCATAACAAAGTAGAATGGTGGTTGCCAGGGGCTTGGGGGTGGAGGGAAATAGAGAGTTATTATTTAACGGGCATAGAGTTTCAGTTTTACATAATGTAAAAAATTATGGCTATGGATGGTGGTGATGATTGCAGAACATTATGAATATGTTTAATACCACTGAACTGGACACTTAAAAATAGTTAAGACGATAAATTTTGTTATGTGTATTTTACCACATTTTTAAAATTTGGGGGAATAAAAGGTAAGCTGGAACTTTATTATGTTTTTAAAGTGACTTTTACATTGATAAGACTTTGGATTTTATGATAAGTATGTATCAGTGGTGTTTAATAGCAAATGAGAGACATAATTTAAGGTTTAAGAAGATCATGCTGGCTACTGCTATGTGTAATAGAGTTTGTAAAGGGTAGGAATAGAAGCAGGGAGAACCATTAGGAGACTATTATATTAGCTTAGATGAAAGATGATAGTGGCTTAGATTAGGGTGTTAGGAAGTAGAAAGAGTAGATGGGTTCAAGACAACGGCTGAAAGTACTTTTATGTTTGCATTCTGTGTTTGGATATCATAGTGATGGTGATTGTGTTCATTGGTGGGGGGTGCTTGGGGGAGTAACTTAAAGGAAAGAGAAGATTCAAGGATCAGTGTTCTGATTTTAGGCTGGGCGAACGGTAGTATTGCAATTGAGGTAGGAAAGATGAGAAGAGATAGGGTAGAACTCAAAGTTTTCGACGGGCTATGTTAGTTTTCACTTTAGTCACTTTGAATATACCATGGTAGCAGTTAGGTACAGACATTTGGGGTTCTCAGAGAGGAAGCCAGGACGGGGGATGTAAATTTTTAGAATCGTCTATATACATGGTTAATAGGCCATGGGTCTAGATTAGAGTATTAAGGGAAGAATACAGATAGAGAAGAGGAACAAGATGAAGCCCTGTGTCATTCTAACATATTTGAGGTGAAGGAGAGGAGAGAAAAGGAACAGCAAAGGAGAGTAGGAAGACACAGGAGAGTGGAGTAGCTAGGAAATCAAGGAAATTTTCAAGTCAGAGAGGGATATGGTCAACTCTTTCAATTGCTGTATAGTCCATCTAGTGAAATGAAGAAAAATACTTTTTGCTGGATTTGACTGTGTGGAGACTTATATGGTGACCTCAGTAGGAGCATTTTCAGTGGAACAATGGGTATAAATGCTCTGGGGGAGTAAGCTGAAGAGAAAATGTGTAATGAGAAAGTAAAGATAATGTAAACAAGTATCAGTTTGCTGTATAACTACAGAGATGGAGTGGTAGTTAAAGGGAGACCTGTGTCAAAGGAGGATACATCTGAAATATAGAAAAAAAAAATACAGTGTAGGAAGGATATGTATTCATACACGTAAACAGTTTGAATATTGTTTTCACCTTAACTTTTCATATTTTGATGGAAGCAAACCTCAGTTTGTGAGGTTGAATGAATGAATGAATGAAAAGTGAGAAAGTAGAGATAATATCTTGGGCTATTTTTCATCCTCTCACTTTAACACATAAGGTACATATCCTTAGCTCTGCCCACAGTAAGCTTATGTCAGATCATAAGAAATTCTTTCTTAACTCTTTAGGCCTCAGAGGACTAAGGTCTCACCCCCATTTCTCCAGTAAAATAGAGCTGCGGATTACTAACCTCATTCACCTTTATTTCCCCCAGAGATGCATTGCCAAAAGAAAAATGTACAATCTCATTTTCTTCACCTTTTTCCTTTCTTTAATTGTTTATTATCTATAACAACTTAATAGTAAAAATCATTGGAAGTGGATTAAGATGGACCTGCCTCATGCCAAAATCTGCAGTAATGGTTGGACCTTGACTATAATTCTTTGTGATAAGTTAAGGAGTTTGATGTTGGTTGTGTTCCATTAATTTGTGATTTAAGAAAGGACTTTTTAGGTATCCAGGATGTCCTAGTGCTTTGTCCAACATTATTGTTAGAAATACATTTAAAATCTACATGAAGGGGACTTCCCTGGAGGTCCAGTGGTTAAGACTTCGGCTTCCAATTCAGGGGGTGCGGGTTTGATCCCTGGTCGGGGAGCTAATATCCCTCATGCCTCGGGCCAAAAAACCAAAAATATAAAACAGAAGCAATATTGTAACAAAATCAATAAAGACTTTAAAAAAAACATAAAACAGAAGCTGTACTGTATCAAATTCAATAAAGACTTTAAAAATGGTCCACATCAAAAAAAATCTTTAAAAAATATAATAAAATCTACATAAAAATATGTTTAGTTAATTATAGAATTTTGCGAATGTTTGGAAACTTGGAATCTTAGAATTTTTTACCTGAATATCTTGCATCAAATAGATCAAATACAATGTGATAAATCGATATTTTGTTCCCAGTTTCCAAAACTGCAAGTAACGTAGTGAGGGAATGTTAATAAGTGTGTTGAAAAGCAGTCTTCCCCAGAAAATAAGTTTGCATACTTGTTAAACAAGATTAAACACATTTCTTTGTGAGATTTCTCAAAGTCTTTAATATTCTAATGTTCTTTGTGCATTTCTAAAAGAGATTTAAAGTACAGCAGGGACACTTATAAGACCAAGGGACCCTTTGTTCCCTTAGCACAAGTTAACATCGGTTGCGAGTTTCCTGTCACTCAGTTTGGGAAATTGTGGCATAAGCGAGGTTCAAATGTGGTCTGAATTATAGATACATCACAAATTTGTCACCATTATGTTATTGCGGTGACATCAAAGTATATACAGTACAATTTCTTCATTCTTAATCCTAAACTGCTATAAAAAATAATTACCCAGTTGAGCCAGTTGCTGTGATTGTGGCTTTATCTTCAACCTTAATTTTGTCCTAAGTGCCCCTTAGCGATTCTTTTAGCATGATCTCTGCAACAACCGTTTCTAACTTCCACTATTCTTTTAGAGGTCTTAATTCCGGTGCTCTTCCTCTTTCTCCCTGAGAGGATAAACTTGTATCTTACTTCACAGAGAAAATGGGTCTAGTAAGTATGATCTCTCAACCTCATCCTTATTTGCTTTCCTAATGTCTCAGAGGAGGTGACATCCCTCCTTCTATTCAGAGCTATTCCATCTGCTGTGCTCTCAATCCTGTGTTCTCTTGTTATAACAGTTGTTTCCAAATGATAGTCTGTGGATCAGCTGTGTATCAAAATTACCTGTAGAGTTTTTAAAAAATACAGATTCTAAAGCCCTCCCTCAGAGGATCTGATTCAGTAGGTCTGTGATAGGCCCTGAAAATCTGTTTTTAAAAAGTTCTCCAGGTGATTCTCATATGTAACCGGTTGCGGGGACCATTGATGGATGGAATTTTGATCTATTAGCTATATTTTTAGTACTTTTGGTGGGACAAATGTTTTTCATTTTTATGAATTCCAGTTAATCAATTATTTTATCTATGGACTGTGTTTTTGGCATCATCCTAAGAACTCTTTGCCTAATCCTAGGTCATAAAGATATTCTTCTACATTTTCTTCTAGAAGTTACATAGTTTTACATTTTACACTTAGACTTATCCATTTTGAGTTAACTTTTGTGTAACATGTGGCAGGTTGAAGTCTTTTTTTTTTCTTTTTTTCTTTTTTTTTGCATATGGATGTTTAATTGTTCCAACACCATTTGTTAAAGGACTCGACTCTCTCTGTTGAATTGCTTTGCACCTTTATCAAAAAAACAATTAACCGTATTTGTGTGGCTTCACTTCCAGACTAGCCAATCTGTTCTGTTGATCTGTCTGTCTGTCCCTTCACCAATACCAGACTGTCTTGATTTCTGTGGCTTTATAGGAGGTCTTAAAATTAAATAGTGTGATTACTCCAACTTTATTCTTCTTTTCAAAATTATTTTAGCTATTCTACTTTCCTTACCTTGTGTAAATTTTTAAATCAGCTTGTCTACATCTACAAGGAATCCTGCTGAGATTTTGCTAGGAATTGACCTATAGATTGATTCAAGTAGAATTGACATCTTTACTATTTTGAATCTTACAGTCCATGAACACGATATGTGTCTCCATTTATGTCTTCTTTGATTTCTTTAATAGCAGTTGTCTTTTTGAGCATACAGACCTTGTACAAGCTTTGTTAGATTTACACTTAAGTATTTATTATCAATATTGTAAATAATATTGTTTTTAATTTTGTGTTTCCAGTTGTATATTGCCAGTATACAGAAATACAAATGATTTTCGTTTGTTTATCTTGTTTCCTGCAGCCTTGATGAACTCACTTATTAGTTCTAGGTTTTTTGGGTTTTGGGGTGTTTTTTAAGATTCCTTGGGATTTTCAACACTGGCCATCATTTGTCTATAAATAGGGACTTTTTAATTTCTTCCTTTCACATGTGTATGTCTCTTCTTTCCTCTTCTTTCCTCTTCTTTCCTTGTTGCACTGACTGGAACTCCCAGCACTGTGTTGAATAAGAGTGGTTAGAGTGGACTTCATTGCCTTGTTCCCAATCTTGGGGAAAAGCATTCAGTCTTTCATCTTTAAGTACGTTGTTAGCTATAATTTTTTGTAGATACTCTTTATCACAACAAAGACGTTCTATAGAGTTTTTATCATGAATGGATGTTGAATTTTCTCAAAGGCTTTCTCAGCATCAGTTGAACACAGAAGTAGTTTGAACTCATGAATTCAAAATTGGACTCCAAATAAGTTACAGTTTACTACAGAAATTGAGAAAGCCCTGTTTAACTTGTCTGCCTGTAGTGGGTAGAATTGTGTCCTCCTAAAAAATCCTTAAGTTCTAATCCCTAGTACCTATTAATGTGACCTTATTTGGAAATCAAATCTTTGCAAATGTAATCAAGTTAAAATGAGGTTATACTGCATGAAGGTGGACCCTAATCTAATGACTGATGTCCTTATAAGAGGAAAATTTGGACACAGACTCAGAAGACACTGGAAAGAAAACCATATGATGACAGAGGCAGAGATTGGAGTGATGTGTACACAAGCCAAGGGATGCTAAGGATTGCTGGCCACCACCAGAAGCCAGGAAAAAGGCAGAAAACAGATTCTCTCTCATAGTGTCTGGAAGAAAGCAATCCTACTGACACCTTGCTGGCCTCAGAACTGTGAGAGAATAATTCTTGTGGTTTTAACCCACCCAATCTCTGGTAATTTGTTCCAGTAGTCCTAGGAAACTAATATAATGCTGCTTCCTGGTGACTTTGAGTTCCAAAACGGTTTTATTCCAAAAACTGGTCTTCTTTGTTTGTTTTTTGGTCGTATAAGTATTTTTCACAACCTACACATAACATTAAACAACTCAGGTGGTCCACTCTTCCTTCTTTAGGCTCCTTATAGCTTTTTCAGTGATCACCAAACAGTTTTAGAGAAAAGCATATAAATATCCTCATTGTGTTTCCAAATCATAGAAGGACATTCTTTTTGTCCTGTACTTTGAAAATATGATTTTATTACAGGCCAGCCTTTTAATATCTTTTCTATGGCCAGCAACAATGATAGCCATCATAGGCACATATCTAAGGAGGCTGTCTACCTCCATTTCTATAAAGTAAAGAATCTCATTAAATAATTTTGCGTGTTTTGAGAGAATCAAAAGTGAACAAAAACTTTCGTTATAAAAGCCTCAGTATCACGGGTAAACAGATCATACCCCTGTGTTAGAAGTATTGCATACAAGGTGTGCGGGACATTTGACAGGTAAGATCTTTTCATTTTATTTGGGAAGAAGTTTATAGACTGAAAAGAAACTGCCGAAATTTGCATTTACACTGTCTGCCTAATATCCAGATAAATGAGAAAAGTCTAGTTTATATTTGGACAAGATATCAACAATCTTTTGTTTTATGTTTTCTACGGTTTAAAACCCTCATAGAAATCAAGAAGACAATTTGAAACTCGATTTGTCAAATGAAAATACCTAATAAGTAGGGGGGATGATTTTTGTTGCTCTGACTTGGCACATCACTTGACATGGTATAGAAAGCGTGATTGCCATTAAGTGCTGGCAAAGTCAGCACTACACTGTAAGGGGCCAGCACAACTCATCAAAATCCCTTTTTGTTTATCCGTAGTTGCAGCCTCTGAGCCAAAATAGGTAATTTTACTCAGTTTCATAGAACAGTCAAGGAAACAAAACAATAATTTGTGTCTGTTTTGTGTAGTATGCCCAGGCTAATGCAGCCTGATGTAATTTATTATTATTGGTGTGATTTGGAGAGACCAAAAAAACCAAAAAAACCCTTTTGATTGATTTAGAAACACTTGCCTGTCTCACCCCAGACTTGGGAGATTGTTTCCATATGTTCTTTCACATCTCGCTCTCCAGCGTGTCCAACCCCAAATTCTCTCTGCATATCTTACAGTATGTTCTGTTTTGATTGTTTATCTGCCTAATCTACGTGTACATGTGTCCTCTCGTTTAGCCTTCATTTTTGGTGATGTCTTGGTCATGCCGGCATTGGGATTGTCATTCTCATTTTCATTATCTGAACTCTTAGAAAGCATGTTCATAATATTCACTGTGTTAAGCATTAAACTAGCACTATCTTGATACAAAGCACAACAATTACTGCACAGAGGAAGTCAGAGATGAACTGTTAACATTGACAGTGTACTTTTGTTGAACTTAAGTTGCATCACTAGGAGTGATGCAATGATGAATGATCCATGATTGTGAACCACAAATCATGGTTGCTAAATTAGTGGCCAGAGGAAAAAGCAGCAACTGCAGAGGAAAAGGCAGATAATTTTGCTGTGTCCGTCAGATACTAAAACCAGTATTGCTTTCAGCCCTATTTTTTGGACTACCATATGAGTTTGTACTCCCCGCTGCCAGACTTCTGCACCCATTGCCAAAGATCAGAACTTTTTACATCCCATGGAGGGGTTTCCCAAAATGGTTGGTCAGCCTATGGAGAACTCTGATGTCAGAGAGTAGACTCTTGAAAGTGAAGCAAAGGAGGTTGTACTTGGTATGATAGAAATAAGGCAGTTCTGATGATTTTTTTCCTGGAGGAATGATAAAATGTGTGACTTGATAATACCAGAGTTGGAGGAAAGTAATCTCACAGGTTTTAATAGAGTTAACTAGGGCAGGTGTAGGAAGGTAGGAAAGACTGGCTTGGAGGCTGTTGGAGTATTTAATGAATGAAGTGCATAAGTTCAAATTACTGGGACTGGAGGTCATTGATAAGGATAGGACAAAGTTCAATGAACCCTGCAGGATCAATACTAACTCCCTATGGAGTCAATATTATGATCCAAAAGGAGGACTATTTGCCATTTGTACAAAAGGAAAACAAATACAACTTTTAAAAGTTTGAATGAATGATAGGAAAAGAAGTGGTGGAATAAAAGTTGTTTTTGCCCTGAATACCAGAGCTCCAGTAGGCCCTCTTGTCTTGGAAAGAAGCTATCTCTGTCCAGTTAATGATCATGCCCTAAGAGAAACTTGCCAATCTGCCTAATGAAGAAACTACTTACTAAATCTTGCTCATCACCACTCTTCCAAATACACTGCTGTAGTTTTCAAATGTGCTGAGGGAACCCATTTGGGCTGATATGAATAGGCTTGAGAGTCCACATGTAGTTCAGAGAATTTGATTGCTGCATGGAGAAAGACCATATTCTACCACACAGTTGGCTCCAATTGAAGCCGTTTTAGTACAAGAAGAAAACTTAAAAATTAAAACAAGACTTCTTATGAAGGGTCAGATATTTTGAGGGAGTGATCAAAATAGACCAGCATTAAAAAAAAGATATCATAGGAGATTTGAACAACAGAATGATCAGGGACAAAAATCTAGTGATCTGGAAGAACAAAGGTAAAAAACAAAGAATTAGAGTGAAATGCTAGACAAAGAAAACTTAGTGTGTGGAAAACAGGAGTAACTCTAGAAGTGAAAGGAGTAGATGTAAGGGAAACCATATTCAAAGAAATAATAGATGAAAATTCACTTGAACCAAAGAAAAACTCAAGTTATCAAAATGAAAGTACATCGCAAGGACTGGGTAGAATAAATTTTTTACTCATATGTAAATTTATTTACATATGTTAAATGTATAGATATATCTGGCTAAAATATCTGTACTCTGTTGGTGAAGAGAAAATGTTTCCTTTCCAGCATAGGAATAATGGTTTGTAAAGGAAAGAGCATCATACTTGTATTAAATTTCTCACCTGCAAAACTGATAGTAGTACAGTGCAACTATATTAATAAATCTTACAGGGAAATACTGCAATCTAAGAATCCTATATCTATCCAAAATATCATTTATACAAGTGGGCAAAGCAAAGACTTTTGTTTTTTAACAAGTAAGTCTAAGAAAGTTCCTATTTATCCTTACTTGAAGAAGTATTATAGCCTAAAGAAAAGTAAAACAGATCTCAAAAGAAGGAAAGATAATGTATAAGAACCAGTGGTAGCCAATATGCCTTAAAATTTATAGATAAATTTAAGCAGTGATAAGATGATTTTAATTGTGATATGCGTTGAGAAAGGATTCTCAAAATATGTTATATACAACAGGAAAAATCCAAAATATGGCATGGACTACAGTTTTAAACTATTTCAAGTAAACTGTAGGAGTGGTAAGTGAGGATAGAAGAGGTTTTAAAAAACCTTATTTTTACTTTTAAGGTTTTACCTTTATTTATGAGGTGTATCAATTATGAGGTGATGTAAAACTGGAATTAGTATGTGGAATATGAAATTCAGTAAAGCCAAATTGATTATTTCAGTTAAGAGGATAAAGTTTTCTATTCATGGGGATATACATGGTAGGTCAACCTAAATTAAATAAACCGTATCTTTATATGATATGATTTACATTTATAAAAATTTACTTTTTGAACAATAAGTAGACAAGGATATCTTTGTTTTTTTTCAACATTTATATTCACTGAAAATATAATAAGATCTTATATACTACATGCTGGAAATGCTAAAAGGAAAAGAAATTTGCCATCTATTGGGTAGATAAATGTACAAAAAATGCAAATGTAATTAGATGAATGCTATAATAGATATATACACAAGGTGAAGTGAAGCATAGGAAAAAGAACAGGGTTTTTTTTGTTTTTTTGGTTTTTTTTTAATTTTATTTATTTATTTTTGGCTGTGTTGGGTCTTCGTTTCTGTGCGAGGGCTTTCTCTAGTTGCAGCAAGCGGGGACCACTCTTCATCGCGGTGCACGGGCCTCTCACTATCGTGGCCTCTCTTGTTGCGGAGCACAGGCTCCAGACACGCAGGCTCAGTAGTTGTGGCTCACGGGCCTAGTTGCTCCGTGGCATATGGGATCTTCCCAGACCAGGACTTGAACCCTTGTCCCCTGCATTGGCAGGCAGATTCTCAACCACTGCACCACCAGGGAAGCCCCAAAGAACAGTTTTTGTGGGGAGATTTGAAAGAATGCAGAGCAAGTTAATGAGTGTGCCAGTGAGCAAGGTGGGAAAGGCATGCTGAACAGTGGAAATGTATGTTATGGATGAGAAAATGCAGATGTGTATCCCAGGTTATTAAATCATACAGTAAAATTCTTAAATTGAAATGCATTGAAATTGGCATGAAAATAAGATATCTGAAGCACCCCCTGTTGAAATTAGCTGTGAATACTTGAGTACTGTTCTGAGTTATCCCTAGGTATTTTTAAATTTCAAAAAAAGCAGCATTTAGAGGAATTGTGTGCAGCAATCAGATATTCACTACATATCGCCATTCTTTTTTTTTGTGGAAGAGAGCGGATATATTATTTCCTGGCTTATTTTTAAACAGCAGTGAGTTTAGGAGTAGGTTTCACTTCTGCCTTCCCTGTGTTTAGGTCACCTAGGATATAATGAGAGGACGGCCCTCTTGCTTCAGTAGTAGCTATGGCTGCCTTGGATGGTAACTACAACCTGTACCTTCACAGAGAAGAGAAAGCATGATCAGCTGCTGTGTCACGTGTGTACTTTTCCAGTATTCCTGCATAGTGCAGAGGGAAAGGAGGACTGCTCCAGTGTCAGGGTAGATGTTTGCTCTTAACAGTACTATGTGAGAAATTAGGTCTTGTATTAGAACTGAGAAATCACAGAATAAATTCTACAGCCTAATAAAGGTGTCCAGACATTAAAACCAACAGTTTGCTCCTCTATTTGCACATTTTGCTAGCTTCTATATATCAGGAGCTTCCTTATGAATTATATAGTTTTAAATATTACAAATTTTCATGGGAAATTGGTTTCATAGAAATGGGCCATCTTTCTCTTTTTTTGTAATGTCCTTATCTCTCTTGTTTGTAATTATATAATTATATAAATATTGAAAGTCCTGTAATTACATGGAATGTGGCAAGCTTCTGATTTTTCATATTGGAAAGCCAGAGTGCCCAAGTGGCAACCTAAATAATATTTCTATAGAAAGTTTGCCTTTGTTCATTATTTTTTTTATTACAGCCTCTTTTGGTGAAATGATTTATTTACATGTTTTTTAAAGTTTCTGTCCCTATTAATTGTCCTGATGCCTAACTGAGGGCGTTCAGAACTGATAATCAGTAGCTTTTGTATTTAACTCTGGAAGAACAAGCTGCTTATGATGACCCAACAGAGACATGAGGAAGGTTTGTGAAAGGGGTGTATTCATCCAGCTCTAATCCTTGTTTTCAGAAAGACAGTGTCTTTAAGTGTTCTCTAATTAGTGAATAGATATGGTTGTAAATTCTTGTAGATACCTTTTTTGTAGGATAGAGATGGATGCCTGGCTTGTTTAAAATCTTTGTTTTACATTTCTGTTAAGTGAAATTTTAATATGAACATTTGACAATAGAAAATAGGAAAAGTAATTTTTATACATATAATTATTCCTATTTTATTAGTCTGCTCCATTGTGATGTTTCTTTTTTAACATCATCATAATTAGAAACTTGAATATTGTATAAGATGATGTCTACAAAATAAAAATAAGGTTTTATGTTTTGTTTTCCTGCTTGCTTGTTTGCTTTGCTGATCTCTTTGTGTACATAAAATAATGTTTACTTCTATGAAGTAAATTCTTTTTGGGTTTGGTAAAATTGCTTCTACCAGTCACTGAGGAAATGTAAACTAGGGAACAAGACACTGATATTTAGTCCTACCAAGAGGAAATATATTGCTTCAGTGAACTGAATATAAAACATGATCAGTGAAAACACCTGGAAATCAAAAAGAACAGATTTTAGTTATGCTTCTCTTTTTCAAAGAACTTAATGCTTAGCTATTATTGTTAGTACTAGAGAAGTAAGTTGGCAGTGACATTTGAAATATGATAAATAAAAGCCTACCGAATGTCTGCTTCTACTCTTAGCACTTGTCTGATTTCCTTCTCCAGAAATTGCATAATGGAAACTACCATAGGGTTAATGCGAGTCAAATACACAACCTTACTTGTTGTAATAAATGTATTCTCTATTACTGTGTAATGATAAAGCCATAGTTATTGAAACTACCAAAGTTATTGAAACAGTGGGATAGGAGCTTTTTGCCTTTATCACCTGTATTATTAATTGGAGATAATTACTGCAGAGCAGCTGGCTGTTGGTTTTAGGGAGCATCAATTGTTCTTCCCACCCAACTGTTGGCTAATAAGGATAGTCAACACATCTGTTTCAACAGCTGGTAATTAACAAAAGCCTAATTGCTGCAACTCTTTTAACATCCAATCTGTGAAAAAGAAGGGATGTAGAAGAATATTATTTACTTTGTGCTTTGCGCTCTCTGAAACCAGTTTCTCTTTTTTCTCTCTCCCTCCACTTTCTTTCCCTTACTTTGAACACCACTGCCTTTGTATGAAGCATTGAATGGCAAGAGAACACAATATGGTAATCCAGAGCTTAACTTTTTCAGATCTTTGTTGGTGTTTCTTATTGCAACATTTCTTTGCTAACTTGCAAGATAAAATGGATCAAAAGCATTTTGAGTAGTTCCATACAACAGTTAAAATCCGCAGCAGTGTGCCCTAGGCTGTGTTGCTGTTGTCTGCAGCATCCAAAAGGAAACAGGGAATTCTCTTTTTTTATGCTTTTCACATGCTTAAACACAACTCCCAAATAATTCCACATTCATATACAGAATTTTCGTTTAAATTAATGTTTATATTGATTAACACAAATGAAGTCAGGTTTAGCAGTTTCTCTTCCTTTGTTTTGTCATCTCTTAAAAACTTCAGTTGCTTTGTTTAATGCCTCTATGTCAACTTAAAGTATTCAAGAAAACTTTTAATTTGTATGTGAAATCTTGCTTCCTCTGTTTTTCTTTAAAATGTGTCTTGGTCTTTTTTAAAACTTCGTCTTTAATTCAGATAACTTCAGTTATTTCTAGTTGATTTTTAAGATGACTAGGAAATTTACTGGCTTAGTGTTAGAAACCAGAGTAAAATGGTTTCACAAATGAGAGACTTATAAATTAACATTTCTTTCCTTTGAAATTTCTTAGTACTCTTATTTAATTATGAACTATTTCAGTAAAAATATCTTTCATATAACCTTGGTTATAAAGCTTTATATTTATGTTTTATATAATTGTAATTTTTGCTAGTTACATATTAATGTTTACCTATTTAAAAATTTCCATGTAGAATGTAACTTATTAAGATGTTGTTTTCCTTTGTATAAGAATATGTTTTTCCAGTTATCATGGCTGATTTTTCAGTAGCCTTTTCCATAGTCTTACATTTTCTTTATAGCCTATATATATAAAAACTTTACAGTGAATGATATTTTTATTAATTAGAGATTACATGATCATACTGATTTTCCTTTTAATGCATTCATAAAATTTTAGATTAATGTTAAGGTTAATCTGATAGACAGTGATTACGGTACTCATTTAATATGAGTATTAGAAAATTCCTTAGCAAAAATGTTACTCAAGTTCACTTGATTAAACTCGCTTCACTAACTTTTCAGTTGGCAATATTTCTACGCAGGCAGTTCTTTAATTGTTGTTAGGTATGTTGAAAGGTATGGAAGAAATTCTACCCAAGTGCTTGCCATGGACTGAATTGCAGATTGCATAATTTCAAAATTTCTTGCTGGCAGGACAAGTTTAAGTTTAGTTCAGCAGGTGTTCAGGTGGTGAAGTGTATTATAGATGTAGTGAAAAACATACACGATCCTGAACAAATAAACAAAATACTGCTGACTAAAATTCTAACTAAATAGAAGAGCACCGGCCTATAGAGAAATGTTTACAACTCCTGTAAAGGAGGGGAATATTGTCATTTTGGGAAATGTTTGCATCTTGAGTTTAAATAAGAATTTAATTTTCTCTGTGTGCTCATGTTCTTAGGTAGTACCAGAGAGAGCAAGCTTGGTGAAAGGAATGTATCATGCCATGAGAAAGGAGAATGGACTTTTGGGGGGAACTCACATTCCAGCTGATGCTTTAAGTGTTTTCTTGCATATAATTTTTTTTTCCAGAGGAAATAACCTCAAGAACAAGTGGTGTGATAGACAGAAAATCAATAATTTTATGGATATTCTCTGAAGACTATGAATACTGCATGATTAACTTGTTTTCTAGACATTAAAAGAAACAAATCTCATTAAATGATGGATAGATTATTAGTGAAGCCAGTGAGATGGTCAGTGGTTTTGTACATATCGGTATAAATGACTTTCAAAGGTATAGTCAAGAAGTCCTGGGAGCCAGACATCTAATGGGATCTAACTAGCAACAAATTTAAGATCAAGGTAGTATCTTCTGAGATAGAGTTCATTCAGTGGAAAAGATAGAGCCTCCACAGTCTGAATTAATGGACAAAGAAATGGTTCAAATTAAATATGTTAAATTACTTATGGCTTAAAAATTGAATGATATCATACACTAAAAATAAAAGCACAAAAATAAGACTTTAAAATAAATGACAGTGAACAGAAAAAGAGCTACAAATTGGAGTAAACTATGTTACCTTTAGAGTCATCACAATAGGATATAACAGCTTGTTAAAAGTTGGAGAAGAGGTCGGCAAAGTAGTTAATGCACAGACTCAGGATTGTTTATTTAATGGATAGTTAAGAGTTCTGTACTCAAATTCTGGTTCTGACACTAACTGTTATTTATAACCTTAAAACCTGAGAGGTTTAAGTAAATAATTTCCGAAGAAGTGGTTCTCCCACCACAAGGAATTTTTTTTCCTGAAGGATTCACGTTGTTAAAGGTAGTTAATGGGGAATGTTTCAATTTCTACTTTTCAACATTTTATCAATTAAATAATTACTTATATATACTTTTCCCCTTTAAAATAAGCAAGACTATGATAACTCCTAAGTATTTGTTAAATTAGAATATGTGGCAGTTATTGGAAATCAGACATCTAACAAGCTTATGATACAGTTTATCACTAAACTGAACCATGCTAGCTGCTGTAGTGATTCTGACCATTAAACTGTTTTAAATAGTTTTCATTCTTATATTATATTGTATTTATTGTAGAACAAAGAGGCTATTGTTTAAAGACAGGAAGCAAAAGAAATACTAATCATGTCACACTAGTTAATACAGAGCTTAAAAGTTATGATATTGAAAATATTGTTAGGGTGACTGTGTTCAAAATTTTACTTTACATTTCATATATTTGGATTTTAGACTGGATAGCCACACAGTGGGTTGTTCTCAGAGAAGGGCTTGCAAGTGGCAATCTGAAACCTTCTCTTGTATCTTTTCTATTGAAAAGCAATTCAGGAAAATTATTAAACTATTAAAATAATTAAATCCAGTTAATGTACCAAATGTGAGAATTCCAAACATTAAATTATAAAAACAGTTTGGTCTACTTTTGATTGCATAATATGTGTTAAATTTCAATATAGGCTTTTCCTTCCTGAAGTGTGGCAAAAACATACTGTGGCGACTGTTCTGCTGCTGACCTGCCAGGTCCTGGGCAAAATCTAATTCATGCATTGCTAGACTCACAAAAACTAGACGAAAGCTTCCAAAGATTTTACTTCACCAAAAAATTGGGAGTTGAACCAGAAACATCCCCCTCTCCAATGGTAAGCAAACAAGTGTACCCCAGCTACACCAGGGGCAAACATCTATAGAAGTACTTTGATCTTCACTTGGGATCCCAATCTGAGCCAGAAACTGCAGCATTAATCCAGACTCCTTGAACTTTATCTAGGAATTGTCCCTACTGACTCCCTGATGAAACAGACACAAGTTCTCCTGAGAGAAAGGCATCGCCAATTTAGTCCAGCACAATTCCCATAAATTATTATCTGGAAAATGTGAATGCACAACAAAGGTCAATCAAGCACATGAGAAAGAAAACCATTATAAATGGTAGTCAACAGACACAACAAACCCAAAAAGAGAACACACTAACACAATAAAGTCATCTGTAGAATATAGAATAGCTATGTACGAAATGCTTCAATGAATATTTAAATAAATAGATTATGAATCACAACTATGTGAATAAGCCACAGTGTATTCTAGGAAACACCAGGCAAATCTGAAAAAGAATCACATACAATTTCCAAAAAAAGAAAAAAACATGAAAATAACACATTTTCAGACAACTAAAAATTGAGTTAGTCATTTTCAGCTTTGTATTAAAGAAACTTTCTTTAAATAGAAGGAGCATGATTCCATAAGGCAGGGGTCCCCAACCCCTGGGCCATGGACTGGTACCAGTCCACAGCCTGTTAGGAACCAGGCCTCACAGCAGGAGGTGAGCAGTGGGCGAGCAAGCAAAGCTTCATCTGCTGCTCCCCATCACTCGCATTACCGCTTGAACCATTCCCCCCACCCCCCAGTCCTTGGAAAAATTGTCTTCCACGAAACCAATCCCTGGTGCCAAAAAGGTTGAGGACGGCTGCCATAAGGAACCTTCCAACCAGGAAGGAATGAAACACAAAAAAAGTGACAAGTATAAATGCACATTGACTCAAGAAAATAATATTAATAATGTCCTTTGGGGTTCAAACCTAAATAAGATGAATTATAATACATTTAAAGAACAGTAACAAATAAATTGGGAGGAAAGTAAATAGAGTTAAAGGATTTTAGGTCCTCTCATTGTCCAGGAGTATTAATATTAGATTTATGATAAGTCAACTTGAGTCTTGTAATTTCTGGGATAACCGTTAAAAGAATGTGAAGGAAGTATTAGGTTCAAATAAAGAAGAGAAATGTGATAATAAAAGAACCCAAAATATAACAAGAAAAGGTAATTTTAAAACAAAAAAGTAGCAGAACTGGCAGGGCAAATAGAAAGCACAAAATAAGAATGTATACTTAAGCCCAAATCTAGAGGTAATTACATTAAATGTAAAATGATCAAATGTCCCAGTTAAAAGACAAAGATTTTTAGACTGGAAAAAAATACAGGCAAACCTCATTTTATTGCACCTTGCTTTATTGCGCTTCACAGATACTGAGTTTTTTACAAATTGGAGGTTTGTGGCAACACTTTGTCAAGCAAGTCTATCAGCGCCATTTTTCCAACAGCATTTGTTCACTGTGTGTCACATTTTAATAATTCTCACTATTTCAGACTTTTTCATTATATTTGTTATGGTTATCTGTGATCAGGGATCTCTGATGTTACTATTGCAAAAGGATTACGACTCACTGAAGGCTCAGATGATGGTTAGCATTTTTTAGCAATAAAGTATTTTCTAATTAAGGTATGCACATTTTTTTAGACATAATGCTGTTGCATACTTAATGGACTACAGTATAGTATAAACATAACATTTATATGCACTGGGAAACCAGAAAATTAATGTCACTTTGTTTATTGCAATATTCACTTTATTGTGGTGGTCTGGAACCGAACTCGCAATATCTCTGAGGTCTGCCTTTATGCTGTTTACAGTAGTCACGTCTAAACCTAGGCATGTAAAGAAGATTGACGTTAACAGGATATAAAAAAGATATGCCATGCAAACACAAATAAAAAGAATGCTGTTGAAACTTTATTAGTATCAGGGAAAATAGAATTTAAAGCTGCAAGGTTTTTAAATTCATTTATTTTGCTTTATATACAATAGGTGAAATCATGGCTCACTGACAAGATGGTTTCCTGTCACAATGCAGTGTTACCATGCAAGCTCGTGGTTGCCATACAACCACTATTAACTCCTTTTTTTCCTTCCTATCATTATGTGCCCTGGCAAACCTGTTCTAGAACAGTGTGAATTACAGGTATTTTGTTTCATCGCCCCGAGAAACATGTTCACCTAGACAAATCAAACATTTCCTTTCTTCATTTCCCCATGTATCTGACATCATTAACCAAAAGCTTATAAAGACCAACAGATATTCAGCAGGCTCTGTGTAAACCTGTAGTCTCTGGTACTCTAGATACATAGTCGGCAGACTATGGCCTCTGGACCGGCTGCCTGTTTTTATAAATAAAGTTTTTTTGGAATACAGCCATGCTTGTTCATTTACATATTGTCTATGGCTGCTTTCACTTTACAACAATAATTGAGTAGTTACAACAGAATCTTTATGGCTCACAAGTCTAAAATATTTACTATCATCATAGTCCTTAACAACCATGCTTTAGACGACCACATGGCTTGAACTTACACTTTAAACCCAATTCCTTCTCACCTTATTGACCTGTTACTTGATACAATGCTCTTCCTTACTGACATAAGTTATTTCCACAATAATTTCACATCAAAGTTTCAATTGTGTCTATTGTACAGCTTATATATTTGTTCACTTTGATCTGGCTATATAGTATGGTAAGTTATCTCATTTTATCATTGTATAATCATCCTGAGACATGATGATTATCACCCCCATTTTATCAAAGAGAAAATTGAGGTTCAGTGGCCCTAACCTGTTCAGTTATTCATAGAATAATTCAAAGAACTAATTGCTGGAAGTCAAACCCAAGTTTGTTCTTAATCACTGTGCTGTGCTCTCTTTCTTGCATACTTCTCTCTACCCTCCTTTTCTCTTGTTTCATGGTTTCTGCTCACTGCTCATAGGCCAATGTCTGCCTATGAATGTTTTTATTTCTGTTTCCATTTCTTTCCTCTCTCATGTCAGATGATAGATCACTAGACAGTGCATATATGACTGCTTTTAAGTCTAGAACCTGATCATCCTTGGTCTGAGAGACATGACATGAGGACAAAACATAACAACCTCTGAGGAATAACCTTTGAAGAGCAATACACTGTAGTGATATACTGTGGTGGACAATCCCAGTCTTCCTATGAAGGGGAAATGTAATTGAAATCAGTAATTTGTATCTTTCTGATATAGTAGCTTCTAATTTTTTTAGATATTCTTTTGTAGTGTTTCTTTACTAGGTTCTTAACATGCTTCTGAGGTTCAAAAGTCAAATACTAGAATGGCTATAGTCATATTGTTTGAGCAATTGTGTAATTAGACAAATTGTTTGAAAACATCTAATAAGGTATCTTACAGATGTGTTTAATAATGGAGCACAGTCTATATATACTTGTGGTTACTCTGTAAAACACTTCTATTAAAACAATTAACACACATGTTAATTACATGTCAATAATAAGCAATATTTTCCAGATAGTTGTATTCTAGTTCCAACTTTCCTTCTAACCAGCTATGAAACCTTGAACAATTTCCAAATGTTTCCCTAAACGTGTTGTATTAGCAAAAGTTTCCTCACCTAAAAAAAGTAGGGGACTGTATTACCTCTGAGATCCTTTTCAGGTCTAACATTATTTGATTCCATGATTTAATTTGTGCTATATGTTTCTTTATTTAGCAGATATCACACATAAGATCAGATGCCTATGGACTTATATATACTACCAAATGTAAAATACATAGCTAGTGGGAAGCAGTTGCGTAGCACTGAGAGATCAGCTGGGTGCTTTGTGACCACCTAGAGGGGTGGGTTAGGGAGGGGTGGGAGGGAGACGCAAGAGGGATGGGATATGGGGATATATGTATATGTATAGCTGATTCACTTTGTTATAAAGCAGAAACTAACACACCATTGTAAAGCAATTATACTCCAGTAAAGATGTTAAAAAAAAAAAAGATCAAATGCCTCTGTTCTCTGATAAAAACAGATTTCTGTTAATGGTCTTGCAGGTTCCAAAGGAAGGCTTAACTGTATCAGACTATTACTATTAAAAACACATTCAAAAACAAACATAACAAGATTTTAAAGTAAGATAAAAGTGGTTTCTCCACAATATCCATAACAAATAGTGTTCAGTGATGTGAATAGTGTAGTCTTTTCTTTGTCATTCCACATTACTAGGTAAAATTCTAAGGAAACGATGTAGTTCATTTCCAATCCAGTAGTAAACGATGTAGTTCATTTCTAATCCAGTAGTAGTATGAATGGTTGTCCTATTTAGATGGCATTGCTGAAGATAGATATAGTTTAGGAATAATGAGATACTTAATTAAAAGGTTAACCTAACATTAGTTAACCAACATTTTTTTTCAGTCATTTAAGGTAAATAAGTTCTGGAGAAGTGATAATGTACAGCATAGTAACAATACTGAATCATATATTTGAAAGTTACTACTTGAGTAAATCATAAAACTTTTCATCAGAAGAAAAAAAATTTGTAATCATGTGAGGTGGCGGATGTTAACTAAACTTATTGTGGTATTTATTTTGCAATATGTATATACACCAAATCATTATGTTGTACACCTAAAATTAATACAATGTTGTATGTCAATTATATCTTAATAAAACTGGAAATAAAAAAAGAGAAAAGGTACAACACACACACATACACACACACATCCCAGAATGCTGTATATTGAAGTATAAGGGAGAAATATGTATTTTGGACCAAATAAGCTTGAATATGTATTTGAGTTCTGTCAGTCACTAGCTCTGTTATATTTACAAGTTGCTTAATGTTCATGAACCTCAGTTTTATCACCTGTAAAATAGGGATACTAGGAGCTATCTCATAGATTGATTGTGAGGATAGACTATAGTAATGGATTTCAAGTACTTGGTACAATGTCCAACCCATAGAAGGCATTCAACAAATGGCATTGCTATTGTATTGATAGTTAACCACAAATGCTTTTTGTTTTGTTTTGTTTTTTATAAATTTATTTATTTATTTTTGGCTGTGTTGGGTCTTCGTTGCTGCACGCGGGCTTTCTCTAGTTGTGGCAAGCGGGGGCTTCTCTTATTGTGGAGCACAGGCTTTAGGCACACGGGGTTCAGTAGTTGTGGCACGCGGCAGGCTCAGTAGTTGTGGCTCATGGGCTCTAGAGCGCAGACTCAGTAGTTGTGGCGCACGGGCTTAGTTGCTCCACGGCATGTGGGATCTTCCCGGACCAGGGCTCAAACCCGTGTCCCCTGCATTGGCAGGCAGATTCTTAACCACTGCACCACCACGGAAGCCCTTGTTTTGTTTTTTATTGAAGTATAGTTGATTTACAGTGTTGTGTTAATTTCTGCTGTACAGCAAAATGATTCAGTTATACATATGTATATATACATTCTTTTTTATATTCTTTTCCATTATGATTTATCACAGGACTTTGAAAATAGTTCCCTGTGCTATACAGTAAGACCTTGTTATTTATCTATTGCATATATAATAGTTTGCATCTGCTCACCCCAAACTCCCACTCCATCCCTCCGCCACCCACCTCCCCCTTGGTAACCACAAGTCTGTTTTCTATGTCTATGAGTCTGTTTCTGTTTCACAGATAAGTTCATTTGTGGCATATTTTAGATTCCACATGTAAATGATATCATATGGTATTTGTCTTTCTCTTTCTGAGTTACTTCACTTAGTATGATAAGCTCTAGTTCCATCCATGATGCTAAAATGGCATTATTTCATTCTTTTTTATGACTGAGTAGTATTCCATTGTGTATATGTATCTTCTTTACCCATTCATCTGTCAGTGGACATTTAGGTTGTTTCCATGTCTTGGCTATTGTGAATAGTGCTACTATGAACATAGGGGTGCGTGTATCTTTTTGAATTATAGTTTTGTCTGGGTATATGCCCAGGAGTGTAATTAGTGGATCATATGGCAACTCTATTTTTAGTTTTTAGAGGAACCTCATATTATTGTCCATAGTGGCTGCACCAGCGTACATTCCCACCAACAGTCTAGAAGGATTCCCTTTTTTCCACACCCTCTCCAGCATTTGTTATTTGTAGACTTTTTAATGATGGACATTCTGACTGTTGTGAGGTGGTATCTCATTGTAGTTTTGATTTGCATTTCTCTAATAATTAGCAATGTTGAGCATCTTTTCATGTGCCTGTTGGCCATCTGTATGTCTTCTTTGGAGAAATGCATATTTAGTTTTTCTGCCCATTTTTCGACTGGATTGTTCTTTTTTGTTCCTGAGTTGTATGAACTGTTTGTATATTTTGGAAATTAATCCCTTGTCGGCTGCATCATTTGCAAATATTTTCTCCCATTCCGTAGGTTGTCTTTTCATTTTGTTTATGGTTTCCCTTGCTGAAGCACAGATGTTTTTAAGTTTTATCAATTTAGGCAGCACATTTGGCAGTTTCTTTATAATGTATATAACTTAATAGAATACATAACTTTTAAAGTATATAAACACACACACTTATCATGGGACCCAGCAATTCCAGTCCTTGGTGTTTATGTAAGTAAGAGAAATGAAAGCGTATTTCCACAAAATGATCAATATGCAGATGTTTATTGCAGATTTATTAAAACTGCCAAAAGGTGGAAACAATCCAAATATTCATCAACTGGTGAATGAATATGCACATTGTTGTACATCCATGCCATGGAATATTGCTCAGTGATATAAAGGAATGAACTACGGATACATGTAATAATATGAATGAATGTTAAAAGCGTTAAGTAAAAGAAGCCAAATTCAAAAGGCTGCCTACTATATGATATTTATATGGCGTTCTAGAAAACGGAAACCTATAAGGGTGAAAATCACATCAGTGGTTGCCAGGGGCTGCATGTAAAGGAAGGACATTGACTGCAGTGTTGCATGAAGGAACATTTTGGGGTAGTGAAAATATTCTGTACCTTGACTGTGATTGTTATTATATGACTCTATACATTTTTCAAAATTTACACAACTGTACATCAAAAATGGGTGAATTTTTACTTTGTCTAAGTTATAACTGAATAAGCCTGCCTAAAAAATTCATCCATGTGTATACTTACATATGTGATGCATGTTTTGATTCAATAAAATTTTTGCCTAAAAATTCAAGT